>NW_016817692.1:14918-24376 GCF_001698545.2 Rhinopithecus bieti
TGTACACAAAGCATGGCTGGGAGGTCTCAGGAAACTTATAATCATGGCAGAAGGTGAAGGGGAAGCAAGCACATCTTACTGTGCTGGAGTGGGAGAGAGAGCAAAGAGGGAAATGTTACATACTTTCAAACAACCAGATCTCATGAGAACTCATTTACCATCATAAGAACAGCAAGGTGGGGACAGCACAGTGGCTCACTCCTGTAATCCCAGCACTTTGGGAGGCCGAGGTGGGCGGATCACGAGGTCAGGAGATCAAGACCATCCTGGCTAACACAGTGAAACCCCATCTCTACTAAAAATACAAAAAATTAGCTGGGCGTGGTGGTGGGCGCCTGTGGTCCCAGCTACTTGGGAGGCTGAGGCAGGAGAATGGCATGAACCAGGGAGGTGGAGCTTGCAGTGAGCCAAGATTGTGCCACTGTACTGTAGCCTGGGCGACAGAAGGAGACTCCGTCTCAAAAATACATAAATAAATAAAAAGAACAGCAAGGTGGAAGTCCGTCCTCATGATTCAATCACCTCCCACCTGGCCCCCCTCTCTTAACATGTGGGGATTAGAGTTCAGCATGAGATTTGTGTGGGATCACAGAGAGAAAGATCATATCAATAACACAATGAAAAAAAAACAGGGTATTGAGGCAACAACTAGCATAATGAATAAAATAGTACCTCACATTTCAATACTAACATTGAATGAAAATGGCCTAAATGCTCCATTTAAAAGATACAGAATGGCAAAATGAATAAAAATCCACCAACTAAGTAACTACTGTCTTCAAGAGACTCACCTAACACATGAGGACTCACATAAACTTAAGGTAAAGGGGTGGAGAAAAAGATACTCCATACAAATGGAAATCAAAAGCAAGCAGGTGTAGCTATTCTTATATGAGACAAAACAGACTTTAAAGTGAAAACAGTTAAAAAGAGACAAGGAGGGACATTATATAATGATAAAAGGATTAGACTAGCAGGAAAATATTACAATCATAAATATATGTGCACCTAACACTGGAGTTCCAAAATTTATACAACCATCACTACTTGACCTAAGAAATGAGACCGACGGCAACACAATAATAGAGGTGGACTTCAGTGCTCCATGGACAGCACTAGATAGGTCATCAAGACAGAAAGTCAACAAAGAAACAATGGACTTGAACTATAGAACAAATAGTCTTAGCAGATACTTACAGAACATTCTATCAAACAACTGCAGAATATACATTCTTTTAATCAGCACATGAAAAATTCTCCAAGATACACCATAAGATAGGTTATGAAACAAGTTTCAATACAGTGAAGCAAATAAAAATTATATCAAGTATCCTCTCAGACCACAATGGAATAAAACTAAAAATTAACTCTAAAAGGAAACTTCAAACTATATAAATACATGGAAATTGAATAATCTGCTCTTGAATGATCTTTGAGTCAACAATGAAATCCAGATGGAAATTAAAAAGTTATTTGAACTGAACAATAATAGTTACACAACTTATCAAAACCTCTGCGATACAGCAAAAGCAGTGCTAAGAGGAAAGACATTAAAATGTCTGAAAGGGCACAAATAGAAAATCTAAGGTCACACCTCAAGGAACAAGAGAAACAGAACAAATCCAGCAGGAGAGAAGAAATACTAAAGATTAGAGCAGAATTAAACTGAAACTAGGAAATACAAAGGCAAATGAAATAAAAAGCTGGTTCTTTGAAAAGATAAACAAAATTAATAGACCATTAATGAGATTAACCAAGAAAAGAAGAGAGAAAACCAAAAAAAACTCACTTAGAAAATAGGAGATATTACAACTGATACCACAGAAATACAAAAGCGTATTCAAGGCTACTGTGAACACCTTTTATGTGCAAAAACTAGAAAATCTAGAGGAGATGGATAAATTCCTGGAAATTACAACCCTCTTAGACTAAATCAGGAAGAAGTAGAAACTCTGAACAGACCAATAACAAGTAGCAAGATTGAAACAGTAATTTAAAAAATGCCAACAAAAAAAGTCCAGGACCAGATGGATTCACAGTTGAATTCTATCAGACATTCAAAGAAAAACTTGTACCAATCCTATTGACACTATTCCACAGAATAGAGAAAGATGGAATCCTCCCTAAATCATTATCTGAAGCCAGCATCACCCTAATACCCAAACCAGTGAAGGACATAGCAAAAAAAGAAAACCACAGACCAAAATCTCTGATGAACATAGATGCAAAATCCTCTACAAAACACAAGCAAGCCAAATCCAACAGCATATCAAAAGATAAAGACAATATCCACCATGATCAAGTGGGTTTCATACCAGGGATGTAGGGATAGTTTAACACACACAAGTCAGTAACATGATAAACCAGATACACAGAATTAAAACAAAAATCACATGATCATCTCAACAGACACACAAAAAGCATTTGACAAAACCCAGAATCCCTTTATGAATAAAACCCTCAGCAAAATCAGCATAGAAGGGACATACGTTAAGGTAATAAAAGTCATCTATGAAAAACCCAGTCAACATTATACTGAACAGAGAAAACTTTAAAGCATTCCTCCTGAGAATTGGAACAAGACAAGGATGCCCACAATCACCACTTCTTTTCAACATAATACTGGAAATCCAAGCCAGAGCAATCAGACAAGGAAAAGAAAGGGCATCCAAATTGGTAAAGAGGAAGTCAAACTGTCGCTGTTTGCTGATGATATGATTCTATACATAGAAAACCCTAAAGACTCATCCAAAAAGGTCCTAGAACTGGTAAATTAATTCAGTGAAGTTTCAAGATACAAAATTAATGTACAGAAATCAGTAGCTCTGCTATACACCAACAGTGACCAAGCGGAGAATCAAATCAACAATTCAACCCCTTTCAAAACAGCTGCAAACAACAACAGCAAAAAAATCCCAAACTTAGGAATATACCTAACCAAGGAAGTGAAAGACCTCTACAAGGAAAACTACAAAACACTGCTGAAATAAATCATAGATAACACAAACAAATGGAAACACATTCCATGCTATAATGGATGGGTAGAATCAATACTGTGAAAATAACCATACTACCAAAAGCAATCTACAAATGCAATGCAATTCTCATCAAAATACCATTATCACTCACAGAACTAGAAAAAGTAATCCTATAATTCATATAGAACCAAAAAAGAGCCTGCATAGCCAAAACAAGACTAAGCAAAAAGAACAAATCTGGAGGCATCACATTACCTGACTTCAAACTATAATATAAGCCCATAGTCACATAAACAGCATGGCACTGGTATAAAAATAGACACATAAATCAATGGAACAGAATATAGAACCCGGAAATAAAGCCAAATACTTACAACCAACTGATCTTTGACAGAGCAAACAAAAATGTAAAGTGAGGAAAGGACACCCTTTTCAACAAATGGTGCTGGGATAATTGGCAAGCCACATGTATAAGAATGAAACTGGATCATCATCTCTCACCTGTTAGAAATACATTTTCGGTGCTGCAGAAGAAATAGCACTCAAACATAAATTTTCTCAGCAAGCCAATTTTACTTCTATAGAAGGGTGTGTCTCGTGGATGGAGCAATGGTGAGAGCACACCTGAATAAGGGAGGGAAAGGGGTTCTTATCCCTGAGGCAGGTAGCCCCTACTGCTGTGTTGTTCTCCTATTGCCTAGGGTTGGACTGCACAGTCTAGGCTAGTTCTGGTTGGCTATTTTAAAGAGAGCAGGGGTACAAGCCAGAGTGGTGGGGTGAGCAGTTTAGGTGGGAAAGATGGTTACACAGCAGGTGACTAAAGGTGACTCAGGTCACAGCAGGTGACCAGGGGTGACTGAGGACAGAGCAGGTGATCAGGGTAACAGATGTGAACTACTGATTAGAACTGGCAGGAAGGTTGTTTACTGAAACTAGCGGCAAGGAGACGAAGAGAACAAGGAAGTTAAACTTTAAAATGAAGAACAAAGAACTGAACATACTGACATACTGATTCTTTGAAGAGAAACTTAGAACTCACTGTATTTAACACAACTTATACAAAATCAACTCAAGAGAGATCAAATATTTAAATCTAAGAACTGAAATAATAAAGATTCTCGAAGATAAGATCAGAAGAACCCTTCTAGACATTGGCTTAGGCAACAATTTCATGACCAAGAACCCAAAAGTAAATGCAACAAAACAAAGGTAAATAGATGGGACTTAATTAAAAGCTTCTGCACAGCAAAATAAATAATAAGTACAGTTAACAGGCAACCCACAGAGTGGGAAAAAATCTTCACAATTTATACATCTGACAAAGGACTAATATTCGGAATCTACAAAGAACTCAAACAAATCAGCAAGAAAACACAAACAAGCCCATCAAAAGTGGGCTAAGGACATGAATAGACAATTCTCAAAATAAAGATAGACAAATCGCCAACAAGTATATGGAAAATGCTTAACATCAGTAATTATCAGGGAAATGCAAATAAAACTGTAAAGTGATACCACCTAACTCCTACAAGAATGGCCATAATCAAAAAATCAAAAAATAATAGATGTTGGCATGGATGCGGTGAAAAGGGAACACTTTAACACTGTTGGTGGGAATGTAAACTCATACCACCACTATGCAAAATATGGTGGAGATTCCTTAAAGAACTAAAAGTAGATCTATTATTTGATGCAGCAATCTCACTACTAGCTATCTACCCAGAAGAAAAGATGTCATTATACTAAAAGATACTTGCACATGCCATGTATGTAGCAGCACAATTTGCAACTGTGAAAACATGAAGTTAACCCAAATGCCCATCAATCAATGAGTGGATAAAGGAAATTATATATATATAATTATATATAAAATATACACGTGTGTGTGTAAATATGTATATATGTGTAAATATGTATATATATACATATATACACACACACACCCCATGGAATACTACTTAGCCATGAAAAAAAAAAACGAAATAATGGCATTTGCTGCAACCTGGATGGAATTGGACATTGTTATTCTAAGTGAAGTAACTCAGCAATGGAAAACCAGGCATCACATATTCTCACTCATATGTGGGAGCTAAGCTATGAGGACACAAAGGCATAAGAATGATACATTGGACTTTGGGGACTCAGGAAAAGGATAGGGGTGGCAAGGGATAAAAAACTAGACATTGGGTACAATGTATGCTGTTCAAATGATGGGTGCACCAAAATCTCAGAAATCACCACTAAAGAACTTACCCAAGTAAACAAACACCACCTGTTCCTCATAAACCTATTGAAATGAAAATAAAATAAAAGAGAATTTAAAANCCGGAAATAAAGCCAAATACTTACAACCAACTGATCTTTGACAGAGCAAACAAAAATGTAAAGTGAGGAAAGGACACCCTTTTCAACAAATGGTGCTGGGATAATTGGCAAGCCACATGTATAAGAATGAAACTGGATCATCATCTCTCACCTGTTAGAAATACATTTTCGGTGCTGCAGAAGAAATAGCACTCAAACATAAATTTTCTCAGCAAGCCAATTTTACTTCTATAGAAGGGTGTGTCTCGTGGATGGAGCAATGGTGAGAGCACACCTGAATAAGGGAGGGAAAGGGGTTCTTATCCCTGAGGCAGGTAGCCCCTACTGCTGTGTTGTTCTCCTATTGCCTAGGGTTGGACTGCACAGTCTAGGCTAGTTCTGGTTGGCTATTTTAAAGAGAGCAGGGGTACAAGCCAGAGTGGTGGGGTGAGCAGTTTAGGTGGGAAAGATGGTTACACAGCAGGTGACTAAAGGTGACTCAGGTCACAGCAGGTGACCAGGGGTGACTGAGGACAGAGCAGGTGATCAGGGTAACAGATGTGAACTACTGATTAGAACTGGCAGGAAGGTTGTTTACTGAAACTAGCGGCAAGGAGACGAAGAGAACAAGGAAGTTAAACTTTAAAATGAAGAACAAAGAACTGAACATACTGACATACTGATTCTTTGAAGAGAAACTTAGAACTCACTGTATTTAACACAACTTATACAAAAATCAACTCAAGAGAGATCAAATATTTAAATCTAAGAACTGAAATAATAAAGATTCTCGAAGATAAGATCAGAAGAACCCTTCTAGACATTGGCTTAGGCAACAATTTCATGACCAAGAACCCAAAAGTAAATGCAACAAAAACAAAGGTAAATAGATGGGACTTAATTAAAAGCTTCTGCACAGCAAAATAAATAATAAGTACAGTTAACAGGCAACCCACAGAGTGGGAAAAAATCTTCACAATTTATACATCTGACAAAGGACTAATATTCGGAATCTACAAAGAACTCAAACAAATCAGCAAGAAAAACACAAACAAGCCCATCAAAAAGTGGGCTAAGGACATGAATAGACAATTCTCAAAAATAAAGATAGACAAATCGCCAACAAGTATATGGAAAAATGCTTAACATCAGTAATTATCAGGGAAATGCAAATAAAAACTGTAAAGTGATACCACCTAACTCCTACAAGAATGGCCATAATCAAAAAATCAAAAAATAATAGATGTTGGCATGGATGCGGTGAAAAGGGAACACTTTAACACTGTTGGTGGGAATGTAAACTCATACCACCACTATGCAAAATATGGTGGAGATTCCTTAAAGAACTAAAAGTAGATCTATTATTTGATGCAGCAATCTCACTACTAGCTATCTACCCAGAAGAAAAGATGTCATTATACTAAAAAGATACTTGCACATGCCATGTATGTAGCAGCACAATTTGCAACTGTGAAAACATGAAGTTAACCCAAATGCCCATCAATCAATGAGTGGATAAAGGAAATTATATATATATAATTATATATAAAAATATACACGTGTGTGTGTAAATATGTATATATGTGTAAATATGTATATATATACATATATACACACACACACCCCATGGAATACTACTTAGCCATGAAAAAAAAAAAACGAAATAATGGCATTTGCTGCAACCTGGATGGAATTGGACATTGTTATTCTAAGTGAAGTAACTCAGCAATGGAAAACCAGGCATCACATATTCTCACTCATATGTGGGAGCTAAGCTATGAGGACACAAAGGCATAAGAATGATACATTGGACTTTGGGGACTCAGGAAAAAGGATAGGGGGTGGCAAGGGATAAAAAACTAGACATTGGGTACAATGTATGCTGTTCAAATGATGGGTGCACCAAAATCTCAGAAATCACCACTAAAGAACTTACCCAAGTAAACAAACACCACCTGTTCCTCATAAACCTATTGAAATGAAAATAAAATAAAAGAGAATTTAAAATAGAAAGTGCACATATTCTCACATTACAAGTATATGATGAAAATGCACAGAAGTAAAACATGCCCTTGAATAAATTATAGGGAATGATTTTTTTAAGAGGGTACCTAACATTAATAATATGGACATTTGAAGAATACACTGGGAACATAGTCAAAGGGGATTTTAACATTCTTAATATTTTGATTTTTTTCAATAATGTATCAATTTGGAACTATATGTTAATTTGGAAATAAACATTTTTTTAAATTCAAAAAGGATCACTGGTCACAGATAAATATTGGAGATATAATAATGATGAAAATGCTTGAAGTATTGTGAGAATTACCAAAATGTGACACGCAAGCATAAAGTAAGCACAAGCTGTTGGAAAAATGGTGCCAATAGATTTGCTTGATGCAGGGTTGCTATAAACTTTCCATTTGTAAAAGAAAAAAAAACAAAAACACAGTATCTGTGAAACTCAATAAAGAGAAACACAATAAAACAAAGTATGCCTGTATTGATTTGCATATATCAAACCATCCTTGCATCCTATGAATAAATTCCACTTTATCATTGTTTATGGCCCTTGTAATGTGCTGCTGAATTTGTTTCACTAGTATTTTGCTGAGGATTTTTGTATCTATGTTTATCCAGGATATTGGCCTACAAGTTTCGTTTCTTGTAGTGTCTTTGTCCGACTTTGATAGAAGGGTAATTTTGGCAGTGTAAAATGAGTTCGTAAGTGTTCCATGCTCATCAATTGTTTTAGAGGAGTTTAAGAAGGATTGACATCAGTTATTTAAATATTTGGTAGAATTAACCAGTGAAGTTATCTGGTCCTTGGCTATTCTTTGCTGGGAGGTTTTTGATTCCTGATTTAATCTTCTTATTCTTCATTTGCCTGTTCAGATTTACTGTTTCTCATGAGTCTGCCTTGTAGGTTTTAGGTTTGTAGGAATCTATCATTTTCTTGTAAGTATCCAGTTTACTGGCATATAGTTGTTCATAGTAGTTGTTCATATGATTCTTTGTATTTTATTGGTATAAATTGTAATGTCTCCTCTTTCATTTATAATTTATTTCTTTGTGTCTTCTCCCTTTTTAAAGTTGGTCTAGCTAAAGATTTGTCATTTTTTTCACCTTTTCAAAAAGTCAGCTCAGTTTTGTTGATCATTTCTATTATTTCTACTCTCTATTTTATTTATTTTTTCTGATCTTTATTATTTTCTTCCTTCTGCTAACTTTGGGGTTAATTTGTTCTCTATTTTTAGTTCCTTGAGTTGTATCATTAGATTATTTATTTGATATGTCTTTTCTCTTCATGTAGGCATTCATCACTATAAACTTCCCCCTTAGAACTACTTTTGCTGGATACCATAAGTTTTGGTATGTTGTGTTTCCATTTTCTTTTGTCACAAAATTTTTCTGGTTTTCCTTTATATTTCTTCTTTAACCCATTTGTTATTTAGGAGGTTGTGGTTTAATTTCTACATATTTGTGAATTTTCTGATTTTTCCCCTCTCATTTTCTCATTTCATACTACTGAAGTCAGAAAATATACATGATATACTTTTATTCTTATTAAGATTTTTTTGTGATCCAACATACTGTCTTTCATGG
This sequence comes from Rhinopithecus bieti, assembly GCF_001698545.2. Taxonomy (NCBI): domain Eukaryota; kingdom Metazoa; phylum Chordata; class Mammalia; order Primates; family Cercopithecidae; genus Rhinopithecus; species Rhinopithecus bieti. The sequence goes on from NW_016817692.1 coordinate 23,810, forward strand.
AGAATGTTCCACATGAGCTTAAAAAGAATGCGTATTCTGCTGTTGCTCAACACAACGTTCTGTATACATCTGAAAGGTTCATTTGGTCTGTAATAGTGTTCATATTTGTTGTTTCCTCATTAATTTTTTTCTCTCTGAATGATCTATCCATTGTTAAAAGTCATTTATTGTGAGGCAGGAGAATTGCTTGAACCTGGGAGTCGGAGGTTGCAACGAGCTGAGATTGTGCCACTGCACTCCAGCCTGGGCAACAATAGTGAAACTCCATCTCAAAAAAAAAAAGTCATTTGTTGAAGTTCCCCAGTCCCCCAGTATTAATGTGTTGGTATTTATCCCTTCGGTTCTGTATAAATACATATATATGTATTATATATTTATATATATACACACACACCTATATATATGTTTATATATATATATAAACATATATATAGGTGTGTGTGTATATATATAAATATATAATACATATATATGTATTTATACAGAACCGAAGGGATAAATACCAACACATTAATACTGGGGGACTGGGGAACTTCAACAAATGACTTTTTTTTTTTGAGATGGAGT
>NW_016817692.1:24465-34280 GCF_001698545.2 Rhinopithecus bieti
AAATATACTTTGTCTGATACAAGTATAGCTACCCCTTCTCTATTTTGAATTCTATTAGTACAAAATACTTTTTTCCAATCCTTTACTATCAGCCTACATGTTTTCTTTAAGCTAAAATGAGTCTCTTCTAGGCAAAATGCTGTTGGATTTTTTTTTTTAATTCATTCAGCCACTCTGTATCTTCTGAATGAAGAATTTGAACCATTAACACTTAAACTTATTATTAACAGGTAAATATTTACTATTGCCATTTTCTTAATTGTTTTCTGAACTTTGTAGTTCCTATGCTCCTTTAATCCCCTCTTCCTGTCTTCCTTTGTGACTTTTTTTTGCAGTGGCGTTGTTATACTGTGATTTGTAATAAGAAATATATATGTAGTCTTTGTCCCCATTTGTTGGCATACAGCTCCTAAAACTCTTGAATCTCCAATTAAGATAAACGTCTTTTAGTAGACTAATGAGATGACTGATGGATGAAGGCTTCTAGATAGCTTCAGGTTGGACCTGGTTGCCAGAGGAACAAACCATGTGATTATAGTGGTAGAACTGTCAGTCCCATTCCCAATATCTGTAGAGAAAAGAAGGGCTGAAAGTTGAGTTGACCAATGATTTAATCAATCTTATGTATGTAATGAAGCCTCCATAAAAAAACAAAATAACAGGTTTTAAAGAGCTTCCAAATTGCTGAACACAAGGACATGCCTGGGGATGGTGTACCTGGAGATAGCATGAAAGCTCCAAATCTCTTCTCATATACCTTGTCCTATGTATCTCTTTCATCTGAATGCTTATCTATATTTTTTGTAATAACCTTTAAAATAAATGGGCAAATATAATTAATGAAAGTATAACCTTGAGTCCTGTGAGCCAACTTTGCTAATTTTAAACTTGAGAAGGGGTTGTGAGAACATCAGTCTATAGCTAGTGATTTAGGTCACAGCATGGGGCTTGCAATTGGCATTGGAAGTGGGGGCAGCAATTTACAACTAAATTATATAACTTAGCCCTTAACTTAGAATGGATCTTAAATAACTTATATTAGTTTCAGATTAGAGTTAAATCATAGGACACCCAGTTGGAGTCTGATAAAGGACTGCTTAGTACTTGTAGAAAGCCCCACACATTCTGGTGACCATAAATATTCTGAATTGTCTTGAGTATGAGAGCGAGAGTTTGTTTTGTTTATCTCTCTTACAAGCATTCTTTGATTACTTTATCTTTTGTACGTCTACTACAGATTTTTTATTTGCAGTTACCACAAAGCTTTTACAAAACATCTTGTAGATACAAGAGTATATTTTAAGCTGATGACAAATTAAATTTCTCTGCATACAAAGACTCTCCTCCTCTCATACATTCTGTTATTAAGGTAACAATTTACATCTGTTATCTTATATGTCCATTAATAAATTGTTGTGACTATAGTTATTTTTAGTAATTATTTTTGGTAATTTGACATTTATAGTAGAGCCAAAAGTGATTTGTGCACCATGAATTATTAGCTTTTCCTGAAATTTTTTGTCAGTACATAGTAGGTGTATATATTTATGGGTTAAATGAGATATTTTGATACACGCATGCAGTGTAACATAATCACATCATGGAATATGGGGTGTCCATATCCTCAAGCATTTGTCTTTGTGTTATAAACAATCCAATTATACTCTTTTAGTTCTTGTAAAATGTACAATTAAATTACTATTGACTACAGTCATGCTTTTGTACCATAATATGCTAAGTCTTATTCATTTTCTCTAATAGTTTTTTGTATTCACGAACCATCCACAAATCCCCATGAGCACCCCCACCACCTTCCTAGGCTCTATTCACCATACTTCTACTGTGTATCTCTATGGGTTCAATTGTTTTGATTTCTAGATCCTACAAATAAGAGTGAGTATGTAATCTGTCTTTCCATTCTTGGGTTATTTCACTTAACATAATGACCTATTGTTCTTTCCCTATTTTTGAAAATGATGGAATCTCATTCTTTTTATGACTAAATAGTATTACATTCTGTATAAGTACCACTTTTTTAATCCATTCATCGGTTGATGGACACACACTTAGGTTGCTTCCAACTCTTGGCTATTGTGACCAAAGCTGAAAAAAAAAAAAAAACATGGGAGTGCAGATTATCTATTTTCCTATAGATTTGAGCACCTTATATATTCTGGTTATTAAGTCCATGTCAGATGGGTAGTTTGCGAATATTTTCTCACATTGTGCGGGTTGTCTCTTTACTTTGTGGATTGATCCCTTTGCTGAGCAGAAGCTTTTTAACTTAATGTGATCCCATTTGCACAGGCAAGAAATCTTTGCCCAGTCCAATGTCCTGGAGAGTTTCCCCAATGCTTTCTTATAGTAGTTTCATAGTTTGAGGACTTATATTTACATTTTAGTCCAATTTGATTTGATTTTGTATATGATGAGAGAGAGGGGTATAGTTTCATTCTTTTGCATATGGATATCCAGATTTTTCAGCACCATTTATTGAAGAGACTGTTCTTTCTCCAGTGTATATTCTTGGCACCTTTGTCAAAAATGAGTTCACTGTAGATGTATGGATTTGTTTCTCGGTTCTCTATTTTGTTCCATTAGTCTATGTGTCTGTCTTTATGCTGGTACCATACTGTTTTGGTTACTGTAGCTCTGTAGTATAATTTGAAGTCCAGTAATAGGATTTCTTTAGTTTTGTACTTTTAGTTTAGGATATTTTTGGCTGTTCTGGATCTTTTGAGGTTTCATATAAATTTTAGGATACTCTTTTCAAATTTTATGGAGTGTCAATGGTATTTTTATAAGCATTGCCTTGAACGGGTGGGTTGCTTTGGGTAGTGTGGACATTTAACACTATTGGTTCTTCCAATCCATGAACATGGATTATATTTCCATTTTTTGATGTTCTCTTCAATTACTTTCATCAGTATTGTATTTTTTATTATAAAGATCTTTAATATCTTTGGTTAAGTCAACATGGAAAGACAAATTTCATACTGGCTCTTATTTGTGTGATCTAGAAATTAAAACTTTTGAACCGGTAGAGATAGACAGTAGAAATATGGTGAATAGAGGCTGAGAAGGGTGGTAGGGGGCTCATGGAGATTTGGGTATGGTTCATGGATACAAAAACAATTAGAGAAAATGAGTAAGTCTTAGCATATTATAGTACAAGAGCATGACTGTAGTCAATAGAAATTTAATTGTACATTTTACAAGAACTAAAAGAGTATAATTGGATTGTTTATAACACAAAGACAAATGCTTGAGGATATGGACACCCCATTTTCCATGATGTGATTATGTTACAGTGCATGCCTGTATCAAAATATCTCATTTAACCCATAAATATATATACCTACTATGTACTGACAAAAAAAATCAAAATACATTAATAATGTAATGGTGGTGCATGAATCACTTTTGGCTCTACTATAAATGTCAAATTACTAAAAATAACTATAGCCACAATAATTTATTAATGGACACACAATACAACAGATGTAAATTGTTACCTCAATAACAGAATGTATGAGAGGAGGAAAGTCTTTGTATGCAGAGAAATTTAATGTGACTGAGCTGGCACTCAAACCACAAGACATAGTCCGTCTCATTTTTGTCTCCCCTTTCCAAAGACAGAAGAGTTTCACTCCATGACCACCGCCAACTCAGGCCCACAGAGAATATTGCCAGACTTCCACTGATGTTCCCTCAGGGCCCAAGGGTTCTTCAGTGAAGTTGTGGTGAATGCTGCCTCACCTGGGCTTCACCTTCCAGGAGAATGGGCCCTCCTCTGGCACAGGGCAAGTCAAGAAATGTTATCCAAGGGCCAGCTCCTGGAATTGGGGACCCCAAGAGCCTGCTTGGTGTTCTAACTCCTGTGGCTGAACTGATACCTGAGGTGCAAGACATAGTCACTTTTACTTTTCCACCCACTTTCTCAAGCAGGAGTCTTGTTTCATCATCACCACAACTGGGAATGTGCTAAGAATCACCAGAAGCCAGCAAGTCTGAGTCTCACCCAAGGCCCAATGTAGTACTGTGGTATTATTGCTGGTTATTTAAGGCCCAAGTGTTCTTCCATTAATAAGTGATGCATCCTGCCAAGACTGAGTTCTTACCCTCATGGCAGCATGTTCTCTTCTAGTCCAGTATGTTTCTAGAGATATCCAGGAGCTAGGACCTGGAAAAGGGGTCTCACAACCATGACCCTGTCCTGCTCTGGGTGAGCTGGTATCCAAGATGCAAGACAAAGTCCTCTCCACTTTTCCATCTGCTTTCCTTAAGTAGGTTAGGGGAAGGGTGATGCCAGCACTCCCTTTGCCACTTCTGCTGGTGTCTCAGGAGGTCATGTGCCCCTCCAGTGCACTGTCTCTGGGCCTAGTTCAGCTCTAGGACTCACCTACGTGTTGCAGTCTTTGTGGCCTAAACTGCCTTTCAAGTGTATTTGGTGCCCCAGAACACTTTAGCCTGAGGTGGCAAGGCTTGTAGGAACTCAAGTTGTCTGCTAAGATCAATGATTCCCCTCTGGCTAGAGCTAGTTTAAATGCTCCCTGCATGGGCGGGCATCAGCTAAGTTTGGTTCAGTTTTGCTTTCTGCTATAACAAGGTCAGCACTGAGTTTAGTGCCTCAAGTTGCTGTTTTCCTTTCTTCCCATGGCACAAAAATGCTCTCCACACTGCACCCGCACTATCTGCCATTCAAGATTCTTACCGCTTTAGTGCCTCTTTCAGCAATATGAAGTTAAATCCAGGTACTATGAGTGCTCACTTCACTTTTGGTTCTTATGAAGGTGTTTTGTTGTTGTTTGTTTGTTTGTGTGTGTGTGTGTGTGTGTAAATAATTTTTTGTGTAGGGTGGGGGTATGATCAGTGGAGCCTTCTACTCTGCCATCTTTCTCTACCCACCCAGTATTTTCATTTCAGCACTTTGAATATGTCATTCCACTCTCTCCTGGCCTGCAAGGTTTGTTCTGAGAAATCAACTGATTGTTTTATGAGAGTTTCTATATATGTGATGAGACGAGTCATTTTTTTTTTCTTTAGCTGCTTTCAAAATTCTCTTTTAATCACTGAATTTTGAGAATTTGATTATATTGTGTATCAGTGATGAGATCTTTATGTTTAATCTGTTTGGAGTCTTTAGACTTCGTGGATCTGGGTGTTCATTCTCTTCTCCATATTTTGAAAGTTTTTTTTTTTTTCCACTATCTCTTTACTTTTTTTGGTCTCTTTTTTTTCTCTTTCTCTTCTCCCTCTTGGATTTCCATAATGTTTACATTAATTCGCTTGATGATATTGCATAAGTCTCATAGGCTTTTGTCATTATTTTTAATTCTTTTTTTTCTGTTTTGTTCCTCATTAAGTAATTTCAAATAACCTGTCTTCAAGCTTGCTGATTCTTTCTTTTGCTTCATCAAGTCTGTTGCTGAATGTCTGTATGACATTCTTCAGTACAGTCATTTTGTTCTTCAGTTGTGGAATTTCTGTTTGACTTTTTTAATACTTTCTATATCCCTGTTGAACTTTTTTATTTTGCTCACATGTTCATTTTCTGATTTAGTCTGGTTGGCTCTCTGTGCTCTCTTCTGGCTCACTGAGCTATTTAAGATGATTATTTTGAATTCTTTGTCAAGTAGGTTGTAGATCTCCATTTCATTCAAATCTGTGACTGATTCTTTATTTTGTTGCTTTGATAATGTTGTGTTTCCCTGATTATTTGCAATTCTTGGGGCCTTGTGTTGGTGTCTGCACATTTGAAAGAGTAAGCACCTCTTATAGTCTTTACAGACTGGCTTTAGCAAATAAAGCCCTTTAAAGTCAGCCTGTCCAAAGATTCTGGGTAGGCCAGCTGGTGTGGTCCATGGGCAAGCTTGCTGCTGGTGTCCTAAGGCTAGCTGACCTAGTTCCCTGGTTAGCAGGTGGCCAGGCCTGGTGCCTGCATCCACAGGGGTGGACCTGGAGCCTATGTCCCCTGGACCAGGCCTAGATCTTGGGTTCATGGTGGCCAGCCTGACAGTAGGGCTCATTGAAGTTGTCCTGATGATTGGGTCCACAGGGATAGTCCTGATCATAAGTCCATAGGATACATCCTGGTGCCAGGGTCCACTGAAATGGGCTGGGCACCAGACTCCAGAAAGGAGGCCTACAACTTGGGTCCACAGGTCTAGCCTGGTGCTGTAGCAGGCCTAGAGTCTGAGTCTATAGGGGAAGACCTGAGTCCTGGGTCCATGGAGGCCAGCCTGAAGCCTGGGTTCATGGTAACCAACTTGGTACTGTGGCAAGCCTGGAACTTGGGCCTGCCAGCTTGGAGCCTGTGGCCATGAGGGTAGCCTGCCACTGTGGGCCTGGAGCCGGGTGCTATGAGGGCCAGCCTGGCACTGAGGAAGTACTGGAGCCTGAAGCTCTGGGGGCTCACTATAGCAAAGTCAGGTGCTAACCTCACTCTTCTCCTACATGAAGGGTATCTCTCCCTGCACTGCATTGTTCAAGCTTAGGCAATGGATGACACAGGTAATGTAAAACTATCTTTCCTACCCTCTTCAATGTATCTTTTCTTATTTCCATGTTCCACCCATCTGCTGAATTCTCTCATATAAATTTCTTACATTTATTGAAGGTATCTTCTAAAGGTTTTTTATGCTTGGATGGTTGTTCAAATTGATGTTTTTGTCAGGGGATGAGTGATAGAATTTCCTATTCCACCATCTTGCTAATGTCACTTTCCTCTAAAGGAATTTTTAATTTAATGTGATCCTCAGATATGTTCTCGAGATGTGAATAAGTTTTTATTTTAATGTATTGTATTTGCCTCAGGGTACATCTGTTATATGGTAATAGTCTAGCCTAAGAATGCCCATGTAACTTTCTGTTTTCCTTTTCCCCACACCAAAATATTCCTCCAGAGCTTTTGGCCATAGGAATCAGTCAAGAGAACTTCCCAACTGGTCCATCTCTGTTAGTTTTCTCCATTATAATTTCTGGAGACCTCCAACTAAAATCCATTTTCCTTTCTTGTAATGCCATTTAAAACATGTCCAAAGTTCAGTCATCTGCTCATGAAAATTACTTTTTTAGTGTTTCAGCTGCCACCCACACATGACGTACTTTGAACACAACCAGTTTTTATTTTCTGATTGACTTTATTTTCCAATTTGTTAGCATTTTTTTCTCTTTCATATTCAAACTTAACAAGATAAATAGCAAATTTAGTAGATAATTTCAAATGATTTATTCATAAGGTTTCAAAATCTGAGCAAACTATTTTATACAACTCTTCCAAAAAGTTAAAAATAAAATTTCTACCTATGCCAAAATAAACAAAGAAGCAAAACTTTTTGGATGCAAAAATGTCTACTTTTAGAAATATACAGGAACATGTTCAAAATGTAGTATTTTAATTTCCTAGTCCATGCTACAGATCTATAGATGTGATATTCACAATAACCAGGAGGCATATTATAAATCAATTATAGTTCAGTGTGTATGTGCGTGTATATATATATATATTGCATATATATAGCATATATATATTGCATATATATAGCATATATATATTGCATATATATAGCATATATATATTGCATATATATAGCATATATATATATGCAAGTCCTGTTCAGTTTCTCCTAATTAATTCTCCAATCTGACTACTTATTTCCATTTCCATTACAACCCAATCTAAGTTGCCATCATCTCACACTTAGATTATTGCAATAGCTTTGTAACTGGCTTTTTACTTTCATTCTTGACTACTGCAGTCGACAGAATAATGCTCCCCCATACACATACCAGGATGTTCAGGAATCTGTGTGTATGTCACCTTGCATGGTAACAAGGATTTTACAGGTGTGATTACATTAAAAATCTTGAGATGGGGAGATTTCTCTTGGACCATTCAATTTGCTCCAGTATAATCACAAGGGTTCATATGAGAGGTAGACTGGAGGATGAGAATCAGAAAGTGAGGATGTAATGTTTGGAGCTGAGGTCAGAGATGAGAGAAGATTCCCTACTGCTGGCTTTGAAAATGGGGGAAGGAGCCATGAATAAAGAAATGTAGGTGGTGTCTAGAAGCTGGAAAAGACAAAGAAATGCATTCTCTCTTAGAGTATCCAGAATGAAGACATCTGCCTTGATTTTAGCCAATTGAAACTAGATTTTAGAGACTTCTGACTTCTAGGACTATGAGAAAACTAGGTGGTTTTTAAGCCATTAAATTTATGTTAATTTGTCATAGCATCAATTGGAAACTGATAAAAATCCCTACAATAGATTATCCACACAGCAGAGCAATCATTTATAAAAATAAAATCTGTCTATGATAGCCCTAGGCACTCAGGACATAATAAAAAATGTCTAGCATGTCTGCTAAAGCTTTATAAGTTGAATTGTGTTCCTCTCAAAATCCATATATTGAAGTGTTAAATCCCACTACTTCAGAATGTGACCATATTTGGACATAGGGATTTTATGGAGGTAATTAAGTTAAAGTGAGGTCATTGGGGTAGACACTGATGCAATATGACTGGTATCCTTATTTTAAAAAAGAAGAAAGAAAGAAATGTAGACACAGAAACACATGGAAAGAGGAAAGACAATATGAAAAGACATAGGTAGAATATAAGGAGAGAGGCCTAGAAGAGAGCCTTCCCTCACTGCCCTCCAAATGAACAAACTCCATTGATACCTTGATTTTGATTTTTTGAGACCGTTGATTTATATTGCTTAAGCCACTCAGTTTTTTGCACTTTGTTACAGCCTCCCTGGCCTCTGCCTGCCTCTCCAGGTTTATCTTGAGCTATTCTCCCCTCTCTCTCTGCCCTTGAGCTACATGAGCCTCTGTATTCCAAGCCTTTTCACATACTGTCTGAGACATTTCTCCCCCTACCACTTATTACCTGGTTAACATCTGCTCATCCTTCGGGTCTTAGCTTAAATGTCACTCTCTCAGATACTTTTCCTGATTACCAACTTAAACATTCTACAACTCTCCATTATTCATTCATAACACCCTGACCCTTTCTGAAATAGCTCATGTAAAAACTTTTCATTACAAATGTATTTTAAGAGTAATCTATTAATGTCTGTCAGTGAGCATGTCTATAGTGTTAACTACTGTATACACTGCACTTAGCACAATGCCTAGCATTTAGTAGATATGTATTTGTTGAATTAATGGATAAATTCATTCCTTGAGATAATATCTCTGAAAAAATCTGCTTCAAATGTATATTTTCTTGTCTAGTCCTCACATTCCAAGAACAAGAATCTGACAAACTACCCCCTGCAGTCTTGGTAAAAGGCTCCTAAAACAGGGTTGCTCCTCTTCTCAGATAAAGAGACAAGAGATGCAGTCCTGTTTCAAACCCAGGAAAACATCTGGGATACTGTGTCCTTTGTTTGGTAACACTTCTTATATGGACAAGGAAGGAAAATGCTCAGTGAATGTAATGAAATTATCAAATATTCAGTATCATAGGAGAAAAGGAAATGTAAAAGGAGAGGATGTTTTAGAGAAATTTGATTCTCATAAAGTTTGAGGATATGATGAGCCCCCATCATTTTTCTCATTAAGAGATACTGTAACAAGAGACATCATAATATTTGCTCCAACCCTAACCCTTGATTTCACATTCTATGTCTAGACATTGCCATCACAGTAATAACTGAGCCAAAAGTCATAGATGAATACTTAAGCCTTAATACATATAAACTTTTGCTTTGTAATATTGCTTTTTCTTTTGTAACTGTTAATGTTTTTCATTTTCATGAAATTTCCTAATACTTTGTAAAATCTCAATTCAGGATATAAA
>NW_016817692.1:34286-42204 GCF_001698545.2 Rhinopithecus bieti
CTTATATGGACAAGGAAGGAAAATGCTCAGTGAATGTAATGAAATTATCAAATATTCAGTATCATAGGAGAAAAGGAAATGTAAAAGGAGAGGATGTTTTAGAGAAATTTGATTCTCATAAAGTTTGAGGATATGATGAGCCCCCATCATTTTTCTCATTAAGAGATACTGTAACAAGAGACATCATAATATTTGCTCCAACCCTAACCCTTGATTTCACATTCTATGTCTAGACATTGCCATCACAGTAATAACTGAGCCAAAAGTCATAGATGAATACTTAAGCCTTAATACATATAAACTTTTGCTTTGTAATATTGCTTTTTCTTTTGTAACTGTTAATGTTTTTCATTTTCATGAAATTTCCTAATACTTTGTAAAATCTCACTTCAGGATATAAAAGAACAAATATCATAGGTATCAATTTGCAAGGACACCTTTTATAAATTGGTCTGATGTGAGAAGCTTGTGAGTCACAATGTTTGTGCTATAAATTCATTATAGATTCTCATATCATGGCCCATGATCATTTTAGCTTGGCATGCTTTCAAAGCTTCTCAATAGCACTAACAATTTGGTGTTTCTCTTTCTGGCTCCTTCAATATCCTACCCTTTAGAATGTTGATTTGCATTATGAAAAACTTAAAAATACCCCCAATTAAAGTTGTCCACTGCAATACTAATTCTGAGCTGGCCATCAAGAGTCACAATGCTAGTTAAATCTGAGAAACCAGGCTTTGAAGTTTCTACATTAGCTATCTCTTTGAGAAGTTGGATGGTGTTGACACATCATCATTAATCCAACTGTTTTCCTGTTTGAATTGGTTGTTTCAGTAATCATTCCAATCAAGCCATCTGGTTCTTTGGCCATTAAGAAAACCAAATCAAATCAACTGTTCAATTGCTTGGCAATAGACTCATAAAATGGTCAATATAATCAATCCTATAAAGTCAGCCTCAATTCTGCAGAGGAAAGTTGCTAAATCACAACACTTTGTGAGAATGCAGATTGTTTTGCTTTCTCTGTCAGGAAGCGCAGAGTGGTATTTTGCTTCTTGCATGATAAAGGCATCTTTAATAAACAATTACAGCTCAGCACTTGTGTTAGTTGAGTTCCAGGTTTTTAAATATTAAAGTTCACAAAACACCTATGCAAATGATAAGTGTTATCTATCTGTCCATCTATCCATCTATCTATCTACATGTATATATACACACGTGGGGGGATAGAGGGAGGGAGGGAGAGATAGAGAGAGGAAAAGAGAGAGAGATTGGTTTTCATTAGTTATCCATAAAATTCTGTATGCATTTATTTATGTGATCAGAATCTTAAAAATTAAATCAGCTGAGAAATAAATGAGGAGATAGGAATCACACTAAATTATATAAAGGTCATTATTGGGCTACTGAATACAAAAGAAAAACAATAACAAAACACTTTCACTGTGTTGAAAACTAATTATTTGGGCATAGTATATTTGGAAGCATCAAGAAACAAAGAAATTTGAGAAAGTATGTGAATTCTTAAAGGTACAAATACATTGTAAATGTTGACTGAAACATTCCTAAGAATTAAATTGAACTGTTTGTTCAAGCTGGAAACTATAACTCTTTGTAACTTTTGTTGGAATGCAGTTTTAGTAAACAACATTTGTAATATTTGCAAATGAAATAAGGAAGCTATAATCATGATGTTTCCACCCTGTGATTTTATATATTAGGAACTATATAAAGTCTTAATGTTTGTTATTGCTTGCATCAGGCTACCTACATCATTTCCTTATAAATTTGGAATATGTTATATTTTAAGATTACATCATTTCAGCCAGAAAATTCATACCAAATTGCAGTTCCTGGACACACAGGCAGAATTGTCAAAATATCCTCATTAGCTGAGTAATTTTGCTGAGAGCAAAACAACAGACTGAAAACACAAGGACCCTGTAAGCTATCAATTAGCCCACATATGATAATAAATATACCAAATATAAATTATATCTGTGGCATAACACACACATGTACAGATACACAAACACACATGCATACAGAGTTACACACTTAATGATCTTTTTTTTAAATAAATAGTTGTTTAGAGAAAGTCTCCTTGGCAGCAATCCTTGCCACCTAGTTAGAAAACAAGAGGTGTCATCATCATCATTTGAAATCAGTTACAGCAACAAATTTCACTGTGTCAAATGCCAAAGTTGCAACAGAATTAAGAGTTACATGTTATCTTCTGATAATGGAAACTGTAAAGGAATCTAGATTTAAAGGGAGTAGTAACAACCCAAATCCTTATCCATGCCGAAAAGTTAAGATGCCAAGCTAAAATCAGAGATCAGAAAGAAGGGGCCATATATGGGATTGTTTCTAGAAAAGATTTTGGAAGAGAGCTCCACTGGCCAACATGCAGGGACAATTTTGATTGGATAAGATTATAGAGAAGGAACATAATTACAAGGCCATCACAGTCTCTCGGATATAAAGCAATGAGATCCTAGATTAGGGTTTGCTCTAGGGATAGCCATTGCTGAATAGTTTTGTGATGAAGAAAGGTTCTATGTGACTGAACGCAAAATGAGTTAAAATATTTTGATGCTCCCCCCTTATGATGAAGCCAGCCACTTATGTTCATTATCTCCTACAAAAACAAATGTGGTCTATTAGTTATTCTTTTCTCCCCTATATCTCCAATTACTTCCTATTCATTGGGTTTTTGTTCTCTGCCTACAATTAATCAAAGCCTATATTGCTTCAAAATACAAACAAAACAAAAATCTTCCCTCAGCCTTGAATCTTCCTCACTTATCAGACTACCCATTGTCCTTCCCTCTGCTACTAAACCCCTTGAGAAAATAGTCTATAATTTTCTCCCTCCCTTCAGCTCATCAAAAACAAAAACAAAACAAACAAACAAACAAAAACATTTATTTTAGGTTCAGGGTAGACGTGCAGGTTTGTTATATAGGTAAACTCATGTCACAGGGGTTTGTTGTACAGATTACTTTGGCACCCAGGTACTAAGCCTAGTCCCAATAGTTAATTGTTCTGATCCTCTCCCTCTTCCGACCTTTAACCTCAAGAAAGCCCCAGTGTCTGTTGTTCCCCTCTTTTTTTTCCATGTGTTTCATCATTTAGCTCCCACTTATGAATAAGAACATTTGGTATTTGGTTTTCTGTTGCTGTGTTAGTTTCCTAAGGATGATGGCCTCCAACTCCATCCGTGTCCCTGCAAAGGATATGATCTTTTTCCCTTTTATGGTTGCATAGCATTCCATGGTGTATATGTACCACAACTTCTTTATCCAGTCTACCATGAATGGGCATTTAGGTTGATTTCATGCCTTTGCTGTTGTGAATAGTGTTGCAATGAATATACGCATGCATGTGTCTTTATGATAGAATGATTTATATTCCTTTGGGTAAATATCCAGTAACTGGATTGCTGGGTCAAATGATAGTTTTGTTTTTAGCTCTTTGAGGAATTGCTATAGTGCTTTCCTGAATGGTTGAGCTAATTTACACTCCCACCAACAGTGTATAACGGTTCCTTTTCTCTGTAACCTCACCAGCATCTGTTATTTTTTGATTTTTAATAATAGTCATTTTGACTGATGTGCGATCATATCTCATTGTGGCTTTGATTTGCATTTCTCTAATCATCAGGGATCTTTGCAATTATTTTCTCCCACTCTGTGAGTTGTCTTTTCACATCGTTGATTGTATCCATTGCTATTAAGAAGCTCTTTAACTTGATGTGATCCCACTTGTCCATTTTTGCTTTGGTTGCCTGTGCTTCTTGGGTATTGCTCAAGAAATGCCTGCACAAACCAATCCCCTGGAAATTTTCCACAATATTTTCTTGAAGCAGTTTCATAGTTTGAGGTCTTAGATGTAAGTCTTTAATTCATTTTGATTTGATTTTTGTATACGGTGAGATATAGGGATCTAGTTTTATTCTTCAGCATATGGATATCCAGTTTTCCCAGCACCATTTATGGAAGAGACTGTCTTTTTCCCACTGTATGTTCTTTATTATTATTATCATTATTATTATACTTTAAGTTCTGGGGTACATGTGCAGAATGTGCAGTTTTGTTACATAGGTATACACATGCCATTGTTTGCTGCATCCATCAACCCGTCACCTACATTAGTTATTTCTCCTATTGCTATCCCTCCCCTAGTCCCCCACCCACTGACAGGCCCTGGTGTGTGATGTTGACTTCTCTATGTCCATGCGTTCTCATTGTTCAACTCCCACTTATGAGTGAGAACATGTGGTGTTTGGTTTTCTGTTCTTGTGATAGTTTGCTGAGAATGATGGTTTCCAGCTTCATACATGTCCCTGCAAAGGACATGAACTCATCATGTTTTATGGCTACACAGTATTCCATGGTGTATATGTGCCACATTTACACTATCCAGTCTATTATTGATGGACATTTGGGTTGGTTCCAAGTCTTTTTTATTGTGAATAGTGCCGCAATGAACATACATGTGCATGTGTCTTTATAGTAGAATGATTTATAATCCTTTGGGTATATAACTAGTAATGGCATTGCTGGGTCAAATAGTATTTCTAGTTTTAGATCCTTGAGGAATCGCCACACTGCCTTCCACAATGGTCGAACTAATTTATACTCCCACCAACAGTGTAAAAGTGTTCCTATTTCTCCACATCCTTTCCAGCATCTGTTGTTTCCTGACATTTTAATGATCGCCATTCTAACTGGCGTGAGATGGTATCTCATTGTGGTTTTGATTTGCATTTCTCTAATGACCAGTGATGATGAGCATTTTTTCATATGTCTGTTGGCTGCATAAATGTCTTCTTTTGAGAAGTGTGTGTTCATATCCTTTACCCACTTCTTGATGTGGTTGTTTGGTTTTTTTCTTGTAAATTTAAGTTTTTGTAGATTCTGGATATTAGCCCTTTGTCAGATGGATAGA
The DNA here is from genome assembly GCF_001698545.2 of Rhinopithecus bieti. Taxonomy (NCBI): domain Eukaryota; kingdom Metazoa; phylum Chordata; class Mammalia; order Primates; family Cercopithecidae; genus Rhinopithecus; species Rhinopithecus bieti. The sequence goes on from NW_016817692.1 coordinate 39,240, forward strand.
TTGCAAAAATTTTCTCCCACACTGTAGGTTGCCTGTTTGCTCGGTTGATAGTTTCTTTTGCTGTGCAGAAGCTCTTTAGTTTAATTAGATCCCATTTGTCAATTTTGGCTTTTGTTGCCATTGCTTTTGGTGTTTTAGTCATGAAGTCCTTGCCCATGCCTATGTCCTGAATGGTACTACCTAGATTTTCTTCTAGGGTTTTTATGGTATTAGGTCTAACATTTAAGTCTCTAATCCATCTTGAATTAATCTTCGTATAAGGAGTAAGGAAAGGATCCAGTTTCAGCTTTCTACTTATGGCTAGCCAATTTTCCCAGCACCATTTATTAAATAGGGAATCCTTTCCCCATTTCTTGTTTCTCTCAGGTTTGTCAAAGATCAGATGGCTGTAGATGTGTGGTATTATTTCTGAGGACTCTGTTCTGTTCCATTGGTCTATATCTCTGTTTTGGTACCAGTACCATGCTGTTTTGGTTACTGTAGCCTTGTAGTATAGTTTGAAGTCAGGTAGCGTGACGCCTCCAGCTTTGTCCTTTTGACTTAGGATTGTCTTGGCAATGCGGGCTCTTTTTTGGTTCCATATGAACTTTAAAGCAGTTTTTTCCAATTCTGTGAAGAAACTCATTGGTAGCTTGATGGGGATGGCATTGAATCTATAAATAACCTTGGGCAGTATGGCCATTTTCACGATATTGATTCTTCCTATCCATGAGCATGGTATGTTCTTCCATTTGTTTGTGTCCTCTTTGATTTCACTGAGCAGTGGTTTGTAGTTCTCCTTGAAGAGGTCCTTTACATCCCTTGTAAGCTGGATTCCTAGGTATTTTATTCTCTTTGAAGCAATTGTGAATGGAAGTTCATTCCTGATTTGGCTCTCTGCTTGTCTGTTACTGGTGTATAAGAATGCTTGTGATTTTTGCACATTAATTTTGTATCCTGAGACTTTGCTGAAGTTGCTTATCAGCTTAAGGAGATTTTGGGCTGAGACGATGGGGTTTTCTAAATATACAATCATGTCATCTGCAAACAGGGACAATTTGACTTCTTCTTTTCCTAACTGGATACCCTTGATTTCTTTCTCTTGCCTGATTGCCCTAGCCAGAACTTCCAACACTATGTTGAATAGGAGTGGTGAGAGAGGGCATCCCTGTCTTGTGCCAGTTTTCAAAGGGAATTTTTCCAGTTTTTGCCCATTCAGTATGATATTAGCTGTGGGTTTGTCATAAATAGCTCTTATTATTTTGAGGTACGTTCCATCAATACCGAATTTATTGAGCGTTTTTAGCATGAAGGGCTGTTGAATTTTGTCAAAAGCCTTTTCTGCATCTATTGAGATAATCATGTGGTTCTTGTCTTTGGTTCTGTTTATATGCTGGATTACGTTTATTGATTTGCGAATGTTGAACCAGCCTTGCATCCCAGGGATGAAGCCCACTTGATCATGGTGGATAAGCTTTTTGATGTGCTGCTGAATCCGGTTTGCCAGTATTTTATTGAGGATTTTTGCATTGCTGTTCATCAGGGATATCGGCCTGAAATTTTCTTTTTTTGTTGTGTGTCTGCCAGGTTTTGGTGTCAGGATGATGCTGGCCTCATAAAATGAGTTAGGGAGGATTCCCTCTTTTTCTATTGTTTGGAATAGTTTCAGAAGGAATGGTACCAGCTCCTCTTTATACCTCTGGTAGAATTCGACTGTGAATCCATCTGGTACTGGGCTTTTTTTTTGGTTGGAAGGCTATTAGTTACTGCCTCAATTTCAGAACTTGTTACTGGTTTATTCAGGGATTCGACTTCTTCCTGGTTTAGACTTGGGAATTTGTGTGTGTCCAGGAATTTATCCATTTCTTCTAGATTTTCTAGTTTATTTGCAGAGAGCTGTTTATAGTATTATCTGATGGTAGTTTGTATTTCTGTGTGACCAGTGGTGATATCCCCTATACGATTTTTTTTATTGTGGCTATTTGACTCTTCTCTCTTTTCTTCTTTATTAGTCTGGCTAGCAGTCTATCTGTTTTGTTGATCCTTTCAAAAACCCGCTTCTGGATTCATCGATTTTTTTGAAGGGTTTTTCATGTCTCTATCTCCTTCAGTTCTGCTCTGATCTTAGTTATTGCTTGTCTTCTGCTAGCTTTTGCATTTGTTTGCTCTTGCTTCTCTAGTTCTTTTAATTGTGATGTTAGGATGTCAATTTTTGATCTGTCCTGCTTTCTCTTGTGAGCATTTAGTGCTTTAAATTTCCCTCTACACACTGCTTTAAATGTGTCCCAGATATTCTGGTACATTGTATCTTCATTCGCTTTGGTTTCAAAGAACATCTTTATTTCTGCCTTCATTTTGTTATTTACCCAATAGTCATTTAGGAGCAGGTTGTTTGGTTTCCACGTAGTTGTGTGGTTTTGAGTGAGTTTCTTAATGCAGAGTTCTAGTTTGATTGCACTGAGGTCTGAGAGACTGTTTTTTATAATATCTGTTATTTAGCATTTGCTGAGGAGTATTTTACTTCCAATTATGTGGTCAATTTTAGAATAAGTGCTATGAGGTGTTGAGAAGAATGTATATTCTGTTGATTTGGGGTGGAGAGTTCTGTAGATGTCTATTAGGTCCCCTTGGTCCACAGTTGAGTTCAAGTCCTGAATATCCTTGTTAATTTTCTGATTCGTTGATCTGTCTAATATTGAAAGTGGTGTGTATAGTCTCCCACTATTATTTTATGGGAATGTAAGTCTCTTTGTAGGTCTCCAAGGACTTGCTTTATGTATCTGGGTGCTCCTATATTGGGTGCGTATATATTTAGGATAGTTAGCTCTTGTTGCATTGATCCCTTTACCATTAAGTAATGCCCTCCTTTGTCTCTTTTGATCTTTATTGGTTTAAAGTCTGTTTTATCAAAGATTAGGATTGTAGCTCCTGCTATTATTATTATTTTTTTTTTTTTTTTTTTTTTTTTTTTTTTTTTTTTTTTTTT
>NW_016817692.1:42949-48966 GCF_001698545.2 Rhinopithecus bieti
TAGGGTTTCTGCAGAGAGATCTGCTGTTAGTCTGATGAGCTTCCCTTTGTGGATAACCCGATCTTTCTCTCTGGCTGCCCTTAACATTTTTTCGTTCATTTCAATCTTGGTGAATCTGACGATTTTGTGTCTTGGAGTTGCTCTTCTCAGTAATATCTTTGTGGTGTTCTCTGTATTTTCTGAATTTGGATGTTGGCCTGTCTTGCTAGGTTGGGGAAGTTCTCCTGGATAATATCCTGAAGAGTGTTTTCCAACTTGTTTCCATTCTCCTCGTCACTTTCAGGTACACCCATCAAGTGTAGATTTGGTCTTTTCACATAGTCCCATATTTCTTGGAGGCTTTGTTCATTCCTTTTCATTCTTTTTTCTCTAAACATGTCTTCTTCATTTCATTAAGTTGATCTTCAATCAGTGATATCTTCCACTTGATCGATTTGGCTATTTAAACTTGGGTATACTTCACGAAGTACTTGTGCTGTGTTTTTCAGCCCATCAGGTCATTTATGTTCTTCTCTACACTGGTTATTGTAGTTAGCAATTCGTCTAACCTTTTTTCAAGGTCCTTAGCTTCCTTGCATTGGGTTAGAATATGCTCCTTTAGCTCAGAGGAGTTTGTTATTACCCACCTTCTGAAGCCTCCTTCTGTCAATTCATCAAATTCATTCTTGTCCAGTTTTTTTGCCTTGCTAGTGAGGAGTTGTGATCCTTTGGAGGAGAAGAGGTGTTCTGGTTTTTGGAATTTTCAACCTTTTTGTGCTGGTTCTGCCCCATCTTTGTGGATTTATCGACCTTTGGTCTTTGATGTTGGTGACCTTCAGATGGGGTCTTTGAGTGCACATGCTATTCCTTTCTGTTAGTTTTCCTTCTGACAGGCCCCTCTGCTGCCGGTCTCCTGGGGTTTGCTGGAGGTCCACTTCCAACCATGTCTGCCCGGGTATCACCAGCAGAGGCTCAGTTGGAAATGCAGAAATCACCCACCTTCTGCGTCAATCTCACTGGGAGCTGCAGAACGGAGCTGTTTCTATTTGGCCATCTTCCCACTGTATGTTTTTGATACCTTTGTTGAAAATCAGTTCAATATAGGTATGTAGAGTTGTTTCTAGGTTCTCTATTCTGTTGCATTGAGCTATGTGTCTGTTTTTATGCCAGCATCATGCTGTTTTGGGTAGCATAGGTGTGTAGTATAATTTGAAATCAGGTAATATGCTTCTCCCAGTTTTGTTCTGTTTGCTTAGGTTAGTTTTGGATAATCTGGACCTTTCGTGGTTCCATATACATTTTAGAACTGTTTCTCTATTTCTGTGAAAGATGTTCTTTGTATTTTGATAGGGATTACATTGAATCTCTAGATCACTTTGGGTAGTATGGACATTTTAACCATATTGATTCTTCCAATGCATGAACATGGAATACTTTTCCATTTTTGGTGTCCTCTTCAATTTCTTTCATCAGTGCCATACAGTTTTCATTATAGATATCTTTCATTTTTTGGTTAATTCCTAGGTATTTGATTTCTTTTTCACATTGTTCTGTATTGGTATATGGAAATGCTGCTGATTTTTCTATGTTGATTTGTTTCCTGCAACTTTATTGAAGCTTTCTTGTGGAGTCTTTAAGTTTTCCAAATATAAGATTAAATTATCTGCAAACAATAATAATTTGACTTCTTTCTTTCCAATTTGGATGCCCTTTATTTCTTTCTCTTGTCTGACTGCTCTAGTTAGATTTCCAGTACTATGTCTGATAACAGTGGTGTCAGTGGGCATCCTTGTTGTGTTCTAGATCTTAGAGGAAATGCTTTCAGTTTTTCCGCATTCAGTATGATACTAGCTGTGAGTCTGTCGTATATGGCTTTTATTGTGTTGAGGCATGTTCCTTCTATTCCCAGTTTTGGGGGGTTCTTATCATGAAGGGATGTTAAATTGTATCAAATGGTTTTTCAGCATCAATTAAAATGATCATATGGAGTTTATTCTTCATTCTGTTGATATGATGTATCACATTGATTGATTTGCATATGTAAACCATCCTTGCATCCCAGGGATAAATCCCACTTCCTCATGATGAACAATATTTCTAATATATTGTTGAATTTGGTTTGATAGTATTTTGTTGATGATTTTTTCATCAATATTCATTAGAGATATTGGTCTATAGATTTCTTTTCTTGATGTATCATTGTCTGGTTTCCATATCAGGGTAATACTGGCCTCATAGAATGAGTTTGGAATTATTCTCTCCTTCTCTATTTTTCAGAATACCTTGAGTAAGACTGATATTAGTCTTTCTTTCAATGTTTGGTATAATACAGCATTACAGCCATCAGATCCCAAGCTTTAGTTTCCTGGGAGACATTTTATTATTGCTTCAATCTTGTTACTTGCTATTGCTCTGTTCAAGTTTTGGATTTCTTCCTGGTTCAATCTTAGTAGGTTGTATAGATCTAGGTGATTTGTTGTGTGAGCATCATAGAGTATACTTACACAAATCTAGATAGTATAGCCTACTATACATCTTGGCTATATGTATAGGCTACCATAGCAATAAAAAGGAATGAACTATCAATACATTCAATAACATGGATAAATTTTAAATGCATTATATCATATAAAAGAAGACTAAGAATACTGTACAGTGTATACTTCATTTATATGACATTCTGGATAAGACAAAACTATAGGGACAATTAACAGATCAGTGGTTGTCAGGGGTTGGGGGACAGGGAGGATTTGACTACAAAGGAGCAAGAGGGATTTTATGGAAGTGATAGAACTGTATGCTTAAAAGGGTAAACTTTAAGAACTACATCCTTGTAATATTTAGCTCAGCTGATCTTCGAACAGAATAGGTGCTCTAGAATATTCTAACTGAAGAAGAGAAAGATTTCAAGTGTTTGGAAGCCTGGATGAGTGAGGCAATGATAGAGCTACTAGCAAAGGCAAAAAGCAGAGAAAGGAAGGCAAAGATTTAGCCAGACAGAATATGAATCGTTTGGTAGACTTGACCCGCTGTGTTTTCCTTACCCCATTATATGCCACAACCTTTAGATTGAGTGAAAATCAGAGCCCAGTGCAACTGATATTAGGATTACCACCTACAGAGGGGAAACAAGAGACTACTCAAGGCTGAAACAAGTAGGATAAGCAACTAAAATCAGCAACACAGACTACATGTCAGAACTGGGAACAAAATGACTAAAGAAAAAATAAAAAATGAAATGGTCACAAAATACAGTGCAGTTTTGGCAGGGAAGGCAAGAAATAAGGCAACATCCTTGAATAGCTTCATACAGAGAGAATAATCTGGAGTCTAAAACACAACACTTAATAACAGCAGGTTTGCATACTGCCTCTGCTTTTCAAACTACTTTCCCAGTCATTATCACGTTTAGTCCTTGTAGGATTTTAATTACCAATGTTATTTACATATTATACATATTTATCATTTGATAAGATTTGGCTGTGTCCTCAGCCAAATCTTACCTTGAACTGTAATAATCCCCATGTGTCAAGGGCTGAGCCAGGTGGAGATAATTGAATCATGGGGGCAGTTTCCCCCATACTGTTCTCATGGTAGTGAATAAGTCTCATGAGATCTGATTGTTGTATAAATGGGAGTTTCCCTGCAGAAGCTCTCTTGACTGCCACCATGTAAAATGTGACTTTGCTTGTCATTCACCTTCTGCCATGATTGTGAGACCTCCCCAGCCGTGTGGAACTGTGAGTCAATTAAACCTCATACCTTTATAAATTACCAAGTCTCAGATATGTCTTTATTAGCAGCATGGGAACAGACTAATATACAATTCTTTTCCCAGCACCAAATAAAGCAATAACATTTGCAGACATTTGTGATTCATTTCTTAGTAGCTCAAAAAATTCTGAAATTTTCCATATTTTCCCTTCACATACATAGTTTATTCCCTCTTTTATCTAAGGTGGTTTCTTCTATAAGCCAATATTCCTCCTGGCTCTCTTGTTTATCTGCAATCTGCTCTCACAGCAGGGTTTTATCTCCCAAGTTCCGATGCTATATTTTTCCTCTTTTCTGCTTTTTTAAAATAGGACCTGATGAATTGTCACCTTCAGAAAGACTTTATTAAGAATTATAGCTCTTCATGAGTATGCAGCAAATATGATACAAATTAATACATACATACATTCTAAAGCAGGTATCAGCAAACTGTTTCTATATGGGCCCAGACAGTAAGTACTTAAATCTTTGTGGAGCATATAGTCTGTTGCTACTGCTCAACTCTGTCCTTATAGAAAGGCAGTCAGCCATAGACAATATATAAAATTGTACCTTTAAAAACATGCACTAGGTCATAGTTTACCATTCCTGTTCTCAATTTTCACTTAATAAGAAGCACCACACACTGCCAGTCCTCAAAACACTCCCAGAGCAGAATATTCTTCTCATGTTAATGCTTTATTTTGGTTGTTTGCTAGATAAATTAAATCAACATTTTCATAATGTCTTTCATAAAACTTTTATCCTCATTTTTACAACTTCTTAAAATACAATTTATAAAACATAAAACTAACTTCTTAAAAGTGTTTAATTTAGTGTTTTTTGAACAGTCAGAGTTGTACAACCCTCACCACTAATATTTACCACCCCCCCCTTCAGAGAATAATCATTCAACTGGTGCCTAATGAGCATCTATTATCTGTCCATCCTTGTATAATGTCTTTGTTTCATTTTACTTTGTTTGGTTGGTTTGGTTTGGTTTGGCATGGCTTGGTAGAGGGTGTGGCTAGTGCATAGTGGGTAATAGGAGAAATACAATACATGACATGTCTGACACAATCAGCTAACAATTTAAAAGTTAAGAAATGGGAGTGCTAAGTTAGGCAACATGGAGACTACATATACAATAAAGTTTTACTTATAGGTGGGTGGGGCAGGGGGATCCTAAGGATCATGATGAATTTATCTAGAGATTCAGTAGTCCTGCTATCACCCTTTCTAATCCAATGTCATCCACAATCTGACTAACTCAGAAAGGTTTTCACTAGGGCACTTCCAAAGATGAAGGATGAGTTACATCTTTTTCTTCATAATCTTCTCTTAAAGACATATGGTGTCTCCTCTGAAATTTTGCATTCATTTTAAGCAGTTGTTTACTACATAGAGCAAAACTTTATAGTTTTTTCCCAGTTTTCTAGTTCCTGCAATCTCCTAAGGGCATATGAAGTACTTCTCTTCATTGACTTCATCAGTTCCAATTTCACAAGCCATATCTTTTGATTTTACAACCTTTTCAACCCTCAGTCCTTAGCATTCACTCTGCCTCACCCATTTTCATCTTTGAAAATGTTTTTCTTTTCTTTGCAGCAGAGGGAAGGCTTCTCATTAGTCATTTACTGTTTTCCTCTTTCAGTGCTATGAAGACAGTCTCTGGAGCAAAGCAATGACATATGATACAAACATGGGTGGACTTTAAAAACCTTATGCTAAGTGAAAGAAGCATGCACAAAAGATCACATGCTATATGATTTCATTTATATGAAATGTCCAGAATGGGCAAATATTAGGCCGGGCGCATTGGCTCACACCTGTAATTTCAGCACTTTTGGATGCCAAGTCGGGTGGATCACCTGAGGTCAGGAGTTCAAGACCAGCCTGGTCAACATGGCAAAACCCTGTCTGTACTAAAAAATACAAAAATTAACTGGGTGCAGTGGCAGGTGCCTGTAATCCCAGCTGCTCAGGAGGCTGAGGCAGGAGAATCGCTTGAACCTGGGAGGCGGAGGTTGCAGTGAGCCAAGATTGCCCCATTGCACTCCAACCTGGGAGAGAGAGCAAGACTCCATCTCAAAAGAAAAAATGAGATTAGTAATTGCCTAGAGCTGGGAAGATGGGGGGAATGATTGCTAATGTGTATGGGGTTTCTTTTAGGGCAATGAAATGTAAAATAATTGTGGAAATGGTTACATACATTTTTTTGCTGTTTTTGTTTGGTTGTTTTTGTTTTTTTGGGGTTTCGGCGGGGGGCTTTTTTTTTTTTTTGA
>NW_016817692.1:49289-54683 GCF_001698545.2 Rhinopithecus bieti
CTCAATCTTTTTCAATCTTTTTCAATCTTTTTTTCAATCTTTTTCAATCTTTTTCAATCTTTTTCTCAATTTTTTTCAATTTTTGTATGTTTTTTTTTTTTCTTTTTTTTTCTAGTAGAGATAGGGTTTCGCCATGTTGGCCAGGCTAGACTTTAACTCCTGGCCTTAAGTGATCCAATGGCTTTGGCCTCCCAAAGTGCTGGGATTACAGGTGTGAGCCACCACACCTGGCCTGGTTTCACAACTTTGTAAATGTACTAAAAAATTCACTGAATTGTACTTTTAAAATGGATAAGTTTATGGCACATAAATTATACCTCAATAAATTAAATTTAAATTAAAAGGCAGCCAACGACAGTTGTGGTATAGGGGCATGCTTCAAGCAAGGGTCTGAAGTGATTCTCCACTTGGTCACTGTTGTTGTATAGAAGAGCTACTGCTTTGTGTACATTAATCTTGTATTCAGAAACCTTGCTGAATTCTTTTATCAGTTCTGGGGACTTTCTGGATGAGTCTTTAGAGTTTCCAGGGTAAACAATCATATCATCAGCAAACAGTGACAGTTTGACTTCCTCTTTACCAATCTGGATGCCCTTTATTTCTTTCTCTTGTCTGATTGCTCTGACTAGGACTTCCAGTACCAGGTTGACGAGACGTGGTGAGAGTGAGCATCCTTGTCCTGTTCCAGCTCTCAGAGGGAATGCTTTCAACTTTTCCCCATTCAGTATTATGTTGGCTGTGGGTTTGTCATAGATGGCTTTTATTACCTTAAGGTATATCCCTTGTATGCTGATTTTGCTGAGAGTTTTCATCATAAAGGGATGCGGGACTTTGTCGAACGCTTTTCTGCATCTATTGAGATGATCATGTGATTTTGTTTTAATTCTGTTTATGTGGTGCATCACATTTATTGACTTGCGTATGTTAAACCATCCCTGCATCCCTGGTATGAAACCCACTTTGTCATCGTAGATTATCTTTTGGATATGTTGTTGGATTCAGACAGCTAGTATTATGTTAAGGATTTTAGCATCTATGGTCATCAAAGACATCGGTCTGTAGTTTTCTTTTTTGGTTATATGCTTTTCCTGGTTTTCTTTTTTGGTTATATCCTTTCCTCTTAGCACCACCTTTGCTGTATCCCAGAGGTTTTGGTAGGTTGTGTCATTATTGTCATTCAATCCAAAGAATTTTTAAATTTCCATCTTGATTTTGTTTTTGGCCAAATGCTCATTCAGAAGCAGGTTATTTAATTTTTGTGTTTCCATGGTTTTGAAGGTTCCTTTTGGAGTTGTTTTTCAGTTGTATTCCACTTTGGTCTGAGAGAGTGCTTGATATAATTTCAATTTTCTTAAATTTATTGAGGGTCATATTATGGCCTATTATATGGTCTATCATGGAGAAAGTTTCACATACTGTTGAGTAGAATGTGTATTCTGTGGTTGCATTAAGTCCATTTGTTCCAAAGTATAGTTTAAATTCGTTGTTTGTATGTTGACTTTCTGTCTTGATGACCTATCTGGTGCTGTCAGTGGAGTATTGAAGATCCCCAGTACTTTTGTGTTGCTGTCTATCTCATTTCTTAAGTCTATTAGTAATTGTTTTATAAATTTGGCAGCTCCAGTGCTAGGTGCATATATGTTTAGAATGGTGATATTTTCCTGTTGGACAAGGCCTTTTACCATTATATCATGTCTCTCTCTCTGTCTCTTTTAACTGTCATTGCTTTAAAATTTGTTTTGTCTGATATGAGAATAGCTACCCCTGCTCTCTTTTGGTGTCCATTTGCATGAAATGCCTTTTTCCATCCCTTTACTTTAAGTTTATGTGAGTCCTTATGTGTTAGGTGAGTCTCCCAAAGGAAGCAGATAGTTGGATGGTCAGTTCTTATCCATTCTGCAATGCTGTATCTTTTAAGTGGAGCATTTCAGCCATTTATATTCAATGTTAGTATTGAAATGTAGGGTATCATTGGATTCATTGTGCTCTCTGTTGCCTGTGTACTTTGGTCTTTTGTTTTTTGTTTTGCTTTTAACTTGCATTTTTTTTTTACAGGTCCTGTATGATTTATACTTGAAAGAGTTTCTGTTTTGATGAGTTTCCAGGATTTGTTTCAAGATTTAGAGCTCCTTTTAGCAGTTTTTGTAGTGGTGGCTTGGTAATGGTGGATTCTCTCTCAGTATTTGTTTGTCTGAAAAAGACTGCATATTGCCTTCATATATGATGCTTAATTTCACTGCATACAAAATTATTGACTGGTAATTGTTTTATTTGAGGACGCTGAATATAGGGTCCCAATCCCTTCTAGCTTGTACGGTTTCTGCTGAGAAATCAGCTGTTAATCTGATAAGTCTTCCCTTATAGGTTACCTGATGCTTCTGTCTCACAACTCTTAAGATTCTTTCCTTTGTCTTAACTTTGGATAACCTGATGACAATATGCCTAGGCATATTTTTTTTTTTTTGAATGAATTTTCCAGGTGTTCTTTGTGCTTCTTATATTTGGAAGTCTAGGTCTCCAGCAAGGCTAGGAAAGTCTTCCTTGATTATTTCCCCAAACATGTTTTCCAAGCTTTTAGATTTCTCTTCTTCCTCAGAACACTGATTATTCTTAGGTTTGGTAGTTGAACATAATCCCAGACTTCTTGGAGGCTTTGTTCATATTTTCTTATTCTTTTTTATTTGGCTTTGTTGTATTGGGTTAATTTGAAGACCTTGTCTTTGAGCTCTGAATTTCTTTATTCTACCTGTTCAGTACTATTGCTGAGACATTCCAGAGCATTTCGCATATCTAAAACTGTGTCCAAAGTTTCCTGAATTTTTTATTGGATTTTCTTTAAGCTATCTATTCTCTTGAATATTTCTTTCCTCACTTCTTGTATCGCTTTTTGGATTCCCTTGCACTGGGCTTCACCTTTCTCTGGTTCCTCCCTGATTAGCTTAATGACTAACCTCCTCAATTCTTTTTCAGGTAAATCAGGGATTTCTTCTTGGTTTGGATCTATTGCTGCTGAACTAGTGTGATTTTTTGGGGGTGTTGCAGAGCCTTGTTTTGTCACATTACCAGGGTTGGTTTTGGAGTTCCTTCTCTTTTGTGTAGGCTCTGTCAGAGGGAAGCTCTAGGGCTAAAGGCTGTTGTTCAGATTCTTTTGTCTCATGATGTGTTCCCTTGATGTAGTACTCTCCCCGTTTTCCTATGGATGTGGCTTCCTGTGAGCTGAACTGCAGTGATCATTGTCTCTCTTCTGGGTCTAGCCACTCAGTGAGTCTACCCAGCTCAAGGCTGGTGCTGGGGGTTGTCTGCATAGAGTCCTGTGATATGAGCTGTCTATGGGTCTCTCAGCTGTGGATACCAGCACATGTTGTTGTGGAGGTAGCAGAGGGGGTGCAGTGGACTCCATTAGGGTTCTTAGCTTTGGTGGTTTAATGTTCTATCTTTGTGCTGGTTGACCTCCTGCCAGGAGGTGTCACTTTCTGGAGAGCATCAGCTGTAGCAGTATTGAGAGGGACTGGTGGTAGGTGGGGCCCTATAACTCCCAAGATTATATGCCCTTTGTCTAGCTATGAGGGTGGGTAGGAAAGGACCATCAGGTGGGGCCAGGGCTAGGCGTGTCTGAGCTCAGAAGCTCAGACTCTCCTTGGGTGGATCTTGCTATGGCTGCTGTGGGGGATGGGGATGAGATTCCCAGGTCACTGGAGTTGTGTACCTAGGAGGATTATGGCGCCACTGCTGAGTCATGCAGGTTGTGATGGAAGTAGGGAAAAACCAGCAGTCACAGGCCTCACCCAGCCCCTGGGAAAACTGCACATCTGGTCTCACTCCTACTGTGTCCCTGCTCAATAGCCCCATGTCTGTTTCCTGGTGGTGGGTGAGATGTGCTTGAAAACTTGCCAAGCTACCTGCCTCCTCCCTGAAAAAGAAAAGGGTGTTCTTCCCCTGGCCTGTTGAGTCTGCACACCAGATTTACACCCTCCCCGGAGTCCTAGCCAAGAGGCTTCTCACCCCATTCAAATTGTTACAAAGTTCATTTAGAGATTTCCTTCTCCCTGTGGAGTTTTGCCCCCTGCTCCTCTGGCTGCTCTCCCAGTGGATCCCTGTGGTGCTAATCAGGAATGGCCCACTGGGAGACCCAGCAAGCTACCAGGGCTTTTCTGCTGCTTCTACCTCTGTATTTTGCTCAGCTCTCTAAATCGACTCAGCTTCAGGTAAGGTTGGAAATTTCTCGCACAAACAGGCCTTCAATTTCTCCAGTGGGGGTGTGTGTATGGGAGAAGAGGGACTCCCTTTCCCAATTCCACAGTTGGGGCACTCACAGTATTTCGGGTGTCTCTCCCCTCAATGTTTACTTGTAGCAGTTTCATAGTTGGAGGTCTTAGATTTAAGTCTTTAATTCATTTTGATTTGATTTTTGTATATGACAAGGGACAGGGGTCTAGTTTTATTTTTTTGCATATGGATATCCAGTTTTTCCAACAACATTTATGGAAGAGACTGTCTTTTCCCCACTGTATGTTCTTGACACCTTTACAGAAAATCAATTCAATGTGTTTGGAAATATTCTCTCCTCCTCTATTTTTCAGAATACTTTCAGTAGAACTGATATTAGTCCTTTAAATATTTAGTAGAATTCACCAGTGTATCCATCAGGCCCCAGGCTTTTCTTTACTGGGAGACATTTTATTATTGCTTCAATCTCATTACTTGTTATTGGTCTGTTCAAGTTGTGGATTTCTTCTTGGTCCAATATTGGTAGATTGTATGTATCTATGAATTTGTCAATTTCCACTAGAGTTTCCAATTTATTGGCATATAGTTGCTCACAGTAGCCACTAATGATCTTTTGGATTTCTTCAGTAGTACGTGTATTGTCTCCTTTTCATTTCTAATTTTATGTATTTGGATCTTCTTTTTTCTTAGTTATTCCGGCTAAAGGTTTGTCAATTTTGTTTAACTTTTCAAAATACCAAGTTTTTATTTCACTGATGTTTTATCTCTTTCATTTCAATTTTATTTATTTATGGTCTGATCTTTCTGTTTTTTTTTTTTTCTTCTGCTAACTGGGGGGTTTCGTTTGCTCTTGCTTTGCTAGTACTTTAAGATGCATCATTAGAGGCAGAGCAAGATGGCAGAATAGAAAGCTTCAATGATTGCCCCCTGACAAGGATACCTTTATAGGGATCAAACATCAGGTGAGGGGGCGGAGCAAGATGGCCGAATAGGAACAGCTCCAGTCTCCAACTCCCAGCGCGAGTGACACAGAAGACAGGTGATTTCTGCATTTTCAACTGAGGTACTGGGGTCATCTCACTAGGGAGTGCCGGACAATCGGTGCTGGTCAGCTGCTGCAGCCTGACCAGCGAGAGCTGAAGCAGGGCGAGGCATCGCCTCACCTGG
>NW_016817692.1:58956-71929 GCF_001698545.2 Rhinopithecus bieti
AGGAGGGAGGGATTGCATTGGGGAGTTATACATGATATAAATGATGAATTGATGGGTGCTGACGAGTTGATGGGTGCAGCACACCAACATGCCATAAGTATACATATGTAACAAACCTGCACGTTATGCACATGTACCCTAGAACTTAAAGTATAATAAAAAAAAAATAAATAAATAAAAAAAATTAAAAAAAAACAAATATCAGTTGAGTACCTATAATACCTGGTTTTAACTTCATATCACTGAAAGAGGTACTTAAGAGTTAGAAAAACCATCCTGAATTGCCAAGACCACCCTTCCCCCACTGTAGGCAGCAGCTGTGCTGTGTGGGGAACTTCTCTGGGTACTAGGGAGGGAGAACACAGAAACTGTGAGGCATTGAATTCAATGCTGTTCTGTTAGAGAAGAAAAAATAAATCAGAACAAACTCACCTGATACCCACACACACAGGAAATATTTAAACCAGCCCTAGCCATAGGAGAATTGCCAATCCCAGGGGTCCAAATTTGAGTGCCTGCAAACCTCACCACCAAGAGCCAAACTGTTTTTGGGCTCTGAGTAAATTTGAAAGACAGTCTAGGTCATAAGAACTGCAACTCTTAGGCGGCTCCTAGGGCTGAAGGAGGCCCAAAGACAGTGGATGGTGGCGGGTGGGGACACATGACATACTGAGACACTAGCTGGGGCTACCAGGGTAGTGCTGGCATTATCCCTTCCCTAACCCCAGACTCCATAGCTCATGGCTCCAAAAGAAACCCTTTCCTCCTGAGGAGAGGAAAGGAAAGAGTAGGGAGGACTTTGTCTTGCATCTTAGATACCAACTCAGCCAGAGCAGGATAGGGCAATGGTCAGAGTCACGAGTCTGCCATTCCAGGCCCAAGCTCCCAGACCTTATTTAGAGATACATCCTGGGCAAGCAGGGAACCTGTTGAAAGAGAGGACCCAGTCCTGGCATTATTTACTATCTGCTAACTAAAGAACCCCTGGGCCCTGAATAACTAGCAGCGATATCCAGGTATGACATCAACAGCCTTGGTGAGCCTCTGAGACTTGCTGGCTTTAGGTGAGACTTAGCACATAACCAGCTGTGGTGGCTACAGGGCAAAACTCCTTCTGCTTGAGAAAAGCAGAGAGGAAAGTAAAGGGAACTTTGTCTTCCAAGTTAGGTACCAGCTCGGCCACAAGGGAGTAGAGCACCAAAGGGGCTTCTGGGGTCCCTGAATCCAGGACTTGGCCCTTGGATGGCATTTCTGGGCCTGCCCAGGGCCAGAGAGCAGCACACTGCCCTACAGGGTAAGTATCAGGCTGGGCAGCATTCATGACAAGCTAACTTAAGAGACCTTGGGCCTTAAGAGAATATCAGTGGTAGTCCGGCAGTATTCCTCCTAACCAAAGGTACTGGTGGCTGCAGGATGAGGCTTCTCTGCCTTTAGAAAAAGAAACACAGAGTGAGAAAACCTTTGTTTTATGATTTGACTGCCAGCTTAGTCGCAATACGATAAAATATCAGGTAGACGTCCAAGGTTTTTGACTCTAGTTACTGACTCCCAGAAGGTACTTCTGGAACCAACCAGGGCTCAGGATGCCTTGCCACCCTGAAGGGAAGGACACAGGCCTGGCTGGCTTTGCCACCATGTGACCGTAGAGCCCCAGGGCATTGAGCGAACATAGGCAGTAGCCAGGGAGTGATTATAGAAGGCCTTGGGAGAGACCAAGCACCATGTTGGCTTCACTTTGGGCTTATTTGTAGCTGTCCTTGGGAAGGCTTTCCAGATATTTGAAAGGACTTGGGTGTTGTAATCTAATGTGTATCTGCTTTAGGGGTCACCCCATTCTCAATAATGCTGTGGTCTGAAAGGACCACAGCATTATTGAGCATGGGGTGTTACTGCCTTGATGATCTTTGACAAGACCTGTGAGAATTCTTTGGATTACAAGGGAGAGAGTTTTGTTCTCTTCCCTTACTTTCTCCCAAACCTGGCATCTCTCTCTGTTCTGAGCCACTTAAAGCTGGCAGCAGTGTGACACAAGCACCCCTTGTCACCACTATGACTGCACTGGGTTAGACCTAAAGCTAACACACTGGATCTTACATAAGGCCTGCTGTAACCACTTCTTACCTACTGCCTATGTTCACTCAAGGCCCTGTGGTTCTACTGTTAGATGGTGGCAAAGCCAGCCAGACCTGTGCCCTTCCCTTCAGGGAAGCGAGGTTCCCTACGTGTGAGGTGGGGCCAGATGTCCTGTCCTGGAGTAAAGATCTAGAGTTAAAAACCTTAAATATCTAGCTGGTGTTCTATAGTATTAGGACTGAGCTGGCACTCAAACCTCAAGACACAGTCATTCCTTCCCTTTCCAAAGGCAGAGGAACCTCATCCCATAACCACCACCGCCCCGGGCCATGAGGCGTACTGCCAGACTACCACCACTGTTTTCTTATGGCCCAAAGTCTTTTAAGTCAGCTTTTTGTGAATCTTTTCTGGCCTGCTACTCACCCTTTAGGGCAGTGTGCTGCCCTCTGGCCCAGGGCAAGTACAAAAATGCCATCCAAGAGTCAAGTCCTAAAATTGCAGACCCAGGAGCCCACTAAGTGCTCTCCACCCCTGTGACTGAGCTGGTACCTAATTTGCAAGACAAAGTGCCCTTTACATTTCCCTCTGCTTTTCTCAAGCAGGAGTTTTGCACCATAGCCACCACAGCTGGTAATGTGCTGAGTATCAACTTAAGCCAGCAAGTCTCAGAGGCTCACCTAAGGCCCTTGATGCGATAACTGGTTATTGCTGCTGTTATTCAGGACCCACGTGCTCTTTAGTTAGCAGGTGATGAATGCTGCCAGGACTGGGTCCTTTCCTTCAAGGCAACAGGTTCCCTTCTTGCCCAGAGTATGTCTATAAATGGCATCTGGGAGCTAGGCCCTGGTACAGGGCCTCACAACCCAGACCAGTGCCCTATCCTGCTATGGCTGAACTGGTATTCAACATGCAAGACAGAGTCCTCACTGCTCTTCCCTTTCCTCTCCTCAAGGGGCAGGAAGGGGTCTCTTTTAGAGCCATGAACCTTGCAACCTGGGATTAGGGGAGGAGCATGCCAGCACTACTTTGGCTGCCCCAACTGGTGTCTCAGTGTGACATGTGCCCCCACCAGTCCACGGTCTCTAGGCCTAGTTCAGCACTAAGACTCATCTGCAACTTGCAATTCTTTTGGCCTAGATTGTCTTTCAAGTTTACTTGGAGACACAGAGTGCTGTAGCTCTCAGTGATGAGGTTTGCAGGCACTCAAGTTTGGACCCCTGGGATTTGTGATTTCCCCCTGGCTAGGGCTAGTTTCAACACTCCCTCCATGGGCAGGTATCAGCTGAGTTTGATCTGATTTTCCCTCATGCTGTAACAGGACATCACAGAGTTCAATGCCTCACAATTTCTGTGTTCTTCTGTCCCAGTGCCCAGAGATGCTCTCTGCACCATGCTGCAGCTGCAGGGTGGTGGGCGGTGTGGCATTGGTGATTCTGGACTGTTTTTTTCTATCTCTTCAGTGCCTCTTTCAGGGATATGAAATTAAAACCAGGTACTGTGAGTGCTCATGTGATTTTGGGTTCTTATGAAAGTATTTTTCTGTGTAGATAGTTGTTAACTTTGTGTCCTTGTGTGGGGGACAATTGTTGGAGCTTCCTACTCCATCTTGCTATGACTCTCTGAAGGTGACTTTCAAATGCTTTACAGAAGTCCAATATTTATGCTACCGAGTGGATCCTTAAAGAATTCTATGGGTCTGTGGCATCATTGGATCTATCTTGAGGATGGTTACTAATATGGAACTGTTTCTGACCAGGAACACCTTGGCTTTTGACTAAACCTGAAGTCTCTGTCTTCAGTGTCTGTTATTCATTTATTTACCTCTTTAATTCTCTGTAGATGTGGCCAAAATTCTCTATATCACATAAATTGAGTTACCGAGCCTATCCCTCTAATCTTAGGAGGCCAAAACTTTGTGATTATGATTTCTAAAACTATATACATTATAATGTAATGGAAGGTAGTACAGTCATTAAGAATATGGAGTTAGAAAGATCTGAATTTGAATTCAAGTTCTGCAACTTACTAGTTATCTATCCCTGAAAAGCATACTTGACTTTTAAAGTCTCAGTGTTCTCATTTATAATATGAAACAATAACACTCCAAAGAGAGTATTATTTTGGGAATTTAATCAGATATTACATGTTAAATGCTTAATAAAATGACTACCAAGAAAATACCCAATACATAGCACTTTTAGTATTTACTAGCTGTTATAATAGAGATGAAAGACACAGGAAATTAACTGGATCCTTTAGAATCCAGTTAGAAATTTTGTTGGCATATATATTAGAAAATGAGTGACTAGACAGAAATCTGCCTGGGTATCAGCACCTATTATAGCATCCAAATTAACTTAGAAACTACTATAGTATAACGAAGTTAAACACAAACCAAACATATAGAACATGCCTAATTCTGCCTGTCTATTCCCAGTGTCGAATAGCTTCACTATGCTACAACCTATCATGCTTTCAATGAAATCCAAACTCCAAAGCAGAAATCATCAAGCAGATTAAGTTAAACAAGGGGTGTAGTAGGCATGTAATAGTAAAATATGAATAACCTACTATTAATAATAAACGGGATAGAGCTAAAACATCAGGCTCACAGGCTTTTGTTTCCTCAGAAGAGAAGCTCAGTTTTGGCCTAGGGCCCTAGATGTGGGCAATCCAAAGCTTTCCACCTGGCTGCTGGAATTTAGGGGACCTCTTCACCAAAAATCTGGGCAAAGAGGCAGGAGTACAGATTCAGAAAACCACAGATCCAGACTTTTCATCACTCAACCCAAGGACATATTCTGGGATTCAACTTTGAGTTTTATCTTCCTCATAGCTCTCTTGGCATTTGCAGAATAAACAGAATAAAAGAGGTAGGCAATATGCCAGACTTCATTCTCCAAGACAGACAGAGTGCCAAGAGGCACATCTAGAGAAAGGGAGGGAGAACCCCAACCCCCAAGTCAGTTTCTGGGATGCCTTTAGTCCAAATACTGCTGCACAAACCTCAACATTATAGCATTCATACTGGGAATCCTAGTATTCCTCAGCTGCAAGCAGTCTCTCTAGTATTTTGCAAATGCTGGCTGAGGATTGTACTTTTTGTAAATATTTATGTTGCATAGGCAACTTACAGGCTCCCATAGCAACCCAGCTAGTTCTGAAAAATAATGAAACATTAGTCTAGTCTTATGGAAGGCACCAGAATGGTTCTCTGCACAGAAGCCAAAAGTCATATACATAATATGGTTCTATCTAAGATTAGATCTCAAATCTCTTAAACTCTTTTTTGAGGCTTTTTCTACTGTGCCATGCTCTGTTTCATAAGCTGGTAACATTTTAAATATTTTATACCAAATATATATATACCGATAAGTAGGAATGTTGTTTCTGCTGCTAGCTACTTTTCTTTAAGTGGGGAGGGAGCATGAGAGTGCCTGTCAACTGCCTGCTACTTCTGGCCCCAGATGGTATTCTCAAACAGCAGGAAGGTAGGGGTGGATGAAAATTGTTTTCAGCTTTCTAAGCATGCCATTATAAATCTCATCTCCTCAGGCTGTGAGGATTTTATTCCTTGTGTGGTACAGGATTTATTCATCAGATTATTTAGTTTTTAAAGAAAACATGAACCAAAAACATGAAATAGGTTCAGGAAAGTTTCAAGATCAAGAGAAACATAGATGTGGCAATAGTAAGATTTGGCCAGTCTTGGACATTATAAAAATCACAATAGGAAAAGGAAGTCCTTGAAGAAGTAACCCAGTGGTGAGTGAGGCTATCGGCCTGACATGAGAAAATAACATATAAAAGACTACATGCCCTGGATATGGTACAAAATACATAGTCATTTATACTTCTTGGACTGTATTCTCAGTCCATACACCTTGTCTGTATAAACTGCCCTATCCACCTACCCATAGGGTACCCAACTCAAAAATATCCAACCCACTGGATGACAGACAATCACGATTTCTATCTCAGAAATTTGAACTAAGCATAGAAAGTGAGAATGTAGAGCTAAGGCAGATTAAGATTAGTGGTTTTCTTTGTTGGTTTTGTTTTCTGTTTTTAAATTTTTTTTCTCTGTTTTATTGTATAAATTTAAAGTCTACAGTGTAATGTTTGGGTATACTTTATATATACATAGTGAAATGATTACTACAGGTAAGCAACTTAATCTATCCATTATCTCACATGGTTACCTTTTTTTTTGTGGTAAGAGCACCCAAAATCTCCTCTCTTGGAAAATTTCCAGTACACAATGTTATTAACTATAGTCTTCATGCTGCACTTTAGTTCTGTACTTATTCATCCTACATAACTACAACTCTGTACTCTTTAATCCATATCTCCCCCTGCCCCCATTTCTGGTAACCACCATTTTATTGTTTCTTTGTATTAGCCTCTGTTTTAAGATTCTATATGTAAGAGTCATTATGTAGAATTTGTCTTTCTGTATCTGACTTACGTCACTTAGCCTAATGTCCCCCAGTTCCATCCATGTTATCTCAAATGACAAGATCTCCTTTATTTTAAAGCTGAATATTATTCATCAATATATACTACAATGTCTTTATCCAGTGATCCATTGATAGACATTTAGGTTTTTTCCACATCTTGGCTACTGTGAATACTGTTTCAATGAACATGGGAATGCATGTATCTCCTAAAGGTGCTGATTTCATTTCCTTTGGGGATTTGCTCAGAAAGATTGCTGGATCATATTGTAGTATTATTTTGAATTATTTGAGGAAACTTCATACTGTTTTCCATAATGGTTGTACTAATTTACATTACCACCAGTAGTGTATAGGGCTCCTTCTTCTCTACATCCTCACAAACACTTACCTATCATCTTTTTTATAGTAGCCATGATGGCAGATGTGAGGTGATGTGTCAGTGTGGTTTTGATTTGCACGTCCCCAGTGATGCTGAGCAGCTTTTTATACACCTGTTGACCACTTTTATGTCTTCTTTGGACAAAAGTCTATTCAGATCATCTGCCTATTTTTTATGTGACCTATTCATTTTCTTGCTCTTGAGTTGTGTGTTTCTTTATACATTTTTAATATTAACTTCTTATCATAGGTACAATTCACAAATATTTTCTCCCAATCTGTAGGTTGACTTTCATTTTATTATTTCCTATGCTATGCAGGACTTTTTAGTTTGATTTAACTCCACTTATGGTTTTTGTTTGTTTCTTTATTTGTTTGCCTGTGCTTTTGTTGTCATATCCAGAAATCATTGCAGAGACCAATGTCAAGGAGCTTTTCCCCTGTTTTCCTTTAGGAGTTTTACAGTTTCAGGGTCTTACATTTAGGTTTTTAATCATTTTGAATTGATTTTTGTATACAATGTAATAGTCCAATTTCATTATGTTGCATGTGGATATAATTTTTAACACCATTTATTGAAGAAACTATCCTATCCCCACTGTGTCTTCTTGGTGGCTTTGCCAAAAATCAGTTGATCATATATGCTTGGGCTTATTTCTGGGTTCTCTATTCTGTTCCATTGGTGTATATGTCTGTTTTTATGCCAGTACCATACTGTTTTGATTATTATGGTTTTGTGATATAATTTGACATCAGGTAGTATGATGCCTCCAAATTTGTTTTTCTTTTGTTGTCTTTTGTTCTTCCATATGAAATTTAGATTTTTTTCTATTTCTATTTTTCTATTGTTTTTTCTATTTCAATTGTATTGAAAAAATGTGTTTGGAATTTTGATAGGAATTGCATTGAATCTGTACATTGCTTTGGGTATTATGGACTTTTTAACAATATGATTATTCTAATTCTATAAACATGGGATATCTTTTCATTTACTTATGTCTTTGTTAATTTTTTACAGTTTTCAAGGTACAGATCTTTTACGTTCTTAGTTAAATTTATTTCTATATACTTTATTCTTAACATTCATTTTCCTGTTTGCAAACAAAAGAGACTTGCCTATAACAGTAAGAAAACAAATACATATTTTTCCCCCAACTTAAAAAGCTCAACAAAACTCTCTATCACAGGTAAATAGGCAACTTAGAGTTGCCTTAGATTTAGGAGTCAGGTATGATCAAGAGCTATTGTAATCACAAGAAGCAAAAATGTTAATTTCAGCAGAAGAAAGAAGCAAACCAGTGTCCCAAACCTGAAAAAGACTGGTATAATTGGAGAGCCAGAGCTGTGGGGTTATCAAACAACTTGGAAAGCAGGAGGACTACCAGTGATTATATAAGAAAGGCTCCTTCCACTTCCTACCCCTTGGGCAGAATATATGAATGTTCTTGATTGATGCAAAGTCCATAGTCTTTCTGATCACAAATAGGAGGATCTGGAGGCAGTATTCCTAAGCTACCCTGGGAGTTCATTTCACCCCAGAATGGACTATGTTGCAGCCCCATGGAACTATCCTTGGACAGTAAATGAGGAATCTTCCAGTCAAAAGAATAAATAAGGTTAGAATATATTATTATAGGAAATGATAATAGCTAACATTGATATTAACATCTACTATGTATTATTCCATATCTATCTATACTGGTTTAAGATCTTTACACACATTGACTCATTCAATGTTCACAACAAGACACTATTAGTATTATTATCTCCAATTTTATAAGCACAGAGAGGTTGCATAGCTTGCTCAAGGTTGCAGACTTGTTAAAAAGTAGAGTCGAGATTGGAACACGGGTAGTCTGTGCACAAATCCATGCTCCTGATCAATATGCTGTACTGCCTTTCTACTAAGACTAGCACTTAGCTGACTAAATTGGAAAGAACCTGGTAAACAAACCCCTTATTATCAGTTTATGAGGTAGTGTCTTAAGAATTGACCTCTCATAGAAAAATTTATAAAAGGAAACTCTAGAAAATAAGAATAAAAATTTAAAAGGAAATATTATCAATGGTAAAATCTTAGATATAATGACAGATATCAGAGGAAATATATGAGAGTTTCTAAATATCCTGTCTCTTATATGTACAGTTCCTAGGATTAGGCTGGCACATGGTAGATAATTATTATGTAACCCTTTATATACCTCTTTCTGAGACTCAGCTCTCCAAACTTATCTTTCCATGTATGCTACTTTGCTGGCTCATTTTAATGGTTCTTGCTCAAACTTTTCTAAAGCTTTCCACTTATCATTTGAGTTGAGCCTTTCAGAATTAGATTGAGTACTCTAGGGAAAGTCCAACCACTGCTGAATCTAATGAAACTCTGAGGTCTTGTACTTCTGGTTCATTAAAACACTATACAATAAATTGCTGACATATTCTCACCTTGTTATCTCCCTTGAATACTTTAGTAAGGGTTCTTAACCTAGACTCCAGCTATAAGAATCCATGAATAAGTTTCAGGGGATCTATGAACCTCCAGAATTTAAACATAAACTATGTGCTTATCTCTGGCTGTGTTTTGGGAGGGGAGTTTCTAATGCTTTCATTAATTCTCAAATATATTTTGACAAAACAAAACAAAACAAAAACACCTATGGCATACCTTTTCTACCACTCTCAAAATAATACAGAGCAAGCAAGGTACTTTTTTCTCTCTAATTGCATTACAATATACATGTTTCAACTGAACTTCTATCACAGAATTACAGGACTTGACACGACCACAAATCTCATCTGTATAAGACCTCTGCAGCTGTCTCCTTCCACAACTAGAGCCATTCTCCACAATGCCCTCATCCATACAGACCTTGCTCCAGCCTTAGTGTTATCAGTCCATACCTTAGAAAAAGTTTAGAAGCTCCTGACAAACTTTATGCTATGTCAAATCATCTTTGCTTTATATCCATTCATAATCTTTATAATATTTTGACAGCTCTATTGATGTATAATTTACATAACATGAAATCACCCATCATCATTAAACCTGAGTTTTAATAACTAGAATTCTGCCTTGTTTCTTGCTCCCTGATTCAGCTAAGTAGATTGTCTGATTTCTTTCTGCATCTGAGCCCCTAACTAGTAAATTTCCTGGGACCATAGTTCCTCTTAAGTTTCCCGAGTCTCCCTCCCATGAACTGGAGTCCTATTCCTGATCCTGTTTGTGTGTTATCAAAGAAAAGAGCACATATTAGGCTTCTACTATATGCTGGGTGCTGCTTGATGTTTTATTTATGTTCCATTATTTAATTTTCATAGCATTTCTAAATATATATTTGCCCCCCCTTTTATTTACATAGGGAAACTTAGGCTTAAAGAAGCTAAATAATTTACCTAAGGCTATTCAGCTAGTAAGTAACATATTTGAAAATTCAACAGAGAGCTGACTGATTGCAAAGTCTGTGCTTTTGTAATTATATTCTCCACAAAAAATATCTACTGTACTTATATTGTAACATCATTTGATATTTCACTCTATGTTCCNTTTTTACAGTTTTCAAGGTACAGATCTTTTACGTTCTTAGTTAAATTTATTTCTATATACTTTATTCTTAACATTCATTTTCCTGTTTGCAAACAAAAGAGACTTGCCTATAACAGTAAGAAAACAAATACATATTTTCCCCAACTTAAAAGCTCAACAAAACTCTCTATCACAGGTAAATAGGCAACTTAGAGTTGCCTTAGATTTAGGAGTCAGGTATGATCAAGAGCTATTGTAATCACAAGAAGCAAAATGTTAATTTCAGCAGAAGAAAGAAGCAAACCAGTGTCCCAAACCTGAAAAGACTGGTATAATTGGAGAGCCAGAGCTGTGGGGTTATCAAACAACTTGGAAAGCAGGAGGACTACCAGTGATTATATAAGAAAGGCTCCTTCCACTTCCTACCCCTTGGGCAGAATATATGAATGTTCTTGATTGATGCAAAGTCCATAGTCTTTCTGATCACAAATAGGAGGATCTGGAGGCAGTATTCCTAAGCTACCCTGGGAGTTCATTTCACCCCAGAATGGACTATGTTGCAGCCCCATGGAACTATCCTTGGACAGTAAATGAGGAATCTTCCAGTCAAAAGAATAAATAAGGTTAGAATATATTATTATAGGAAATGATAATAGCTAACATTGATATTAACATCTACTATGTATTATTCCATATCTATCTATACTGGTTTAAGATCTTTACACACATTGACTCATTCAATGTTCACAACAAGACACTATTAGTATTATTATCTCCAATTTTATAAGCACAGAGAGGTTGCATAGCTTGCTCAAGGTTGCAGACTTGTTAAAAGTAGAGTCGAGATTGGAACACGGGTAGTCTGTGCACAAATCCATGCTCCTGATCAATATGCTGTACTGCCTTTCTACTAAGACTAGCACTTAGCTGACTAAATTGGAAAGAACCTGGTAAACAAACCCCTTATTATCAGTTTATGAGGTAGTGTCTTAAGAATTGACCTCTCATAGAAAATTTATAAAAGGAAACTCTAGAAAATAAGAATAAAATTTAAAAGGAAATATTATCAATGGTAAAATCTTAGATATAATGACAGATATCAGAGGAAATATATGAGAGTTTCTAAATATCCTGTCTCTTATATGTACAGTTCCTAGGATTAGGCTGGCACATGGTAGATAATTATTATGTAACCCTTTATATACCTCTTTCTGAGACTCAGCTCTCCAAACTTATCTTTCCATGTATGCTACTTTGCTGGCTCATTTTAATGGTTCTTGCTCAAACTTTTCTAAAGCTTTCCACTTATCATTTGAGTTGAGCCTTTCAGAATTAGATTGAGTACTCTAGGGAAAGTCCAACCACTGCTGAATCTAATGAAACTCTGAGGTCTTGTACTTCTGGTTCATTAAAACACTATACAATAAATTGCTGACATATTCTCACCTTGTTATCTCCCTTGAATACTTTAGTAAGGGTTCTTAACCTAGACTCCAGCTATAAGAATCCATGAATAAGTTTCAGGGGATCTATGAACCTCCAGAATTTAAACATAAACTATGTGCTTATCTCTGGCTGTGTTTTGGGAGGGGAGTTTCTAATGCTTTCATTAATTCTCAAATATATTTTGACAAAACAAAACAAAACAAAACACCTATGGCATACCTTTTCTACCACTCTCAAAATAATACAGAGCAAGCAAGGTACTTTTTTCTCTCTAATTGCATTACAATATACATGTTTCAACTGAACTTCTATCACAGAATTACAGGACTTGACACGACCACAAATCTCATCTGTATAAGACCTCTGCAGCTGTCTCCTTCCACAACTAGAGCCATTCTCCACAATGCCCTCATCCATACAGACCTTGCTCCAGCCTTAGTGTTATCAGTCCATACCTTAGAAAAGTTTAGAAGCTCCTGACAAACTTTATGCTATGTCAAATCATCTTTGCTTTATATCCATTCATAATCTTTATAATATTTTGACAGCTCTATTGATGTATAATTTACATAACATGAAATCACCCATCATCATTAAACCTGAGTTTTAATAACTAGAATTCTGCCTTGTTTCTTGCTCCCTGATTCAGCTAAGTAGATTGTCTGATTTCTTTCTGCATCTGAGCCCCTAACTAGTAAATTTCCTGGGACCATAGTTCCTCTTAAGTTTCCCGAGTCTCCCTCCCATGAACTGGAGTCCTATTCCTGATCCTGTTTGTGTGTTATCAAAGAAAAGAGCACATATTAGGCTTCTACTATATGCTGGGTGCTGCTTGATGTTTTATTTATGTTCCATTATTTAATTTTCATAGCATTTCTAAATATATATTTGCCCCCCCTTTTATTTACATAGGGAAACTTAGGCTTAAAGAAGCTAAATAATTTACCTAAGGCTATTCAGCTAGTAAGTAACATATTTGAAAATTCAACAGAGAGCTGACTGATTGCAAAGTCTGTGCTTTTGTAATTATATTCTCCACAAAAAATATCTACTGTACTTATATTGTAACATCATTTGATATTTCACTCTATGTTCC
>NW_016817692.1:72931-83791 GCF_001698545.2 Rhinopithecus bieti
GTTGTGCAAATGTACCCTAGAACATAAAGTATAATAAAAATAAATAAAAAAAAAAAAGAAAGCTGAGACCCTTTTTTTTTCTACTCTATAATCTCTTTCAATTCCTCCCCTACCCCATGCCACCTCCTCCAGTCAGTCAGAGTCCTGTTAGCTCTTCCTCCTCTTTGTCTTTCAAATAAACCCCTGGCTCTCCATCCTCATTGTCATTCTCTTATTCAGACCTCACCATCTTTCAATTGCTATTATATTTCTACATGCTTTCTCTGTCCTCAGTCTTGCCTCTCCCTCCACATTCATCTTCCACCCAGCATCACAGATTTGTCATGACATCCCCTTTTTAAAACCCTTAGTGGTTTCCCATTGCAGGCATAAAGTCCAAACTCTTTAACCCGTGAAAAGGTCCACCGTAACCTGTCCTTTTCCTGCCTCTCCAGCCCTATCTTCTGCCAACATCTAGTTCATGCACTGTCACCCCACCCAATTTTGGCCACACCCAACTACTAGTTGCCCTTCTACAAACCATAATCTTCTGTAACTCCAGGGATTTTTACAAGTTGTTCTCTCTGATTATGATGCGCCAAATTTCTTATTCACATGGTGAAATTCTAGTCTTCCTTTAAAATCCAGTTCAAAAGTCAGTATGTACTGTCAAATCTTCAACTTTCCCAGGAAGAATAAATCATTCACCTTTCTGGGCTCTCATTTTGCCTTTTGTATTTCTCTCCTGTAGTACTTACTGCGCTATAATTACCTAATGGCCTGTGTCTCCCTTCCCCACTAAACTGTAAATGTGTTACTGACAAAGACTGCCTTATTGACTATCTCCAGCATTTAGCACAGTGATCAGCATACAGATGTTCTTTATAGGTACCCATTGAATGAAGGAATAAATGATCTGTACTTGTAGTATGCAAAACAGTGTTCACTGTCCAATAATGTCTTTGTCCAAATTCCTGGAACGTATGCGTTTGTTACCTTTCATGGTAAAAGAAGAATTAAAGTTGCAGTTGGAATTTAGGTTGCTAATCAGCTGGCCTTAAAATAAGATTAGCCTGGATTATCCTGATGGGCCCAATGCAATCACAGGAGTCCTTACAAGTGGAAGAGGGATGCAGAGAGGAGTCAGAGTCAGAAGGAGATGTGACTGTGGAAGAGAGGACCAGAGAGATTGCAGCATGAGGACTCACTCCAATGTTGCTGGCTTTCAAGAGGTCATGAGCCAAGGGAAGAGGGTGTCCTCTAGAAGCTGGAGAAAGCAAGAAAATAGGTTCTTCCCTTTAGCCTCCAGAAATAAACAGCTATGCCAGTACATAATGAGACCTGTGTCAGAATTCTGATATAAAGAACTATAAAATAATAACCTTGTGTTGTTTTAAGTCACTGAATTTGTGGTAGTTTGTCCCAGCAGCCATAAAACCCCACAGCTGTTTTGAGTCAAAAGCTTTACCTAGATTTTCTATCAACATGTCCTGCTGCTCTTTAGAACAGAGGTTCTCAAACATTAGTGTTCAAAAGAATCATCCAAAGAACTAGTTTAAAATGAAGATCCTGCTCTACACTCGAAAAGATTACGATTCAATGAGTTAGAGGTTGTGCCCAAGAATCTACATATTAAATAATCACCCCAAGTAATGTTGGTGAAGGTAGTCCCTGTATCAGGAGAAACACTGCTGCAATGAGAGTTAATTAACATTTATAAGACTAGCACTATATCCCTTATATTAATTTAGTGATGAAAATATTGCAAACTTTCTGAGCAACCTAAACATTTTTGCTCTTCCTAGGAGGAAAATGGCACTAAGGCACTTCCCTTTCCTTAGTGCTGATTTAATTTTATTCATTATACAAGGCATCCAAATTATTTCATTGTGAATCCTGTCTATCTCTAGACATTAAATATTATCATAACATCTTCCTATTTAAATGTCACAAAGACAGTTTTTTCTTTGCAATACAAGGTTTAATGAAGGGTAAAATACCACTTTCGAAACACATGATGCTTCTAAGGCTACTAAGTTCAGTAAACCCAGGATGGAATTCTAGTACAAATTTAAAAGATATTTAGTAAGGTAAAACATAGGTAAAGCACCATTGTGAATGTCTCCCATTAGTGCTGCCTCTGTGGAAAAGAGTAGCATAATAGGAGTACAGTGTAACTAGGGCACTGTAATGTGTTTATAAAATTCCATTTAGCAGACGTTAGCATGAAGAGTGTCTCCTAATGTAATCAGTCTGAACATTTGCCATTTTCAACACTACATATTGACTGATTGCCCATTCTGCCTCTTCCTCAGTTGTTCTGGAGCCATTTAACAGAGAAAAATGGCATAAGCCTGTAAGACAAATTACTCCTTGAAAAGGTCAAAGTAACACAATTTTTGTCCTACTTCAAAAGGAGATGGAAATTCTAAATTGCATAGCCCTCAATCCCATCCCTACAAAGCACAAATGGTCTTCTAAAAGTTAGTCTTTGATGCTTATCAAAGACCATTAAAACACATCAGGTTGTATTTATTCATTCAAATTCTTTCACTATATAAATTATTCCTCAGGGCTTTCAGAGATGCAGTAACTCTTTGATACCCCCATTGATGAGTGAGTACATCACAGCAGTCATTTGCTAATCAACCCTATGGCCTAAATGCATTAATGCACACCCCAGGGGACTGGCTAGCTTAATAGTCATCTATTTTAAAGGCCTTAAAATATATATCATTATAGTGACATTATCTTTTCAATATACATCTTTGGCCTATAGTACTGTTACATTTAACATATTCTAATTCTCAGAATGAAACTTATTAGAGCTAAGATTCACATGTTCTTATCAGCTCATGCTCTCACCACCATGAGTGTGAAAGAAACTATTCAGCAATGAAACAATAAATAATTTAAACCTTCTCAACAGCTAATATTTCATCCTAATGAAATATCCTGGGGAAATAAATGATTAGGATACAGTGATGCATTGCTTAGTGATGAGGATACACATATTCTGAGAAATGAGTCTTTAGGCAGTTTAGGTATTATGCAAAAATTATAGAGTATACTTATACAAATCTAGATGGCATAGACTACTACACACCTAGGCTATATGGTATAGCTTATTTCTGCTAGGCTGCCAACCTGTACAGTAGGTTACTGAACTGAATACTGTAAGCAACTATAAAACAACATGTCTAAACATAGAAAAAGTACAGTGAAAGTACAGTAGTATAATCTTATGGGACCACTCCCAAAATGTCATTATGCAGCCCATAACTATAGTTTAATCATTCAAATAACATGAAGTTATAGGGCAAGTTTTAAAGTGGTCCTAAATCTTACAGGACCTTGGAAATCTGCTACAGGGTGAAGTTCCCTGGGGTGACACAGTCAGAGAAAATTAAAGTTACTGGAGACATTTGGGTTGGAGACAAGCAGAGGCAATATGATCAGACTCTCCCCCAAGCCTTTATATAAAACATGGTCTTGTTTATTCAGACAATGGCACATATATTGGTTAACTGACTTCTACTGACAAATTGCAAAATATCCACATTAAAGCAAAAGTTCAAAAAGAAAGGAAAATTTAAGTAAAGTACTTATTACCACTTAATGTAATTTCCGTCTCCTAAAATGTTGGCTTCTTTTTCTCCTACCTACAGCTTGTCTCAAGCCCTTTTAAAGTTCTCTGGTCCCATGTCACCATTTTTTCTCAGCTACTATTTTGAGTACAGATATTAGTTTTACATTTATATATGTATGCTCCCACGTTGTTTCTAAAAGGAGGTAAAGCAGGATGGGTATTAATTACCTATTTTAAATTCCTTTCAGTTACCTTTTGCAAAAGGACCTGAAGAGACTAGTATTTTCCAAACCCACACGGTATTTTTTTTCCTTCTCTTTAGGGCACCAAACTTCTAAGACTTGCCTTTTACTTATTTATCAAGCAGCTCTGAAACACCTTTTAAAGGGTCAAGCAAGACTGTCCTTCTTCCACTTTTGTCTTCCCCTCTCCCAACCTTCACTGTGTTTCTAATGTACTCATTCAAGTCTGTTTGCTTTTGATATAATCTGGCTCTTTTAAGGTACTATTCACAAATAATTTCAAACAATATGCCTAAAATGCTTAAAAGCTAGTTATTTCCATAATTTTCACATAACCCTTTGTTTTACTTTTTTTGTATAGGCATTCTCTGAATATTGAATCTGTTTATGTACATTTCCTCTATGGCCAAAGCTGCTCCCACAAAACAAACTGGAAAGCATGAAATGAAATGTATTACATTTAATCATAAGGATGGTCAAATATACCTTATCAACCTTATGGTTAAATTGTTTGCATCATTTAGGCATCTTATTAGTGTTAAGAGAGTCTAGATTACTAACAGCATACATTTGCATGCTATTTTATAAACCATAAGCCATTTTACGCATTGGGTCTACATATTTCTTTTCTTTTCTTTTCTTTTCTTTTTTTGTTGAGACAGGGTCTCACTCTGTCTCACTCTGTTTCCCAGGCTCTGGAGTGCAGTGGCACCATCTCTGCTCACTGCAACCTCCACCTCTCGGGTTCAAGTGATTCTCATGCCTCAGCCTCCCTCCCGAGTAGCTGGGATTACAGGCATGAGCCACCGCACCTGGCTTTTGTTTGTTTGTTTGTTTTGGTATTTATAGCAGACATGAGGTTTCACCATGTTGGCTAGATTGGTCTCGAACTCCTGGTCTCAAGTGTTCCACCTGCCTCGGCCTCCCAAAGTGCTGGGATTACAGGTGTGAACCACCGTGCCTGGCCTGCATTTTATTTTTTTCTTTCTCTTTTTTCATTCTAAAGCCACTTAGAGCTAATTAAAGGGTCTGCATTTTGGAGATGAAGGACTAAAGCTTGGAGAAGTAAACTGATTTGCCAAAGATCACAAAGCTAATTAGTATCAGAATATATAATTTCCACTTGGCATTTGATAATCTGTGAATATACAGATTGGATGAGTACACAAACTAGTCCATTAGTACACTGTAACCCAGGGCTAAGCACAGTGCCACTGTAAATTTTCAATAAATATTAATGGGTCAAAACTCACTTTGAGGATACTTAGAGTAATAAAAGGAGTCCAAGAAGGTTTAATTCCCTGCCATGACTATAACCTCATCATGAATGAAGCCCACTCTGTCAATTCTTTCTGAATAAAGTTGCCATGACTCACATGATGAAAAATTGGTCCTGTTCCCTAGTTATAAGTGACTAAGTTACTGTTCCAAGGTCATATGCAACTATGTATGGCTTGGACACAGGGAAAGGCAAATATCTGTAGCTCCGTACCTATCACAGGTATTTGAAACTGCCCAACAGAAGTGACCCAGTAGTGTCTAAATTTCAAAAAATAAAACAACGAATTGCAGTGATAAGGAAAGTTATCTATGGAGGGAATATTAGGCTTCCTAAGAGCCTGAGTTCTCTCAACTATGTCTTTAAGTTATATGTATATATATCCATCCACATATATTTCTATGAGAACCTGCATCTATATTCACAATGCAGGTAAATAGCAATACATAGTTTACTATGCAAATATCTGCTTGATTTAATATTTAGAGACAGTCTTATTATGTTGCCCAGGCTACCCGTACAGTGACTATTCACAGGCAAGATCTCACTACTAATTAGCACCAGAGTTTTGATCTGCTCCATTTCTGACCTGGGCTGGTTTACCCCTCCTTGGGCAGCCTGGTGGCCCTCAGCTCCCAAGAAGTCACCATATTGATGAAAAACTTAGTTTGGACACCCAATCAGCATAGCATACTACAGCCCAGAACTCCTTGGCTCAAGCAATCTTCCTGCCTCAGCCTCCCAAGTAGCTGAGAGTATAGATGCATGCTTGTGCCTATGGTGGCAGGGAAAATCAATTGGTAAATTTATTTGTGATATGCAGAATAATGACCACCCCTAAGATGTCCATGTACTAATACCCAGAACTTATGAATACATTACCTTACCTAATAAAAGGGCCATTGAGGATGTGATTAAATTCAGGATCTTTAGATGGGAAGAATATCCTGAATTATCCGAATGTAATCACAAGGGTCCTTATAAGGGATAAAGGGAAGCGGAAAAGTCAGAGAAGGAAAACAGAAGCAGAGGTCAGAGTGATGCAAGTGCTAGAAGGGGACAATGAGCTAAGAAATGTGGGAAACCTCTAGACATTGAAAAAGGCAAAGTACAGATTCTCCCCTAGAGCCTCCAAGAAGGAATGCAACCTTGCCAACTACTTGATTTTAGCCAAGTAGACATGTGTTAGTCTTCTGACCTCTAAAACAATAAAGTAATAAATGTGTGTTGTTTTAAGCCACCAAGTATGTAGTAATTTGCTACAGCAGTAATAAAATCTAATATAGTATTATAATGATGTTTATATTTTCATTTTTTTAAGTTAGGCCTTGCTTATGCTTTGACTAAGTTTGGTCTTTGGCAATAAAGACAAGGATATGACATTCAGATATTTTTGTGATGAAAACTACCACTTTTATTTATTAATGTTCTTTATTAGACTTTTGTCAGACCATAATCAATTGAAGAAAAAAAACACTATATTCATTTGATGGACAACAAAAGCATAATCCAATAATTAAATTGTTATACTCCCTGCTGTACTCAAAGGCTATGGACATGAATTTGTTAAGATCTGAGCAATAAGTGCTTTTTAAGAACTCACATCGTAATCATAGAAAAGGAAGCTAACGTCTACCAGAAAACATGGTACTGCCCTTAGATAAAAGTACAGAGTAATGCTAGGTAGATGAGGACACAGCTTCTGACCCTTTCAGAGCAAGATCTATGATATAGTTTGGGTCTGTGTCCCCACCCAATGCTCATGTCAAATTGTAATCCCCACTGTTGAAGGTGGGGCCTGGTGGGAGGTGACTGGATCACAACGGGGTGGCTTGTAATGTTTTAGGACCATCCCCCAAGTGCTTTCTCCTGATAGAGTTCTCACGAGATCTGGTTGTTTAAAAGGGTGTAGCACTTCCCCCTTCACTCTGTCTCTCTCCTGCTCTGGCCATGTGAAGACCAGGCTTGCTTCTCCTTCGCCTTCTGCCATGATTTTAAGTTTTTTGAGGCCTCCTCAGACACATGGAACTGTGAGTCAATTAAACCTCTTTTCTTTATAAATTACCCAGTCTGAGACAGTTCTTTACAGCAATGTGAGAACGGACTAATACAATCTACCTGTGTGTCTGGGTTGATGAAGATAATCTGGGCAAGCTTTAGAAGAAAGGATTTAATTTACTTTGGTCTCTGATTATTATAATCAGTTTCTGTCAAAGCCTGCCTCCTTGTAATCCTGTCCTACTTCATGATCCTGATTATGAGCCAATTTCTGATCTACAGGATCTACCAAACATAAAATTCCCCTTCATAACTTGTTCTGACTACATCGAATAGGTTCCACAACCAGTTTAAATGTAGACTGTCCCCACTATATATTGACTTAAAATTTGTGTCCCCTTTTACAACCTCACCTGTAACCACTTGTTACCAATTTTGACTCCTTCTTCATCTATTTCCACTATCCCTCTCTAGGCTGAACAATCAGGAATATTTTAACCATTAATCGTTAATTATATTGCAATTTATGCCACAATTTTAGATGGCTTTTGAGCATTGTTAAAATTTGCAGCAGCTGCACATAACAAATGAGGAAGCTGGAGCTCAAACCTGTTTTACCTGATTTCAAAGCTCATCTTTTAAATAATATAATGTACTGTCTCCCACTCAAAATCCAAAGTAATTTCTGAATATACCATAAATAGAGAATAATTTAATCCTTGTGCCCAAATGCTGTCACCAGGACATCTCCACCACAGCTTTCTCCTAATAAACTGTTGAACTCCAGCTGTATTGCCCTCTGCCCCAAACTTGCCCCTCCACCCACATCCTAAGTTATGTTTGTTTTGTGACCAATTTTGATGTGTTAATGTTGACAATGGTTAGCATTTCATCAGAGTTTTTACTCATAACCAAAGGCAATAATGAATATGTAAATTTTAGGACCTAAAGCAGGTTTCTATTACAGTGATGTCTTTCCATGTTCCTAAAAGAATCTTACAATGAAACTGCTTATAGGAATGGTAATGTTCATAAAACCCTTTAATTAATATCCTAAGATTGAAGGAAAGCTTTTGGGGTACTATTTGTCACATCCTTAAAACAAGATTTTGGCACTATTTGGTGCATCCTATAAACTAAAGATCAATGACTCTTTCACCAAAATAATTTAGCCCAGAAGGAGGTTCATTGCTGCAAAGCCAATGCACACTTATACTACTAAAGAAGAATGATAACATTCTTCCCTGTCCCATGATAGCACTTTAGTAGCCAATAGAGATTAAAAGAAAGGGGTTGGTCAAGATGGCCAACTAGAAGCAGCTAGTGTATGTTGCTCTCACAGAGAGAAACAGAAGGGGCAAATAAATACAGCACTTTCAACTGAAACACTCACGTACATCCATTTGTATCCATCAAGATAACAACTTGACCCATAGAGAACAGAGAAAAGCAAGTCAAGACAATTGCACACCTGAGAGCAACACAGGGCCTGGAGAGCCTCCCATGCCCAGGGAAGCAGAAAGTAGGTGAGTGACCCTGGGGGCCCATGCTTTTCCCACAGATCCTTATAAACCTCAGGTCAGGAGATCCCTTCATGAACCCATTCCACGAGAGCCTTCAGTCTGACATGCAGAGCTATGTGGAGTCTTGGCAGAGCAGCCTCTCAGGCATACATGGAGCCTCAGGAGCTTTAGATACCCAGGCTTCCCAATGAAAGCAGCTACAACTCTGGCAAAGCAGGAGGTTAGACCTTCATACATATCCCTAGGAAACGGGCTGAATCAAGAGAGCTGAGCATGACAGTCTGCAGGCCCCATTTCCATGGCACCTCACAAGATAAGACCCACTGACTTGGAACTCCAGCCACTCACAGGTAGCAGCATTACACCTCTCTGAGACGAACCTCCAAAAGGGAGAGGCATGCCACTGTCTTTGCTGTTTTGCACCCTTAGCCATTGATGCCTTCAGGCTCTGAGGAATCTGAGGTGACTAGAGACTGGAGCAGCCTCCCAGAACAGTGCAGCAGCACTATGAAAAGGCAACCAGACTGCTTTTCACACAGGTGCTGAATATCCCGTTTCTCTTCACTGGGCAGAATCCCACAACCATGGTCTACAACTACTCTCCTTGGTGTTGTGCAGCCAGCAGCAGTTTGAAACCTCTCTAGGATGGAGATTCCAGAGGGATGGATGGACTACCATCTTTGCTGTTTTGCAGGCTTAGCCATTGTCACTCTCAGCTTTGGAGACCCGAGGTGATGGGGGTCTGGAGAGGACCCCCAACACAGCACAGATGCTCTATGAAAAGAGGTCAGACTTCTTTTACGCAAGTCCCTGATCCCATTCCTCCTCACTGGGCAGGTCTTCCCAACTGGGTACCAGCCCCCACTAGTGTGTTAGGGCCCGTAAATGACTACAACTTTTTCTGACTACATCTAATAGGCTTTACAACCAGCTTAAATGTGGCCTGTTCCCAACTGGCTAGGTCCATACCTCCCCGGGGTGAAGCTCCCAGAGGAGGGGGCAGGCCACCAACCATCTTTGCTGTTTTGCAGCTTTCACTGTTGATACCATCGGGTACTGGAAAATCCAAGGTGACTAGGCACTGGAGCAGCCCCCAGCATACTGCAGCAGCCCTCTGGAAAACTGGCCAGTTTTGTACATGGGTCCCTGATTCCATATCTCCTTACTGGGCAGGTCCTCTTGGCCTGGGCCTCCAGCCAGCCCCAACTGGGACTATTGAGCCAGTAGCAGCACTGCAACTTCCTGGAACAGAGCTCTCAGTGGGAGAGGCAGGTTGCCATATTGTCTTGTAGCCATTGCCCTTGCTGTCTCCAGGCTCTAGAGAGTCTGTGAGATGAAGGGCTGGTCTGGATCCCTGCCACAGAGCAACCACCTCATGAAAAAGTGGCTGAACTGTTCTCCCCACAGGTCCTAGTGCTCACTTCTCCTCACTGGGCAGGTCCACCTAACCTGGGACACCAGCACAACCACCTGGCTCCCTCCTGACCACTTTAATCAGATGCAGTCTGGCAATCAAAGGAACAACCACACACAAAGATGAAAAAGAACCAACACAAGAACTCTGGCAACTAAAATAGCCAGTTTCATATATCCTCCAAATGATCACACCATTTCTCCATTAGGGGTTCTTAACCAGGCTAAGTTGGCTGAAATAACAGAAACCAAATTCAGAATATGGATAGAAATGAAGATCATCAAGATCCAGGAGAACAGTAAAACCCAGTCCAAGGAAATTAAGTAGCGCAATAAAATAATACATGAGCTGACAGACAAAAGAGCCAATATAACAAAAAAGTTAATGGGTCTGACAGAACTGAAAAACACACTACAAGAACTTCACAATGCAATTACAAGTATTAACAGCAGAATATACAATGCTGAGGAAAGAATCTAGGAACCTGAAGACTGGATCTCTGAAAAAAGAAAGTCAGACAAAAATAAAGAAAAAATAATGAAAAATTGTGTAAGTGCCACACTTTCTTTATCTAATCTATCATTGATGGGCTTTTGGGCTGGTTCCATCTTTGCTATTGTGAATAGTGCCGCCAAAAACATATGTGTGCATGTGTCTTTATAGTAGAATGATTTATAATGCTTTGGGTATATACCCAGTAATGGGATGGCTGGGTCAAATGCTATTTCTAGTTCTAGATCCTTGAGGAATCCTCACACTGTCTTACACAATGGTTGAACTAATTTACACTCCCACCAACAGTGTAAAAGTGTTCCTATTTCTCCACATCCTCTCCA
>NW_016817692.1:84487-87281 GCF_001698545.2 Rhinopithecus bieti
TGTCTACCCACATTTCCCAACACCATTTATTAAATAGGGAATCTTTTCCCCATTGCTTGCTTTTGTCAGGTTTGTTGAAGATCAGATGGCTGAAAAAGGATGAGTTCATGTCCTTAGCAGGGACACGGATGAAGCTGGAATCCATCATTCTCAGCAAACTAACACAGAAACAGAAAACCAAGGACCGCATGTTCTCACTCATAAGTAGTAGTGGAACAATGAGAACACGTGGACACAGGGAGGGGAACTGTTGGGGGGTGGGAGGCTAGGGGAGGGATAGCATTCGGAGAAATACCTAATGTAGATAACAGATTGATGGGTGCAGCAAACCACCATGGCATATGTATATCTATGTAACAAACCTGCACGTTCAGCACATGTATCCCAGAACTTAAAGTCTAATAATAATTTTAAAAAATATGGTACATATACAGCATGGACTACTATGCAGCCTTAAAAAAGGATGCAATAATGTCCTTACAGCACTGTGGATGGAGCTGGAGGCCATTATCCTTAGCAAACTAATGCAGAAACAGAAAACCAAAGTCTGCATATTCTCACTTATAGGTGGGAGCTAAATGATGGGTACACACGGACACATAGAAGAAAGTAACACACACTGGGACCTATCAGAAGGTGGAGGGTAGGAGGAGGGAGAGGATCAGGAAAAATAACTAATGGGTACTAGGCTTAATACCTGAGTGATGAAATCTGTACAATAAACCTTCATGACAGAAGTTTACCTATATAACAAACCTGCACATGTACCCCTGAACTTAAAATAAAAGTTAAATTTAAAAAGAAAAAAAGAAAAAATAATGAAAACAAATGAACAAAACCTCTGAAAAATATGGGATTATGCAAAGAAGCCAAATCAATGAATCTTTGGCATCCCTGAAAGAGATGGGGAGAAAGCAAATAACTTGCAAAACTTAATCATCCATGAAACCTTTCCCAACCTAGATAGAGAGTCCAACAAATTCAGGAAACATAAAGAACACAAGAAAATCATCTCCAAGACATATAACCATCAGATTTTCCAAGGTTGAAATGAAAAAAAGAATTTATTTCTTTTATTTCATAAGGGCAGCTAGAGAGAAAGGGCAGGTCACTAACAAAGGGAACACCATCAACGGACCTCTCAGCACAAATCCTATAAACTGGAAGAAATTGCAGACCTATATTCAGCATTCTTGAAGAAAAATATCTTCAACCAAGAATTTCATATCCAGCTAAATGTAGCTTCCTTGGCAAAGGAGAAATGAGATCCTTTTCAGACAAGCAAATACTGAAGGAGATCATGACAACCAGATCTGCCTCACAAGAGATTTTGAAAGGAACATTATGAAAGGAACAATATGGAAATGAACAATATGGAAAGGAAAGGAAAGACCAGCCAATTTTACATTAGCAGCCAATGAAAAAACACACTTAAGTACACAGACCAGTGACACTATAAAGCAACCACGCAAACAAGCTGGCATAATAACGAGCTAAGAACACAATGATAGGATGAA
This sequence comes from Rhinopithecus bieti, assembly GCF_001698545.2. Taxonomy (NCBI): domain Eukaryota; kingdom Metazoa; phylum Chordata; class Mammalia; order Primates; family Cercopithecidae; genus Rhinopithecus; species Rhinopithecus bieti. Next base: position 86,005 of record NW_016817692.1, read on the forward strand.
ATCCACACATACCAACAGTAAGCTGGAATGTAAATGGGCTAAGTGCCCCATTAAAAAGGCACAGAGTGGCAAGCTGGATTTAAAAAAAAAAGCAAGACTCAATTATATGCTGCCTTCAAAAGACCTATCTTACACGCAATGACACACATAGGTTCAAAATAAAGGGACAGAGGAAAATCTACCAAGCAAATGAAAATTTAAAAAAAAGCAGGGGTTTCAATCCTAATTTCAGACAAAATAGACTACAAACCGACAAAGATCAAAGAGACAAAGGAGGGCATTACATAATGGTAAAGGGTTCAATTCAACAAGAAGAACTAACTATCCTAAATATATATGCACCCAACATAGGAGCACCCAGATTCATAAAGCAAGTTATTAGAGACCTTCAAAGAGACTTATACTCCCACACAATAATAGAGAGAGACTTTAGCATCCCACTGACAATATTATATCATAAAGGCAGAAAATTAACAAAGATATTCAGGACCTGAATGCAACACCAGATCAAATGGACCTGATAGACATCTACATAATTCTCCACTCAAAAACAACAGAATATATATTCTTCTCATCACCACATGTCAATTGCAACAAAAACAAAAATTGACAAGTGGAACCTAATTTAACTAAACAGCAAAAGAAACTATCAACAGAGTAAACAGACAGCCTACAGAATGGGAGAAAATATTTGCCAACTATACATCTGACAAAGGTCTAATATCCAAAAACTATAAGGAACTTAAATAAATTTACATGAAAAAACAAACAATCCCATTAAAAAGTGGGCAAAGGACATGAACACTTTTCAAAGGAAACATACAAGCAGCCAACAAGCATATGAAAAAAAAATTAATATTATTGATCATTATAAAAATACAAATCAAAAACACAATGAGATACCATCTCACACCAATCAAAATGGCCATTATTAAAATGTCAAACAGGCTGGGTGCAGTGGCTCACGCCTGGAATCCCAGCACTTTGGGAGACCAAGGCAGGTGGATCACCTGAGGTCAGGAGTTTGAGACCAGCCTGACCAACATGGTGAAACCATGTCTTTACTAAAAATACAAAAGTTAGCCTGGCATGGTGTCTCACATCTGTAGTCCCAGCAACTCGGGAGGCTGAAGCACGAGAATCACTTGAACCCGGGAGGCAGAGGTTGCAGCAAGCTGAGATCGTGCCACTGTATTCCAGCCTGGGCAATGAAGTGAAAAAAAAAAAAAAAAAAAAAAAAAAAAAAAAAAAAAAAAAAAAAAAAAAAAAAATATGCG
>NW_016817692.1:88825-92684 GCF_001698545.2 Rhinopithecus bieti
ATATAATAGAGACCATATATGGCAAACCCACAGCAAACATTATTCTAAATGGGAAAAAGTTTAAGGCTTTTCCTCTAAGATCTGGAATATGACAAGAATATTCACTTCCACCACTTCTACTCATCCTAGTACCAGAAGTCCTAGCCAGAGCAATTAGGCAAAGAAAAAATAAAGGGCATTTGAAATAGAAAAGAGGAAGTTAAATTGTCCCTGTTTGTAGATGACAAAATCTTATATATAGAAAACCCTAAAGGCTTCATAAAAAACTATTTGAACTAATAAAGTAAAGTAACAAGATACAAAATCAACATATAAAAACTGACAGTGTTTCAAGATCCTTCAACAGCTCAGTTGGTAGAGCAGAGGACTGTAGAAGATTTCATCACAAAAACATCAAAAGCAATTACAACAAAAGCAAAAATTGACAAATGGGATGTTACTAAAACTAAAAAGCTTCTGCACAGCAAAAGAAACTATTATCAGAGTAAACAGACAACCTACAGAATGGGAGAAAGTTTTTGCAATCTATCCATCTGACAAAAGTCTAATATCCAGAATCTACAAGGAACTTAATCAAATTTACAAGAAAAGAAAAAACATTAAAAAGTGGGCAAAGGACATGAACAGACACTTCTCAAAAGAAGACATTTATGTGGTCAACAAACATATGAAACAAAGCTCAGCATCACTGATCATTAGAGAAATGCAAATTAAAACCACAATGAGATACCATCTCACGCCATTCAGAATGGTAATTATTAAAAAGTCAAGAAACAACAGATGCTGGTGAGGCTGTGGATAAATAGGAATGCTTTTACACTGTTGGTGGGAATGTAAATTAATTCAACCATTGTGGAAGACAGTGTGGTGATTCTTCAAAGACCTAGAACCAGAAATACCATTTGACCCAGCAATCTCATTACTGGGTATATTCCTAAAGAAATAGAAATCATTCTATCACAAAGATACATGCATGCATATGTCCATTGCAGCACTATTCACAATAGCAAATACATGGAATCAACCATCAATGATAGATGGGATAAAGCAAATGTGGTACATATGCACAATAGAATATTATGCAGTCATAAAAAGGAATGAGATCATGACTTTTGCAGGGACATGGATGGAGCTGGAAGCCATTATCCTCAGCAAAGTAACATGGGGAAAAAAAACCAAATGCTGCATGTTCTCACTTACAAGTGGGAGCTGAACAATGAGAACACATGAACACAGGAAGGAGAACAACACACACTGGGGCCTGTTGGGCGGTTGGGGGAGGGAGAGCATCAGTATAAATAGCTTTTGCATGTGAGGCTTAATACCTAGTGATGGGTTGATAGGTGCAGGAAACTGCCATGGAACACATTTACCTATGTAACAAACCTGCACGTCCCGCACGTGTATCCCAGAACTTTAAATAAAATAAGGTTAAAAATAAATAAATAGAAAGAAAAAGAAAAAAGTTCTTATATGTATTCAGATAGGTAGTAGGGGTTTTTGTTTTCTAGCTATGTCATCAATTTCTAGTTTAAATGTGTTGTGGCGGATTGAATTTTCTGTTCTATTGTTAGATTTTGGAACTTAAAATATTTTACACCTAACATTTGTTCAGTTTTTGAGAATAGACAAGGATGTGTGAAAAGAAGGAATATTATCTATTTTATGTTGTTTGGTGTATATTAGTTACATTTACTTCATTATGTTTTTAATGTCTTTTACAGCCTTAACTATTTTTGGTGATCTATCATGAAAGCAAAGTGTTGAAATGAATAAAATCTCCAGTTTCTAATGTGAAAAAAAAAAAATAGTAGTGTTTCCATAGATGAATAGTGAACTATCTGAAAAAGAAATCAAGAAAACAATCAAATTTATAAGTTACCAAAAAATAAGATACCTAAGAATAAATCTAACCAAAGTGGTGAAAAATATCTACTTTGAAAACTGTGAAACACTGATGGAAGAAACTGATAAGTGCACAAATAAATAGAAATATATCCCCTGTTCATGGTTTGGAAAATTAATTTTGTCAAAATGAACATACTACTCAAAGTGATCTACAGATTTAATGCAATCCCTATCAAAATATCAAAGACATTCTTCACAGAAATATAAAACATAATCCTAAAATTTGTATAGAACCACAAAAGATACCAAATAGCCATAACAACCTTGAGCTAAAACAAACCAAAGTAAACAAATGAACAAAAAACAAAGCTGGAGGCATCACACTACCTGACTTCAAAATATACTGCAAATCTATAGCAAACCAAACAGCATGGTATTGGCATAAAAATAGACACATAGAACAATGAAATAGAATAGGGAATACAGAAATAAATCAATGGGTCTATAGACAACTAATTTTTTGACAATGGTACCAGGAACAAAAATTGGGAAATGACAATCTCTTCAATAAACATTGTTGGAAAAATTGGATATCCATATGCACAATAATGAAACTGGACCCCTATCATTCACCATATTTGAAAATAAACTCAAAATGGATTGACTTAAATGTAAGACCCAAAACTGTGAAAGTACTAGAAGAAAACATAGGGGAAATGCTTCATAACATTGGACTGGGAAATAATGCTTTAGCTAAGGTCTCAAAAGCAAAAGAAACAAAAACAAAAATAGACAAATGGGATTACATCAAACCAAAATGCTTCTGCACAGCATTTTCTGCACAGCAAAATGCTTCTGCACTCAGCAGAGTGAAGAGACAACCTACAAAATAGGAGAAAGTATTTCCAAGCTATACATCAGACAAGGAGTCAATATCCAGAATATATTAGGAACTCAACTTAAAAGCAAAAAGCAAACAATCTGATTAAAATAGCAATAAAACCACTTGATAGACATTTTCAAGAAAATGTAGAAAAGGAAAACAGTATATGAAAAAACATTTAACATCACTATCATCAGGGAAATGCAAACCAAACCACAATGAAATATTACCTCACTCCAATTAGAATAGATATTATCAAAAAGACAAAATATAACAAGTGTTGGCAAGGATGTTGAGAATAGGAATCCTTTACACACTGTTGGTGAAAATGTAAATTAGTACAGCCATTTTATGAGAAACATTATGGAGGTTCCTCAAAAAACTCAAAATAGAACTGCTGTATGATTCAGCAATCCTACTTCTGGGTGTATATCCAAGGATGTTAAATCAGTATGTCAAAGAGATATCTGCATTCTCATGTTTAGTGAAGAACCATTCACATTAGCCAAAATATGGAATCAACCTAAGGCAGACACAGAAAGATGAACACCATATGATCTCACCCACATGCAAATTTTTAATAAATTGATCTCACGGAAGTAGTGAATAGGACAGTGGTTACCAGAGACTGGGAAGAGGGAGGAGGTTGATCAATGGGTATAAAGTTACAATTAGAAAAATGAGATAACTATAACAGGTGTATTGCCTGTGTAATCAGAATTCCAGAAGGAGAATAAAGAAACCAAAGAAATATTTGAAACCATAAAGACTCAGAATTTCTCCCAAATTAATGTCAGACACAGAACCATAGATCTAGAAAGCCCATAGGACACCAATCAGAATAAATGCCCCCAAATATATACCTAAGCATATCAGTTTCAAACTATAGAAAACTAAAGATAAAGAAAAAAAATCCCAGAAAAATCTAGAGGGTAAAAAAAAATACCTATAGAGGAACAAAGCTAAATATTACATCTGACTTCTCAGAAATCATTCAAGCAAGAAGAGAATGAAGTAAAATATTTAAATTCTTGAGTGAAAAAAAATACGTACCAACCTAGAATTCTGTACCCTATTAAATCATCCTTCAAAATGAAGAAGAAATAGACTTTCTCAGACAAACAAAAA
>NW_016817692.1:94843-98637 GCF_001698545.2 Rhinopithecus bieti
GGAACATCACACACTGGGGCCTGTCATGGGGTGGGGGAAGGGGGGAGGGATAGCATTAGGAGATATACCTAATGTAAATGACAAGTTAATGGGTGCAGCAAACCAACATGGCACATGTATACATATGTAACAAAACTGCACATTGTGAACATGTACCCTAGAACTTAAAGTATAATAAAATTTTTTTTAATTTTAAAAACTAATGAAAACTATCTTTTTCTGATTTTAAAATGATCTAACAAATAAGTTTGATCAAAGTAGTATTAGTAATAATGTATTTTATTTCATACGCTTATGCATATATGTTATGTTTATCCCTATATAGGTGAAACGAGTGACAGCAATGATATAAGGAACAGAAGGGAAGAATTAGAATTATTCTGTTGTTGTAAGATATGCTACCCATGAAGTGGTCTGTTATTATAAGATATGCTACCCATGAAGTGGTATACTGTCACTTGAAAGTGGACTTGGATTAGTTGTAAATTGCAAACTCTATGGCAACAATTAAAAGAAGTTTAAAAAAAAACGAAGTATAACTGATATGCTAAGAAAGGAGAGAAAATGAAAGCATATAAAATGCTCAATTAGAACCACAAAAGACAGGGAAACGGTAGAAGATAAAACTAGGGACAAAAAATAAGGATATTAAATAGAAAACAGTAACAAATATGGTAGCTATCAATCTAGTTATATCAGTAATGACTTTGAATCTCATTGGCCTTAATGCTCCAATTTAAAGACAGATATCGTGAAAGTGGATCGAAAAACAGAGAACCATCAAGTCAACTTACCAAAGTTAATGAGAAGCAAGATTTTGGCTTTTCCTTTTTCAAACTACTGGGGTCTGAGGGCATTATGGTTACATATTATGCCATTCTCAAGGCAAAACTCATATACATTTTGATTAGAGGTCAAGGTCTGCATTACTATGTAATATGGATACATTATCCCTATTTATTCAGTACAATTATATAGCAACGTCAGAGTCAATATGGTATAAAGCGAGAATACAGGCTTTGGAGCAGACACAGGTACTAACCCCAGATCCACAACTTATCAGATGCATGGCATGGGACAAGTTACTTAAACTTTGTAAGCCTCAGTTTCCTCATCTGTAAGTGGAGCCAATACTACTTTCCTCACTAGGTTGAAGTGAAAATAGAGACAATAATTTTATACTTGATATGAAAATCATCTATTACAATGCCTGACACATAAAAGACATTTAGTCAATGAAATTATTAATAAAAAAAAATCTTCCTGCTGAAGTGTCACCACTAAAACTTCACTCCTTTGGGTTAATGAGCTACTCACTTAAACAGAGTCATTCCTAGCCAAAGTTGTAAAATACTTAATTTCCCTTTAACTCTTATATTTAGACTTCCCATTTTATGCCCTTCTTTTCTTAAATTGGTATTTGGTTAGAGAGAAAGAGAGAGAGAGAGATCAGAGAATGCTTGGGAGAAAATAGAACTAATAAAAACTCCCATTTCTTGTCTAAATTTGTGGCTTTGGAAGTTGGGTGATGAATGTGACATATGTATGAACACATTTTTTCAGAAAATGAAGCTGGACCAGGTAGACAATATAAATTTTCCTGATGTTATGATAGAGTTAGTGCACTATCATTTAAGTACTACTCTTCAAATATCACTAAAAATATATATGTCTTCCCCCCAATTTCATGTATTTCCAATTACCTTAATCATTCATTACTTTCTCAAACATTACAACATAAAAATGAGGAATGGCTTTTTGTTAAGAAAATGTTCAAGTCAGTACATAATAAAATGGAACAGCTGCAGCCATGAATTTTATAAACACTTTGTTGAAAATAACATTAAATGGCAATATCAGTCCACAAATAAATGGCAGTGTTGTATTCTGTGTAGAAAATTTGTCATTCTTATTTATAATGAGGAACATAGGAAATAACTTACCTTGATTTTTATTGGATGGATGCCATCATCATCTTCATTGTCATTGTTGTCATAATCATCATCCCAACATTGACAGCTTGGAGTAAACAGGAACTTGAGGACACTGTTTAAGTAGCTGTGGGCATAAAGATGAAGTGCCTATGTTCAAATAACTTAAAATCAAGTGAGGAGACAGGCTGTACAAACAAACAGGAAAGCCCTATATCAGGATTAGAGCTGGTTGCTAAGTACTCTTGGTCATCTGGCACTACTTGGTTTCTGGGCTTTTCATTCCTTCTCTACACAAAGTAGACACCCAACATATCCACTTCATTTCTGACCTTAGTAAATATAGATGTAAGGATTTTCAGGCCAAATTTTGCAAAATTATGACCAACAGGCTAAATGAGACCCAAGAATGTATTTGTCACACTGCACATATTTTTAACTTACTCTTTGAATTAGTTCCCATTTTAAAGCTTATTTGCTTTACTTTATAATTGAGATTTCCAACTTTACTTGGCAATATCAAAAGATCTTGCAACACTAGGTCTATTTTCCACATTACTATTAGCTATTGTTAAATAATACATGCCCTCTCTAGATAAGACATAAGAACCCAATTTTTTTTCATAGGCTTCACCAATCCTTTTTGATCCTTAAACTGGTCTTGCTTCACACTCTTTATCTCTCAGTCTCTATAGGCATTTGAGTTTATGGCCCATAGCCTAGCCACTCTTTCAGACTCAGCATGAAATATCACTCTGGTTTAGTTCTGATGTAAATTTCTTCCTTGTTCCTCTTGCTGCATTTCTTTTCTCAGTAATCCTTCTAGCACTGGCAAGTCCTGACTTTTGTCTTCCTGCTACTACCCCCATCCCAACAATATTTCTGTTTGACAATTATACCCCAAAGTGTTGACTCAGATCCTATTTACAATCACTTAATGACTATACCTTTATCAAGTACCACTGGACTACTGCAATCAACAGTGATGAGAAGTTATAGCTGGCTGATTCATTAAATGAAAAGAACTATTTCATTGTATGCAAGTCTAATCTGATACAGCAAGTTCATAAGCCTCTGAACCAAGAAAAGGTTTTAGCAAAACCACTGCCTCCCTTCAAAATACATAAAAGTAGGCAGCGATGGAAACCCCACTGAGGTCATTGATTTGGGCAAGGACCATCAAGGAAAATAAAAAGTTTGGGGTGATGTGTAGATAGGAAAATCGATATTCACATAGTGCCACAGTATCACCTCTGTGGATGACTACCTGAAAAGAGGGGAAAAGGTTAACTTTTCAATAGAGCAAGCTGACAATCATCATCTTAACCAAGATATCATTCACTGGGTTCAGAGTCAATCACATATTACGTGTTTCTTAACGTGATGCAATATGCAACACACAGCCTCACCTAGGACGTAGTCCCACGAAAAACATTTAATCTGAATCCAATAAGCATTAGCCCTAATTTCCAGTTTTCAGAAATATAAGTTAACAAAAAAGGAGCAGCTTCAAAGAAACCAAAAAAAAAAAAAAAATCTGGAAAATCCAAAAGGTGATTTATGTTAAAGGGCAATATTCTTGATTTCATCAATAGTCAAAATCATTGAAAGAATATAAAGAAAAGGACTGACTTCTAGATTAAAAGAAAGTTAACAGACATAACAACAATCAAATGCAATATATGGCTCTGGATAGAATCCTGGTTGGAAAGACAGTTCTACAATATATTTTTGAGTAATTGGGAAACTTTGAATATACACTGTGTATGAGATCTTATGAGAATTATTATATTTTTTAGAAATAATGGTGGTATGGTAATTATGAGAATAGGAGAATGTCCTTATTTTTTTTTTTTTTTTTTT
>NW_016817692.1:102658-107204 GCF_001698545.2 Rhinopithecus bieti
CACACACACACGCACACACACATCCCTGGAGAAAGACAGATTGATTTGATTTTATTCAAAAGCGTAAGAAGAAAATTCATCAATGAAGTTTTCAATATAAGCAAAAAATAGTTCAATCATTCACAAAAAGAGAAATGGTTGGCATAACATCAGAGTACAGAGGAAGCTTTGAATACAAATACAGGTGACTACTAGCTCAAACTGTTTCAACTTGTAGCTATCACCCTGGAACCAATTATTAATAGTTACTAAGCCAAGTCCTCCAGCATTGTGGATCTCCCTTATCTTTACCTTTCTTCACTAATTCCTGCTCCTCAGCTATCAGGTTAACCATTCCTCCCCCAATTTTGCTTTAGTTCTCCTCTTATGTGTTCCCACAGTTCTCTGTTCTTTTGTTATAGTATTTTTTAAACTAAATAATTTATCTGTTTCTCCCTCTGGGTGGAGAGCTAATACAGAACATGGCTAGTATTCCCCACTATTTCCCAAGCATCTAGTCCAGTGTCTGGCACAGCATAGGCATTCGATAAGCATGGCATATCTTGGTATTTAAAATTGAATTTTTACTACTTCCTCTCCAGAAATTTGGACCATAATTCTTAATCCTTCCTAATAAGTCGGGCCCAGTTATCATAAGATTCATTGTCTTAACTGCCTACAAGTCTGTCTTAACATCGCCCCCCAGTGGAATCTCATCATGCTGCTCTGTTCATCATCCCTGTTACTTTATTTTATAAAATGTCAAACTCAACGCCACTATTCTTTCTTGTTCTAGCAAAATGCTCAGATTTTCTGTGGAAATTTTTAAACAGCTAAGATAAGAGTGAGTTGAATGGCAGTTTAGTGACACCTTAGCCCTCAAAGTCCATTATCTGAATAGTATTTAAGCTTGATGTAAGAGTGATCCAATTGAGTTGTTTCTACTGAATGTGATTTAGACAATCATTTATCCTTATTGTAACTCTTTCCTAATTGTCGGCACTTTCCTCTTGTAAAATCCCAAAGGGGCTATCAAATGCAAATATAGTTTTAAATTTTAGTGTCTTTAAGTATTTCTGGACCTCTCTTTGACACAAAGGGCAGGTCTACAAGGATTTAGTCCCTCTAATAGAAGGCAGAAGTCAGTGAGTCTAACATGAATCCAAGGCAGAATATATTTAATAATAAGGCTTATTTTGTAAATATTAATAGTAAAGTACAGCTACAATTAGAAACCAGTTATCTTCAAATTTAACACTCATCAGGCAGCATTACAAAATAAGGCTATTTAGTACTAGCTATTACTTACATTTTTGAAAGCACCATCATGTTTCATATGTGGAATAAATAAGGTCCCATAATAATCCACATATTCCATGAAACCTCTAGGAAACAATCTAGTACTCATTCTAAAAGCTAATACAAGGCAATGACTAGTTTTATGAAGCTTAAAAATCACACATATTTTGACCAGTTTTTTCTAGAACAGACAAAATTAAGAAGTATAATACATCCTCCGACTTTCACAAAGTACATTACCTCCATTTGCTTCACTGCTCCCTTTGGCTAATTGTCAATGGGGCTTACTGCCAAACAATGCTGCAGTTGGCCAAGTTGTAGTGAGCACCCTCCAGTCTTTTTGATTACCTGCCATTTCAGGCTTCAAATGCAGCACACAGCACAGATGATCAGTGCTGTAATCTGCCAAACCTTTCTTTGTCCCTTCATCAGCATACTCCAATGTCACATTCAAAGTCCTTGGAGGGCACTTGCATGACCACCCTATCTCCTTCCATTTTTCTTCATAGCAATCATCACTACATCTGTATTTCCTACTAGAATGTAAGCTCCATCATGGAAGAGATTTAGTCTTATATCGGTCTTACCTTTTACCACTGTATATGTAGCACCTACAACTGTATCATGTACATAGAAAGTGCTCAATAAATATTTGTTCACTGAGTAAATAATCATAAGAGCCAACATATCTTGAAAATATATCATTATATGCACTGATAAGTGCTTTAACTGGATTTTACATAGTGATAATCCCCAGGAGTATCACTATGAAGGATGTGCTATAGTTATTCCCATTTTATAGTTGAGGAAACAGGATTGGAAAAAATGCATTTTGCTCAGGAAGGTAATACTTGTGATTATTGCTAATACATCAGTCTTCTGTGAGGAACAACAATGATAATAAGGGATACTTAAGAATGTAACATAACTTGGATGCCTATGGAAATTAATAATAGCTAACATTTACTGAAAAATTCCTATGAGCCAGGCACTATAAACACTTTACATCTCTTCAATCTTGCAAAAAAACCTATGTGGTCGATACTATCATTATTCCAGTTCTACAGATTATGAAACTGAGGCACAGAGCAGCGAAGCAACTTGCATAACATCTTACAGGTAGTAAGTAAAAGATCTTCAGTTCAAGCTTGGTTAGTCTGACAAATCTTGAGACAGATTTATGAAGACACCTGTGAACGGAGAGACTATAGTAGGGTAGAGAGACAGAGAAAGGAAATAAAATAATTTTAATAAATATTATAAAATGCTATGGATGATCATATTTATTACCAAAATAAATTCTAGGGATTTGCACATATTTTATGTAATCCTCAAAATGAGGAACTATGTCCTATTATCTTCAGTTTATGGATGACACAAATAGAAGTTTCTAGCCGAAGATCACATGGTTTGAGAGTAATCTAATTTCAAGGTGTCTCCCATTTCCATTGTCCCTGTACTGCCTGAAGAACTCAAAGAAACTTTGTTTCTGCAAGATCCAGGGGAGTAATGATATTTGGTTCAGGGATAGAAAGAATCAGGGTGGAAATGAGAAGGGCATTTTTTAAAAAATGAACCAACTTAGGGAAAGCCTAGACTGAGAAGAGCTGAACACAGGAATTGGACAGACAAAACAAGAAAAGATTAAGATTTATTTCCACAGTAACAAAAAGGGGTTTTGTTTGGGATAAAGTATAATATTAGTAGCATGATGTAGTCATTAAGAGCATTGTTTAATTTCTAACTGGTTAGCTTACTAGCTTTTCATAAAGCGATTTGGGTAAATCACTTCAACTTTCAAAGCCTTAGTTTTCCAACCTGTAAAATAGATATTATAAGAATGTTTTCCTCAGAGTGTTATTGGATGTATCATCTGGCATGTAGCATGTGCTCATTAAACACCAGCAGCTGTTATTAATGATAGTGGATAAACTTCTCTTCCCCCTCACTGCACATGCCAATACACATCCAGAAGAGAAGAGAGAAAGATCAAAATGGAATGGAACTCAAATTCTTGGTGATTAACCCCATAATAGAGATAGAGATATATACCAAGCAATGGGAACATTGACACCTGGGTCCACCTTGGACAATACAAAAGCCATCTAGGAGAAAGTAATACCTGAACTAAGTCCTGAAAGTAGGCATATGAGCTTCTTGTTGCTGCTATAACAGATTACTACAATCTTAGTGCCTCAAAATAACACCAATTTATTATCTTATATTTATGGATTTCAGAAGTCTGAAATGGGTCTCACAGGGCTAAAATCAAGGTGTTAGTGTGGTTACATTCCTTTTGGAAACTAAGAGATAATTTTTCCTTGGCGTTTCCCAGCTTTTAATAGTGCCTGCATTCTTTGGCTCGTGACCCCTTCATCCATCTTTGAAATTTGCAGATGGCATCTTCAAATCTCTCTCTCTTACTCTGACTCTCTTGTCTCCCTCCTTTGTTGATAAAGACCTTTGTGATTGCATCAAACCCACCTAGAGAATCCAGAAACCTCTTCAAATCTCAAGATCCTTAACATAAACACATCTGAAAAGTATGACCACTGATATCATCCATTTATATGTGGATCAGAACCCACACCAAGTGGCTAAATGAAGGGAATTCAATATAGGAAACAAATTACAAAGGTATTAGAAGAATGGAAAGAGCAAATGAGGGAGAGGTGAGGCAACATAGAGATTATTAACTGCAAGAAGTGGCTACCACTCATGGGGCTGAGGGACAAAGGCAGGGGGTAATACTACCAGAGCCTGGGAACAAGGATCCAGGGCTATTAGGCAGGAACTGGAACTTTGGAAGAACAACTCAGCTGAAGCTGGGACCCCAGAGCTTCTCAATAATAACTAGAGCTACAGAGAGAATACTCCCAACTGCCCAAGACATAAACAAGCAGAGCATGGGGATGGAGAGACAGAATATCACAGCTTCTGCACTTCCCTTGACTTTCAAAATCTGAGTAGTGTCTCCTGTTGGTCTATTCTAGCCAGAAGTCATTTAGCAAGGAAGCCCAGAAAAAAAAAAAATGGTATCAAGGGTCAAATGCTTACAGAACAAGGGAAGAATAAAGAATGAATCTAAAAGCAAAACTAATCTTTTCACAGTTTCCTAAATACATCATATCCTTTTCTTATTCCCCTCACTTGAATTGCATTCCCTTTGTCCTCTTATCTCTAATATTTTCTCCTCTGTGAAGGCTTCTCTGAGTATTCCAGGCTTCTGAACTCGAGTGTCTCCTTGACCACACCGATCATTTGGTAA
>NW_016817692.1:107908-124934 GCF_001698545.2 Rhinopithecus bieti
AAACACTCTTCCTAATCACTGTTCTGAGGAAGAATAAAAATGTAAAGAGGAAAAAAAGCTAATCAAAATACATGGCTTAAGTTTTTAAATGGAGATCAGTATTTCATAAAATGTTGGGGACACTGGTTCAGGAAATCATCATCCTTCCTTTTCACTAAGCCTGTCTGCCACCTGAAATTACACCTCAGATAGCAGCCTTTGCATTTCACTCAATGTCAAACCTGTAAACATCCTATGGCGTGACTGCTCAGGTCAACCATAGTCTTCATCTCCTCCATAATCAGGCCAAGCTGGGAGTTCATGGCCAGCATTTGAAATTCACAGCAGACAAACACAGAGACAAGGCAGACAAGCCAATCAAAGATGTGGTTACACAACTGATTTCAGTTTTTACCTCTCATATGAGGTGAGCTGCTGGTTGTGGGTACCCAACAATGACAACTCAGCTTCCATGAACTAAAGTACAGCGTTTCCATTGTGACCTATTTGGTGATCTTCATATAAGTATGGCTGATTTTCTTTACCAAATCTCTTTATGGCTATTTCAGTTCTATAATTACTTCTCAAAAATCTCCCGTCATGATGATGTCTCCATTCTCTCCTTCTCATCTCAGGCTATTACCAAGACAGCAACAAACCCTGTGTTTTTCCAATCCTGGTTGCTTTCCATCAACTTTCTCTTTGACTTGGACCTCTAAATTAGGTCAGCTCAGTCTGAACATTTAATTTTTTCTTTTCCAGAAATTAACATAACTTATTAATAAGCCTGTAATTTTACAAAGGTTTAGCCAAACGTCAACCACATCCCTAGTCTATGAAGACAAGAGCTATATTTAGCTAGTCCTAATTAAAAATAGCTAAAATGCTGCTTGGTATGGGAGGAGGGGAAAATCTGTGTGATTCATGTCTCATCAAAAGCTTTGACATTTGACTTTCCTTAATGCTGTTTATGGATGAATTAATATTGTTCCATTTAGTTTGAAATATAGGAAGCATTTGAATTGTATTATTGATCCTCATAAAATATGCAAAATTTACCAGTGACATTTCTAAATATTTTAGGAGCAAGGTGCCAACTGAAATGGGGAGCAGGAAGTGGGTCATTGAACTCAACTTCACACACTAACCTTATTACCAAACCCCATGGAAGAGAGAAAGCAACAGGAGCCAGTGACTGGGTTCAGGGCTTTTGGGTGTACAAATATGTGTGTTCTTGTGTGTGTGTTTCAGGGTATATATATATGAATGTGGAGAGAGGTATGTGTGCATATTCATGTGAAGCCCTGTGGTCCTATTTGTATATATGTGTAGGTCAAGGGAAGCTTCCAAGGCCAAGAATAGAAATAGGCTTCAGATATCATCCTCTGGCCATTTTCTGTCATTATAATGCACTTTCTACTCTTTGAGAGTATAAGCTTAGCCATATTCTTAACATTATACCAGGTGGTAGGGAGAGACACCAAGGCATGGCAAGTGAAAATAATATGTGACTTTTTGGATATTACCTTATAATAGCTAATTGACACTTCTACTCTGCTTTAGTGTGCTTTTGGAATTATCAAAAGCAGCCAAAACCATGCAACAGGAAGGTAGGAAATTGGGCCCTTCAAGAATCTACTCTCATGTTAGTTATTCCCAGGGTCTAACTGGTATAAACGATGTAGAAGAGTTTTGCTTTCTGTTTCTTACTTGACACTTCTCACCTCCCTTGATCCCACATTAATAGACTGGGAGCATCTTAAAGAAAGGAATTCTATCTTACTCATCTCTCTAACCTCAACACAAACATAGCACCTGGTATGAACATTGGACTCAGTAAATGTTTACTCAATTGTAACATATTTCTCTACCACCAAATCAGCTTTCCTCTGCACTTTCAGAGCAAGATTGACCCATCATTTCAGCAGTTTCCTCAAACTCATTCATGGAAGGACTCAATACAGAAGCTCTGAGATGATTAATTGAATAGCCTTTCTAAGTGCTACCTTTGACTAACACTCTGAAGATGTCACTTCCCTTCTTACCAGTCTATAGTTAAATATATATCATATGTGATTCCAATTAATATTTTTGAGGGCCTGCTATGTTCTCAGCCCTGTATAGGTTTATGTGCATACATCGAGGGTGGGGAGGATGTAATAATATGTAAGGTATAGTCTCTGTCCTCTAGAAATTTATCCTGTAAGACAGATAAAACAAAACACAGTTACTCTGTTACAGGGTTATGTGTTATATGTACCATATTCATGTTGTCAACAAGGTGCTAGTTTCAAGGAAGACAAGATCTCTTCCCTTTAGCATATATAATTTTAGCTTCCCTAAGAAGGAGGCATCCAAGCTGGGCCTTAAATTAATGGTGATATTTGCACAGGCAAAGAGGAAGAGCCTGAACACTCAAAGTAGAAGGGACAGAGTGATAACCATCACAGAGTTAGGAATTTCTAAGAACCCCCAACTGGGGCTTCACCGTGTATTTTTTATAAGTGGTAAAATTTCTTGTGACTATAATATGGCAAAATCTGTAAGCTTCTGAATTACAGGCTCAAATGCTGTCCTTTATAAGTCAGACAGAGAAAAAGTAGGCTGTTTCCTAGAATGGTATGAATCCCCTGGTGCGTAGATCACAGAATGGGAATGCATGTGCCTTTCCCTTCTGAATAATATGTCATTGCCTGTTTAATAGACAGCTGCATAGCAAATCTTAAGCAGTTTCTTAATAATGGCATATTTCTACCAAGATTCAATGTTCGCCAAAAAATTCCACAAGAAAGTTATGAATAGAAAATTCTCTTATCGTGAAAAGAATTTTGTCTACACAACACCAACCATCTAGCTAAGACAAACAAAAACATCCAGTAAAAGTGTTGCCTACTCAGCACTAACCATTTTGAAATATCTAGGGATACCTGGATTGTGGGCCAAATTTCTCAGTTTTCCCCAGTATAAAACAGAGAAATCAGCATTGTGTAGACATAGCCTTACTCTACCTATCGGCAGGCCAAATCATTGAGCAGGTTCCCAATCAAAACACCAGGAATTTCTGCTTGAGCTTCTAACACCTCACTGATCTTCAAAAGAAATGTGTGCTACAGTATGGATAGATTGGACTTTTTATAATAGTGACTCACCTAATTTGCCCTCAATTTGGTACTAGTCATACTGCCACGACGATTTAAAGGCACCATTCCCTCTTAACCAATCCATTTAAAGAGGATTCACATCTTGTCAGAAAATTTGACACCAAGTGCACAATAGTCCTAACTTTTCATTAGAATCCTTTACATAGTGTAGTTAATGCTAAAAATATTTAAAGTAGATTAAGAATAGAACAAAGAAATGAAGTGCAACTGTGACTGTGACAGGGTATGAATATTAATGATGCATTTTTTATTCCTTTTCTCATCTAGTACCATCCCCTATACTTTTTGATTCAAAATCTTACTTAACTTATACTGAAACGTTAAATACTAGCCCTTGGTTCTCTGTGATATGCTACATATATAAAGATAGAATTAATCTTTACTCTAATATCTGTCTGAGGGATAAGGCGCTAAACCACCGTATTATGGCTCCCCACTCTCTAAGGCATAAAGTCCAATCTCCTTAGGCTGACATCTAAGACCCTCCACAGGCTGGCTTCAATAAGCTTTTTTAAAGTCATCTCTCACTACCACTTTAGACAAATCATCCACCACAGCCAGTGGGATCTCATCACTGTCCCCTGAAAATGCCACAATTAGTCTTCCCTCTGCATATTTACTCAGTCTGTGCTTCTCATTTTAATTCTCACATTTTTCAACTTCTATGCATTCCTCATAGCTCAACACAAGTTTTCCATTTGCAAAGTTTCCATCAGCCACACCAGACCCACTCTGTTTCAAATTAGTTAGTGCCTTTGCTGTGTGGCCCTAATGTTAAAGCTTGTACTTGGCTTCAAATACATCACTCATATTTGTATGTATTATTTCAGTCAAGAGTAACTTTTCAGTCATGACTATCTGATCTCCCTAACTAGATTACAAGCTGTTTAAGGGCAGGGACACCCCACACAACCAAGAGAATACTAAGTACATAGTTATCAGTGTTTTTAGCACTTAAATGCACAGTATTCAAGCACTGCTATTGCCTGAAGTCCTTTACCTTTATGCATGGGTGACATAACCATGGGGCCATCAAACAGAATCCTCATCTCAGTCCTCAAGGCAACTCACTACCTAACATTTATAACCTACCTTGTCAGACTTCACTCTGCTCCAGCCAAGATGCATTGTGTCCCACAAACTCCACCCCAATCCCTCTCTCTTTTGTGCCTTTCTACATGTCACTTCCTTCTCCTGGAATGCCTTGCTCCTCATCTCCTCACTGTAAAAATCCTAACTAGGCCCATCTCAAATTCTATTTCCTCTGTTAAGCCCTCCCCAATAAATCTAACCAACTATAGTATTTTCTCCACCTACTCATTGAATTCATCATCACTTACTCACTTTGATATTTGATATTATTTATATGTGGATACCTTTCCATTGTTCTCTATTGTTTTCATTTAGAGAATGAACTGAATAGTATTATCTGATCAAATCACACTTACCCCCAAACTGTTTAGCTGGTGTTAGAGTGCCAATAAACAAAGTTCAAAATCCTTAACATAACATTTGAAACCCTCTACAAGAGGCTCTAGCCAACCTTACCAGTTTCATTTCTGTCTTAGTCATCTTAGTCACCACAGATGGGTGGCATAAACAACAGAAATTTATTTTCTCACGATTCTGGAAACTTGAAGTCCGAAATTAAGGTGCCAGCATGGTCAGTTTCTTTTAAGGGCTCTTCCTGGCTTATAGATAGTTGCCTTTTCACAGTGTTCCATGGCAGGGATAAAGAAAGAACAAACTCCCTGTTGTAAGTGTCTCTTCTTATAAGAGCACTAATCTCATCTTGAAAACTCTACCATTATGAGCTCATCCAAACCCATTTACCTCTCAAAAGTCTCATCTCCAAATATTATCATATTGAGAGTTAAGACTCCAATATATAAATTTGAGGTAGGGGAAAAACAATTCAGTCTATAGCCATCTCCCACTATACCATGTACAGTGATCCAGTTGAATGGATAGATATGTAGACTAAGTGTGTAGGCTCCAGATTCTACCTCTTCTTAGCTGCGTAGAGTTGGACAAATAATCTATTTTGAGTTTTGGTTTCCTTATCTATAAAATGGAGATAATAATATTACTCAATTCATAGTATTACCATGGAGAATAAATGAGACAATTTACATAAAATAGTCTCATGTCTAACACAGAGTTAAATGTTCAATAAATGGTCACTATGCTTATGACATGCCCATGCTAACTACTTTTCCTGGAATGTCTTCTCTCCAGGTCTGCTTATCTATCACTTGCTATCAATCCTTCAAGGCCCAACTCCAGATATGACTACCGTATCCTCCACAAGCTTTCTCAGATCTATTGAGTCAGAATTAAAGTCTCTATCTTCCAATGTGCTGTGTTTATGACTATATTCTGGTCTTAGTATAGGTTGCCTCAGTCTACTTGAATAAGATATTTTAATCCCAAAGCATTGAATTGCAAGCTCATGACCTGAAAGGACATCTATCCCCTTGCTTACAGTAAGAGCTTCATGCAATAAACCATACTGGGGTAAGAGTCAGGGTACCATAGTTTTAGTTTCTAGTGGTGCTGTCTTTATGTAGTGGTGGTCCCTTCAAAGAATTACTCTTACAGTTTTTGCTCAATTTTCTCAGCAATAAAACAACATCCTCAGCTTACAAATTTTTTTACTAATAAACATGTATGTTGTAGGAACTTTATGGGATCTAATTATGAATCCCAGCTCTGCCACTTACTAGTAATGTGACTCTGGACAAGTCTCTTAACTTCTTTGCACCTCAGTTTCTTTCCCTGAAAACAGGAAAATACATTTATTTTAAAGATTAAAAAAAAAAAAAAAGACTGGAAAAGACAGTCTACAACCCAGTAAAAACTCAGTAAGTGTTCCTTCCTTCCTTTTTTCTTATGTTTTGAATGTTTGTCCCCTCCAAAACTCAATTGAAATTTACTTGTTCACATAACAATATTGGGAGGTGGGGCCTTTAAGAGGTATTGAGATCATAAGGGCTGTGCCCTCATTGGTGGCTCTAATGCCATTTAGAAGGGGCTTTAGGGAGTGAGTCCTCTCTCTCTTTGCTGTTTTGCTCTTCTGTGATGTGAAGAACAGCATTCCTGCCCTCTAGAGGATGCTGTTTTCAAGGTACCATCTTGGAAGCAGACACAGGACCCTCCCCAGACACTGAACCTACCGGCATCTTGATCCTGGACTTCCCAGCCTCCAAAACTCAAGAAATAAATTTCTGTTATTTATAAATTACCCAGTCTCAGGTATACTGTTATAGCAGCACAAAATAGACCTAGGCAATTCTCCATTCCCACCTGGGGCAAGGATATACTTTTCTGGCTCTGCTTTCATTCCTGTCTCCATTTTCCCTGGGGAACCTATTCCTCTCTAACATCATTGGTCACTTCCTTGTCTATATTTTATTCCCAATGCCCTTTTCCTAAAGTGCCTCCCTCTATCCCTCTCCCTGCTATATATTCTCCCCATTTCAATGAGACACTGGTAATAACCTGGAGCTGAGGAAATTCCTGGAAGCACTGATTTTCCACCTGAAGGAGTAGCAAAACAAAGCTTTCTTCACACACTGGTGAAGATTCAGTAGGAAAGAGAATGTTTCTGGAACCCATGATTGAAATATGGAATGTATTTTCCCACAGAAGCACAGCTTCAAATGATCATCAGTAGCTATGGTATTATTAATACAGCATGATCTTTTAGATTATGGGTTACAACTTTTATGGGCTGGCTTGGGAACCTAATTACCATAGAGACCATTGTTTTCTGTAGGAAAATGTATTGCACATTCCAAGGAAAATGTATTGCACATACACAAAATGTGGTTTCTTGCAGCAAGTCGTTAAGCTGCACCCTCTCCGTGGAATACCCTGTCTCCCCCACCTCACCTGGCTTCTACCTTCTCAGCCTTCCAAGTTTACTTCAGGCTTCGCATCCTTCTCAAACTCTGGCAAACACCTCTGATCCCCCATGGGGCTAGATGCTCTTATTCTGTGTCCCCAGAAGCCCCACATTTATACCATTCCCAGAACATTTATAATGTATTTTCCCTCCTTAGTTACTTGTTTGCTTGTTTATTTCATCCACTTGAAGACAGGGACTTTTATCTTGGCCCCAGTGTATAGGACAGTACCTCGTTCTCAGTAGGCAATAAGAGAAAGTCTACTAAATGAATGAAAAACTAGGAGCTACAGATGCAATGGAAAACACACAGGTGGTTATTTTCGTAGGACAGAGAGGTGGGGGCTGTGGGAAAGGCACATAACTGAGCTGAAGAACAAGAACTATAAATGGCAGCACAGTAAGCACACAGGCTACCACGGCTTAGATGCTTGGTCTCCCACATAGTCTGCATGACCATTGAGTACTCAATATTAGTGGACTAAATTTAAAAAGCAGATAATTACATAATATTGGAACTACTAGGGACATAAGAGATAAACTTATCTTCCTCTGGCATTTTCCAGAGGCAGAAATTGAGCCCCAAACAGGATCTAGGACTTGTTATTCACTCAAAGCAAACATCTAAGAGTTACTCTTACACAACAACTCCCTTCTTGAACTAACAACCAGCCAGCCAAGGTAACCATTGTGCTCAAAGGGAACTCCAAAATATTGCTTTTAACCTTCTACTTGTCTTTTAGGGTCAACTCTACATAGACTAAGGCAACCTATGGTAGTGTGAAGAATAAAATCTCTCAGAGATGGAAAGAGCCCCTCCAAAACCACCCAGCTCAAACTGTTCCCATGCAATAAAAATCTGCTTTGACATAATCTCAACAAGTGTCAACCACCCCCTGCACAAACAATTGTATTCATGTCTTATTAGATTTCCTAGGATCTCTAGCAAAGGTATTTTGTATTGATATTGGCAATATTGTATAAATATCCTGTACTTATGATACTATTTCACTTCATTTTTAAGAAGTATGAGTATGGTTGCAAATAAATGACACTAGAGTCAGCTGTTTGAACAACACAAATGGTCAAAAAGCACATTGGTATACGGGGGCACCTGTATATATGTACATATACGTATACCAATATGTATTGGTATATTGGTATACAGGGCCACTGGTATATACTGGAAAACTTCCAACAGCAAAAAAATTAGATCCCTCTTATTGGTAATTTGTTTTCCATCAAAAGAGTATTTGAAGATTTCAATGGGGATTTTCTAGTCAGAAATGTCAGTTGCAGAGATCATTCAGTGAAGTATCAGTTTGCTTTTCCATCCTCATCTTTTTACATGTTTTATGAATAGTAACTGGTGGAGTAAAATAACATTGGACTAGTATTCAGGAGATGTAGCTTCTAGTCCTGGATCTGTCACTGACCAGCTGTGCTACCCTGAGTAAATTACTCCTTTTCTAGAAGCATCAATTTCTCCATCTATAAAATGAACAGATGAAATAGATGATTGTTCCCTCAGAGCCTTTCTTTAATATTTTTATATATCTGGGTTTGATTTCATTTGTCAAAAGAGTTCTAGTGCTTTAAAATATTCACCAATGATTGAACCAGACGTCTTCATGGTCATTTATTGCTTAACAATCTGTGATTCTTAATTGTCTGTTAGTGCACAAGAATCTAGGGATACAACAGTTTCAAAATGATACTATTCCCCAAAATTTGCTATTAAACTAGAAATTACTTTCTGAAAATGAAAAAAGTAGTAGATAAAGAAGGCAACCTACAGAAGTCTTCCCACCCTAAAATGGTTTATAAATGTGCTACTGATGAGTTTCCAGTGTCAATTCAATTTTCATCCAGACCAAACTATGAATAATGTAAGCTAGACTGTGACAAGTAATGTCATAACAACTGGAGGCGGCAGAGTGTTTGCATGGATTCTAGAAAGAGCCAAAGTGAGAATGTGTCAATGTGCTCTGTCCAGGAGAATCAGTGCTCTGATTCTAAAAACAAATATCAGTTCTCTAGAGATGAATATTTCTGGACCAGTATTTCTAGAACAATCTGTCATGCCACCATAGCTTGATGGAAATGTCCCCTGAGAACACCAGATTCTCTTTATTCTACACCTACATCTATGCTCACAAAGTAATACTCTGATACACCATTTAATCTCCAGAATGAAATTCCAACCAGGAGGATGTGCTGTGTGCAAAATACTGACAGCAGCCAAATACAATTTTATAATAAATTAAGAAAATGGACCTCTGGAAGATCAGAGTTGTCTGATTTTGATTAATATGCATAAACTGACCAAATTGAGTTTCTGTTCTGAAAAACTAAGATCCATATGCCAAATCTGGAATGGCCTCAACAAGAAGGGCATTCATCCAGGCTGTCTATACTGAAATGGCCAGTATCTCATTAGCACTATTACTGTTCCTTAACAAAACTGCAGCATAGCAGATTATCTGTTTCTTGGGGCCCAGCATTAATGACATGAAGGACATTTTCCAATCTAGACTCACTAACCCCATTATCTTTGCTCTATTTCAGGGCCATAATTTTAGCCAACCTTCCAGGAGGTCAAAGTCAATGAAAATTTAATAACTACAGTGTAAAAGGCAACAGCCATAGGGAAAACTAGGTTGGAAAAAAGTGCCTGCTATCACTGTAAACCTACAAATGAATACTGCTGAAAATAAAAGAAAAAACCCTTTCCCATTTAAGGATGGATCTGTGATTTTATTTCAAACTCCCAAGAACATCACATATGATGCTATATGATGTAACAAACTTCATTTCTATGTCTCTGACCTTATTTCCAGCCATCTTCTCAACACTCACCCTATGCCTTGTTTATATAATATATTGGCAGTTCCCTGTGTGCAGAATGCTGTCTTACAGGTCCATACTTTTACATATGTAGCTTCTTCTGCCTAGAGTACCCTCCTCACACTAAACTTTCTGATTCAGCTCAGGTTTCATCATATTCCTTAAACCTCCACTGAGAATGAGCTGTGTCCTCCTATGTGTCTCCACAGAGGCCTGTATATATGCCACTAAAGCTCTTATGTTACTGTATTGTAATTGCTGATTTTCTTGTCTATATTTCCTCTTATAATATCAGATCCTTGAGAGAAGATATGGCATTTTGTTCATTTCTGTATCTACAGTTACCTAATAAACAGTAGCCGTGTATTAATATAGTCATGGTCACATATGAAGTTTCAGTCAATGACAGACTGCATATACAATAGTGGTCCCATAAGATTATAATATAGCTGAAAAATTTTTTATGCTTTGATATATAAGTGCTTACCCTTGTGTTAGTTGACTACAGTATTCAGTATAGTAACATGCTGTACAGGTCTGTAGCATAGGATCAATAGGCTATGCCTTGTAGTCTAGGTATGTAGTAGGCTATGCCATCTAGGTTTGCATCAGTACACTATAATGTTTGTACAATGACACATTTCTCAGAATGTATCTCCATCATTAAGCAATGCATAACTGTATTTGTTTGCTGAATAAGTGACCCAACTACTGTATAGGAAACAGTACAGAAGAACAACAGGAGTAGATCAAACCACTTGGAGCCATAAATTTGAGTTATAAACAATTTGCTTTACATAGTCACACACTGAACTTTTCAATGTGGTTTCTCCATGTTTCAAACTTCCTCTCCAGCAGTTCTGCCATAGTAAAGCCATCAAACACTG
This sequence comes from Rhinopithecus bieti, assembly GCF_001698545.2. Classification (NCBI taxonomy): domain Eukaryota; kingdom Metazoa; phylum Chordata; class Mammalia; order Primates; family Cercopithecidae; genus Rhinopithecus; species Rhinopithecus bieti. The sequence goes on from NW_016817692.1 coordinate 118,690, forward strand.
GAGATTTTGTTATTAATTGTTGATCACTTTCTTAATGAAACTCAAAATAAATCATTCTACTGGGAGCAGAGTGAGATCAACAACCAGAGCCAGAGTTAAAAGAAAGAAGAGAAAATCAACACCAGAATGGTCTTGAAAAAGGTCACAATGCCTTTCCATTCTTCCAAGAGCTCTTTGTGAATTGGATTCCACATTCATCTTTCCTTCTGGGTATTTGAAATAATATCAGACTAAGTAATAAATGTCAGGTGAGTTGAAAAATATCTGGTTAAGAGGATAGCATTTCTGTCATAGCTTAAGAAAAGCTATTCAAAACTTCCCACATAAATGTGTTTTCAAACATTTACAGACCTAAGGCAATGTTGCACATTCTGGGGAGGACAGAGAACATTTCTTTCATCATTCATCCTTCAGCTTTTTGACAAATACCTCCTTCCTCCTTTTAGTGATATCATTGAACTTCAGCCTGTCTTAAAAAAAAAAAAAGACGATTAAAGAAGAAAAAAAATCTATCAGTAACAGCCACAACGTTATTGCTTCAAATGGCCATTTTTGTGCTAACTTCTATCATCTGGTTTATGACAGGATTGAAAAGTTAAATCTCCCTTTTTGAACATGATTCCTCTTCCCTCCAACTCACTTTTCTCTCTTCTCTTTATCTCCCTCATTCACCCCCCGCCCCCACCTTAGTTACTTCTGGGGTTGTTACTTTCCGATATCTCATACACATTATGTAATTTGGATTCAGTTAGAATTATTGAATTGATTTTGGTACTATTTTCAGTTTTTGATATATATTAATTTTAGCTTTAGGTGCTTAATTCCATGCTATTACAAATACATTTTAGGTTTCCCACTTCAAAATCAAAGATATATGTTTTGGCTATGGTAGATATTATTCATTATTTGCTTGATATTTTATTTTTATTACTTCAAAGCACAACTTTCTATTAAGAGTAAACTAAAACAATTGGTGATGAATACCCTGGGTCCTGTCACAGCCCTAGTTGGGATTTTCTACACAAAGAAGTAAGATCATCTAATGTTGGAAAGTCTTTGCAATGAAGACTCTGGGATTAGGTACTACAGGGATATCAGGAGACTGTGGCTCAGATAATTTAACTCAGTTGAAAGCCAATTCAAGCCTCCCTCAGAATTGTGCCTCGGCCTGATTGGACCTGTGTGCCAGATGCATCCCTGTAAGAAGAAGAACATTTATTTCACTTAGTTATCACAAATGTGTCTCCTTAATGACAACAACTTCCTTTACCTTTTCATTCCTCTAAGCAATCTTGTACCCCTATTGTGATTTCCCAAGTGAGAGGTAAGAACAAGTATTCCAATCCTTTTGGCAGAAACATTTAGCATTGTACATTTATGAATTGGTTTTTAAACATTGCTCTGTGCCTTGGTGGTATAAATTTGATTTCCCAGAGCTATATCAACAAACACCACCAAGGTCAACCCACAGAACTGAAACCAGGCAGAAATAGAAAGACTTAAATCCTTAATATTTCCATTACTTACCTTATAATGTACAAAGTCCTTAGCATAGCATTCTACATCCTTCATAATCTGACTTCTACCCTTCTAGCTTTAGTCCTCTGGATCTCTCCTGCATTATACCACAATTTAGCTACTCATACTTCTACGCATTTTTCATGCCCCATTCCTATACCACCCTCCACTCCCATTGTGCCTAATGAATCCAAGACCCAGTGCAAATATTAACTGGTCCATAAAGCCTTCTCCTAACTCCTTAGGCACAACTGTTATTTCCTTGATGTGGTCATAGCAGTTGATTTATATCTCTAACACAACATATAGCGCATTACATTATAGTTATGTGTCTATCTTTCTCAATCAACTGTGAGTGCCTTGAGGACAAAGAAACAGGTTTCATTTATCTTAATGCCCAATCCCCAGAATTAGAGTTAGTCATGCTCTCCTATGTACTCCCTCAGCCCTCTGGCATCTTTTGTCACATGTACTGCACCTGTATCAAAACCATATTTTACAAGCCTCCCTTTTATATTGTGAGCTCCTTTAGATCAATGACTATGTTATAGTCATTCTTGTAACCCCAGCAACTAGCACAGGGAGACAAACAGAAAGTGCTCAATAAATATTTGGCAAAATGGAGTAGAACACAGGCCTTAATATCTTTTTTTTTTTTTTAAACTACTTCAACCATTGTGGAAAACAGTATGGCGATTCCTCCAAGGATATAGACCTAGCAATACATTGACCTAGCCATCCATTCTCGGGTATATCCATAGGATTATAAATCATGCTCCTATAAATAACATGCACACGTATTTTTATTGCAGCACTATTCACCATAGGCAAAGACTTGGAATTCAACCCAAATGTCCATCAGTGACACGACTGGATTAAGAAAATTGTTGGCCCATACACCATGGAATACTATGGCAGCCTAAAAAGGATTAGTTTGGTCCTTTGTAGGGACATGGATGCAGCTGCGAGCACCATGTCTCAAGAAACTGTCGCAAGAACAGAAACCATAATACGCGCCATGTTCTCACTCATAGGCTGGGACTGGAACAAGGAGATACTTGGACTTGGGAAGGGAAAATCACACACCGGGGCCTATTATTGGGGAGGGGGATGGGGAAGGGATGCAATTGGAGTTTACCCTGATGTAAATGACGAGTTGGATGCGGGTGCTGGTCGATTGATGGTTGCAGCACACCAACCATGGCACAAGTTATTACTATGTAACAACCTGGCCGTTATGACATGTACCCTAGAACTTAACGTATAATAATGAAAATAAAATAAAATTAAATAAATAAAATAAAACCTGATGTTTCTGGCATTACCAATGGTTCACTGTATCTACATAATCATTGCTGCTAATTATAGCACACATCAAGCCCGGCGAGGTGCACTCCAGCCTGGGCAACAAGAGCAAAACTCCAGAAAGGAAAGGAAAGGAAAGGAAAGGAAAGGAAAGGAAAGGAGAGGAGAGGAGAGGAGAGGAGAGGAGAGGAGAGGAGAGGAGGGCAGACAATGAGAAAGAAAAAGATGGAAGAAAGTAAAGTAAAGACAATGCCTGGAGTACTCTAAGTTTGCATTTTCCCAAATATTAATTAGTCCTTGCAATCTCTATCATGGGGCTACTATGTAGGCAAATTGCTCTTATATTAAAATCCACTAGATACTATAGTACCTAAACCCAAATGGACCTAGTTTATACTAGCGTCTATACAAGAGATAAATATTTTAGCAAGATTCCAATTGTATCATTCTTCTCTACCTCCATTTCTTATCACTACAGGTGTCTTCCAATTTTTTTCCCTTATCGTAAACCATCTCCTCTCAGGCAGTAGCAATTATGTTTTTTTGAAATTCTCACTTCTTAAGAACTAATGCAAATCCGCCTTTAAAGCAGATGCCAAAGTGCTAAAATACTGTTATTCTGTGGTATTTCTGGAAAATGAAATAGTGTAGCTCTAGCTTTTAATGAAGAAATGTGGCAATGTTATTATAGGCTTAGCTACAGTTCTCAAATCTTTACAAAGACATCAGTAGACTAAGTTATTCAGCAAACAAAGAATATATGTGTTTTGAGTAGACAATAGTCAAATTGCCATGCTGATTGTTGCTACATAAATATTCTGATATTAAAACCAGATTTTCGTATCTTCAGAAAAAAAGAGGCATTCACTGCAGAAAAGACAATCTGGTTACTGGTGGTTATTTTTTTAAAATAACTATTTTCAAATAACAGAGAAATAATATTTTAATAACCTAAGAATACATTTATCATTTGTGCCATATATTGACTTACATGTTTTATAAAGTTTCATTTATACAAAATGTAAAACAAGGCCCTATTTCCATGTCAATTCGGTTTAAAATGGAAAACTGGGATCACCTTTGTCACCCTCTTTACAATTCATATCCTCATTTGCACTTCAGTGGCTTAGGGCTGAGCCCTCAGGGAAGAAATCAGCATGAAATTGTTAATAAATATTTTGTAATTACTCATTTGTTCACACTTTACTCTGCCTTCCTTCTATTCATTTAGAAACAAATTTAACACAAGTATTTTGTGTTCATTTCAGAAAAATTAGAGGACACTAATAAGCAGAAACAAAATAGAAACTATGTAATTATACCACCCAATAATAAACACAATTAATATTTTGTTATGTGGTCATTCAATACTTATATATAGATAAGTATAAGCAGATATATCAAGATATACAGGTATTGCAAGTATATAATAAAATGGAATTGTACTATTTTGTAAATTATTTTTTCTCACTTAAGTCTATAGGGAATATCTTTCTATCTTAATAAATTTGGTTCTACATCATTGTTTTTTAGTAGCTGCATAATGTATCTCATTGTGTGGAAATTACATAATTTATTTTACTACTTCTCTATTATTTGATATTTAAGTTGTTTAGATTATTTTTCTATTATATTTAACCCAGCTAGGAACGTCCTCACAGTTAAATTGCTGTAAACAATCATTTATTTTTCAAATAAAATATGCTAGAAGCAAATGATCAAAGGGCATGAAAATATTTAAGGGTTTTCATACATATTTTCAAAATGCATTCCAGGAAGACTGCCCAATTTATACTCAGCTGCCATTAAAAATAATGACAGTGACAATAACACTAGAGCCATCCAGTTTTTCTGTAGTCTCACTGATACTCAGTATTATCATTCTTCTTAATATCTCTTAATTAGGAAAAAATGTATAATGTTATCTCTTAAATTAGAGAGTCTTTGTAAATTAGTGAATCAAAAAAAACATTTGTTGAATGGTTACTGTGTGTTAGGTACTGTGTTAAACTCTGAAGGTCACAAAACTGAATAAGATACCAACATTGCCTACAATGATCTTACAATCTAATGGAGAATTCACACATGTACACAAATGATTAGGACCTGAGACATGCTGCCGTAAGAGCTGTAACAGAAGCATAAATAAAGTGTTATGGGAGTGCTGCACTGAAAAAAAGTGGTTTTCCTCAGTTTATTTCAGCATATAAAGACATTTCTACTTTCCATAATCTGACAGATTTCACATTAAAAAGCCAATAAAAGAGAACTGAAAAGTGCACAGTCTTGAGAAGAAAGCAAATAAAATCTACCAAATTAGATATGACAGCAAAAAAGGATTAACAAAGCCTGGACAGACCAGGAAATACACCTGCATTTCTTACAAAGAAAACCAAATAAACTTCTAAGATGCATGCTCTCCTTTTGAGAGAGTAAGTAAGTGACAGAGTTTCTAGGGGAAAGCTTCATTGTTGTTCATCTCTCCTTTACACGTAATCACACTTGTACCATTTTGGCACACACAGGAGAAAAGTATTCAGGGACAAACATAACAGTGTTTCTAAAGTGTACTATGTTTTTTCTCCCTCCCTACTTTAGTGATAGATAAGAGTAGTCTCATTTACTGAATACTACTCTGTACCAGAGGTTTTCAGATATTATCTCATTTAATTCTCCACATTCCCCATAACATCATCCTCATGTATACAATTGAAGACTCTTAAATTCAGAGAGGTTAAGACACCTTGTTGCATAATGAAGAACGCACAAGGTTTTCCCTTTTTCCATAGACAAATCCTGAGTCCTATCTTTACTATATTTCTGAAACAATTTCTAGTTTCATGTAGCAGCCTGGAAGTTGTCTCTAACTCAGAAAATATTGATCTGAATTTCAATTGCCATAATTATTTTATATAAATAAAATGAGAGTAAGTTATGTGATATTATTTTTTAGTCTTTGGAGTTAGAATTTTTGATAGCACTCTAATAAAAAAATCAGATGACATTTTTATGTAAAATATACAAACATATATTCCAAGTCCACTGATAGTTCCAGAAATGTATTTTGTACAGCTGTGTAAGGCTGTCTACACATGGTAAAATGGAGATCTGAAGCAATTATTAATATCAGTCTAATCAAAATTTTTTTTGCCACAATTTTTTTAGACTTCATATGAGCCCCTTTAGTTTCTGAATAACCCAGGCATTTTTTATATTTTTTGAAGTGCAGGGAGATACAGTTAACTATAAACCATTAATTACACTCCTAAAGAGCCACTAGGTTAATAGAAAATTAATGACTCTTGCTCTTTATATCTATGTTGAGAACAGTATATATGTTCTATATCATTACTACAAACACTTTCAAATAAAACTAGGTCATCTTCACAGCCATTTTTTTTTTTTTTTTTTTTTTTTTTTTT
>NW_016817692.1:125971-131235 GCF_001698545.2 Rhinopithecus bieti
AAAAAAAAAAAAAAAAAAAAAAAAAAAAAAAAAAACCTTACTTTAGAACAACTGACCAAAGAGCAGCACTGCAATACAAGTAAAGAAAGAACTATTTACAAAACAAACAAAAACAAAATTGTGCAAAGGAGGAAGTACTAAACAAGAAACCAGGAGACCTGTTGTGGCTCCTTGTACAACCAAACTTTTCTTGAGTATTAACTAAAGGCAGGATATTGTGGGGAACATGGTGAGAGACATTGAGATAAGGGAAAACAGAGTCTCTGTTGTTCACTCTGGTGAGGATGCTTGTCCCTTTCTCTGGAATTCTTTGCTCTGAAATCTACTTTGTCTGACATTAATACATCCACTGAGCTATCAATTGATTAGCATGTTATATTGTTAGTAAGGTGTTCCTTTCATATAATTTCATTATAATCTATTTGTGTCTTTATATTTAAAATGTGTTTCTTATAGGCAGCACACAGTAGTTGGGTCTTGCTTTCTTATCCAATCTAACAATACTCATCTTTAAATTGTAGTGCTTGAAATATCACCATTCAATGTGATAATGTGATATCATTAGGTTTGAGTCTGTCATCTTGCTATTTCTTCTTCATTTGTTCATCTGTTCTTTGTTTTCTTTCTCTTTTTCTGCCTTCCTTTGGATTCATTGAATATTTTTGATGATTCTATTTTATCTCCTTTTTTGGCTTCACAGATTTAATTCTTTTTGTTATTTTAGTGATTGATTTACATTTTGTATCATACATCTTTGAACTTAACACAGTCTATCATCAGGTAATATCATGTCACTTTGTGTAGAACGTAATAACTTTATAATTACATACCTCCTGATCTTTGTGTTAGTGTCATACATTTCACTTTTATATATGTTATAAACTCCACAGTACATTTTGTTATTATTTTTGTTTAAATAGTTATATTTAAAAGATATTGGAATAATTAAAAAATATTTTCTATTTACCTGTGTAGTTGCCATTTCTGGTGCTCTTCATTCCTTGTGGTAGATACAGATTTCCATCTAGTATCATATGTTTCTCTGCTTGCAGTACTTTCTTCAATATTTCTTAGAGTGAGCATTTGCTGGGGATGAATTATTTGAACTTTTGTATATCTGAAAGAGCATCTTGCCTTAATTTTTTTTTTGAGACGGAGTCTCGCTCTGTCGCTCAGGCTGGAGTGCAGTGGCCGGATCTCAGCTCACTGAAAGCTCCGCGTCCGGGGTTTATGCCATTCTCCTGCCTCAGCCACCCGAGTAGCTGGGATTACAGGCACCTGCCACCTCGCCCGGCTAGTTTTTTGTATTTTTTAGTAGAGACGGGGTTTCACCGTGTTAGCCAGGATGGTCTCGATCTCCTGACCTCGTGATCCGCCCGTCTCGGCCTCCCAAAGTGCTGGGATTACAGGCTTGAGCCACCGCGCCCGGCCTTTGCCTTAATTTTTGAAAGCTATTTTCACTGGACATAGAGATCTAGATCATCATGTTGTTGTTATATTTTTGTAGTTTAAATATGTTTTCCTGCTGTCTTCTTGCTTTTATGATTTTTGATTAGAAATCTGCTGCCATCCTTATCTTTGTTCCTCCATATATAATGTATTTCTTTCCCTTTGGCTAGTTTCAAGATTCTCTCTTTATCACTGACTTTAAGCAATTTGATTATGATACATGTTGGTGTTTTCTAAATGCTCCTTGTGCTTGAGATTTGCTGAACGTCTTGGACCTGAATGCTTATACTTTTCATCAAATTTGAAACACTTTTGGCTATTATTTCTTCAAATACTTTTGGCTATTATTTCTTCAAATGCTCATTCAGAGACTAATTATATGTGTGTTAGGCTGCCTAAAGTGGTCTTACAACTCACGGATATGGTGTTCTTTTTTATATTAGTATTTTTCTTGCTGTGTTTTATTCTGGATAGTTAGTATTACTATGTCTTCAAGTTCACTATTTTTTTGTTTCTGCAATCTCTGTCATTAATCCCACCTAGTGCATTTTAAAGCCCAGAGAGCTGTTTTCATTTCTGTAAGTTCAATTTGGATCTATTTGTTTTTTACTTCCCATGTCTCTAAGTTTTTGAACATAGTTCAAATATAGTTATATAGGAATATAGCTGTAACAACTATTTTAATGCCTGATATGGTTTGACTGTGTCCCCAGCCAAATCTCATCTTGAACTGTTGTTCCCGTAATCCCCACGTGTCATGGGAGGAACCCAGTGGGAGGTAATTGTATGATGGGGGCAGTTACCCCTATACTGTTTTCATGATAGTGAGTGAGTTTTCACGAGATCTGGTGGATTTATAAGGGGCTTTTCCCTATTTGCTTGGCACTTTTCCTTCCTGCCGCTCTTTGAAGAAGGTGCCTTTCTTCCCCTTCATCTTCTGCCATGATTTTAAGGTTCCTGAGTCTTTCCCAGCCATGTGGAACTGTGAGTCAATTAAACCTCTTTTCTTTATAAATTACCCAGTCTTGGGTATTTCTTCATAGCAGCAAGAGAACGGATTAACACAATGCCTTTGCCTGCGAATTCTACTATCTGTGTCAATTCTGGTTCAGACTTGATTGACTGATTTTACTATTTTCAATGGAATTGTCCTATTTTTTGTATGGCTAGTAATTTTTTAGTGGATTCCAAGCATTGTAATTTCTTCTTGTTGAGTGCTTGATATATTTGTATTTCTTTAAATCTTCTTGAGGTTTATTTTGGAACGTAGTTAAACTATCTGAAAATAGTTTGATACTAGAGAGGGTCTTTCTCTCAAGATTTGTTAGATAGAGTCAGAGCAGTGGCCTGTGTGGGGATACTTACTTGCCACTGTTCAGTCAAAACCCTTATGTTTATTCTACCCAACGCTTTATAGATCTTGAGGTTTTACAGCCTACCTGGTAGAACTCGCACTATTCCCAACCAGTGTTTTCAGATGTTTCTTTCCCTCAGCTTGGGGTAATTTTTTCATATATGAGTGTGGATCAGTATTCATCTGAATACTTAGTGGGGGCCCTCTGTAAATCTCTAGCTCTCTCTGTACACAGCTCCTTACTTTTCATTACTCTGTGCTGTGAACCCTAGCTGTCTTGGTCTCCCTGGAATTCCAGCTCCATCTTCTCAACACAGAGAGTTAGTTCATTAGGCTCTGCCTATGTTGCTTCTCCCTGCAGCATGACTTGGAGCTCTCTCCAGGCCATAAGTTTGGGCAATCATAGGGGTCACCTTAGTTGCCTCAGGGACTACTGTGTTGTCTGATATCCAGTCTCATAGAAACCATTATTTCATTTACTTTGTCAATTGTTTTGTTGTTTCAAGTGGGAGTGTCAATCTGGTCCCTGTTACTCCATCTTTTCCTGAGACAGAAGTCTTTCCCCCTCCCCTTTCTAAAAAAAATAATAATAATAAATAAATACGAAAACAATATTATTGGGGAAGTGGTACTGAGAAAAGCTGCAATTACTCAGTCATCAATTAAAACCTAAGATCTGATTCTACCTACTTTAGATATCAGAATAAGCCTGCAAATACATAAAACAACAGAAGAGAGTAGCCATTGCTACTTGAGAGGGTAATAATTTACAAGTGCTGACAGCATTGTCCTTTTCTTTGCTTCTGTATGTAAGCCATTTATCGATGATATTATCCACTAATTTGGAAGATCTTTTGTTTGAGACTGAGACAGACCTAATACAGATGGGAAGGCCTTATCAATGATAACTATCACCCCTGCACGTGTATAGATTTATATATTTTAAAGGCTTTCATAGTCATTCACATCTCATTTGACTCTTAGTGTGTCTATAAAGCACAAGAAGATTAGATATCTTTATACTCATTCACACAGAGATTAAATGATCTACCTGATCACATCACTAGCTACTGTCAAAAAATGACTGGCACTCAAGCCACTCAATTTCCAGTCCATGGCTCTGGCCTCAGACCCTATACCTTACTAATGGCCTGTAAATATAGGATTGGTATATCTGGGCTAAGTCAGAGAGGGCTCTGCCTATTAAATAGGAAGGAAGTTGAACGAAACAGAGACTAGAAGAGCCACTGTAGCAGCAATCCCTTGGAAGTATAAGGGAGCAATTCTCTCCTAATATATTGTAATATAATGCAAAATCTCAGTCCCCAGCTGTATGTGAAAGCTTGTTTTCCTCCCTCTTAGCCATCATGCATTATTCATGTGAAGTGACCTCACTTACATGTTACAAGCAGATTGTGATGACAGAAGCTCCTTTGATGCTGGCATACAGAAGGCCTGCTTTCCTGTTGCTCTAACTTGGTCTACTTTCCCTGCTTTATATGCTGTCACTGGAACTGTCACTCTCCTGTGCTAATGAGCTAAAATGAGTGTTTAATCACTGCAGTTATTCCTCATTTTCAGCAAAGCTCTTATGTACTCAGCCTTTGTCTTCTGTCTTCATGAGGAATGCTGTTTAATTCCCTGAACCCAAAGGTTCCATTCCTCATTGTCCTGCCCTGAAGGCTCTGCCAGATGTCGAATTGAGGTTCTGGAGATGGTCACAGGCTGATTGACTGATTTCTGCATTAATGGGTGCTCCTACCTGGCTGACCCAAGTCTGTGCTCCTGGACTTACCAATAGGAAGTCCGATAGGATTACCTCAGAACCAATCCTTGCCTTTTTTTTCATCCCTCCTATCCCATATCTCTATTTCTCTCAAAACAAGGATTATTACACAACAAAACATCTAAATATCCTTATAGTGTCATAAAAATGTCCAGCTGCCAAAGAAGTCATGTTATGAAAAAAAATTCTTAAGAAGAAGTAGGAAATGATTGATGAAAACAAGTTCTTGGCTGGGAGTGGTAGCTTATGCCTATAATCCCATCACCTTGAGAGGCCAAAGTGGACAGACTGCTTGAGCTCAGGAGTTCAAGACCAGCCTGGGCAATATAATGAAACTCCATCTCTACAAAAAATACAAAATTTAGCTGGGCATGGTGGCAATCACAAGACTGCACTCCAACCTGGGCAACAGAGCCAGACTTTGAAAAGAAAGAAAGAGAGAAAGAAAGAAGAGAGAGGGAGACAGAGAGAGAGAGAGAGAGAAAGAGAGGGAGGGAGGGGGAGAGAGAGAGAGAGAGAGAGAGAGAGAGAAAGAAAGAAAGAAAGAAGGAAGGAAGGAAGGAAGGAAGGAAGGAAGGAAGGAAGGAAGGAAGGAAGGAAGGAAGGAAGGAAAGAAAAGAGAAAACAAGCCAAAAACGGAATATTGCTAAAGAAAAAATGTATTTGGGGATTGTC
>NW_016817693.1:0-885 GCF_001698545.2 Rhinopithecus bieti
TTTGAAGAGATGGGTCTTTCTATGTCACCCAGACTGGAGTGTAGTGGTTCTTCACAGACACGATTGAACTCCTGACCTCAAGCAATCCTCCCTCCTCAGCCTCCTGAGTAGCTGGGACTACAGATGCACGCCACTGTGTATGGCCAAAATACTCTTGCAATGTCTAAGTATGAGTTTGTTTGACTTTGAGAACTGCGGTTTTCAAAAATGCCCCCTCATTCTTTTTTTTTTTTTTTTTTTGAGACAGAGTCTTACTCTGTCACCCAAGCTGGAGTGCAGTGGCCAGATCTCAGCTCACTGCAAGCTCCGCCTTCCGGGTTTACGCCATTCTCTTGCCTCAGCCTCCCGAGTAGCTGGGACTACAGGCGCCCGCCACCTCGCCCGGCTAGTTTTTTGTATTTTTTAGTAGAGACAGGGTTTCACCGTGTTAGCCAGGATGGTCTCGATCTCCTGACCTTGTGATCCGCCCGCCTCGGCCTCCCAAAGTGCTGGGATTACAGGCTTGAGCCACCGCGCCCAGCCCCTACCCCCTCATTCTTAAGATCTCAGGTCTACAGTTATTTCATCAGGAAGCCATCTCTGACTTCTGGCAAGTTCAAATTTCCTTTCCTTAGGACGTACTCACAAAGCACGAGAGCTTCTCCTTCATAGCACATCTCCTTACAAATGCATTTTTTAAAAAAGTGAACTTTATTTGGATTTTTAAAATATTTATTTATTTATTTTTGAGACAGAGTCTTGCTCTATTACCCATGCTGTAGTGCAGTGGTGTGACCTCAGCTCACTGCAGCCTCTGCCTCCCGGGTTCAAGCGATTCTCCTACTTCAGCCTCCTGAGTAGCTGGGACTAAAGGCACATGCCACCACACCCAAATTTTGTTTTGCA
>NW_016817694.1:0-2545 GCF_001698545.2 Rhinopithecus bieti
AACTACTAGAGTATGTGGTCACTAAGAAAGATGGTAAACCAAGGAAAAGGAATATATAAGGCAACAGGGGAACCAAGTCAAGAAGGTGGCAAAAAAAAAAAAACAAAAAAAAACCCGAGATGGTGGCAAAGGGAGATTATAGGATGAGAGTGTTCAACAGGCCTAGGGAGCAAGCTGTCTATATTTAAGCAGATCAGAGGTTTGTTAAGAGATATTTCTGTTTAAAAAGACAAAACTGATGGAATAGCTAATGTATTCAAATTTATTGAGAGAAGGAATGAAGAAGAGTCTGGAAGCAAAAGTATGTGTAAATACATAGAAAACTAAGGAAACAAAAGAAACAAGAAAAGTATTTATTCCAGGGCAAGCACAGTTATGCAGTAAAGAAAAAGTTGTCATAGTGAGTAGTGAGTAGAGGTGGAGAGAGGGATATCTAGATAGATAGATGATAGATAGATAGATAGATAGATAGATAGATAGATAGATGATACATTTTATGTAATCACAATCTAAATTCCACCAAGTTGTTTCATAGAAGTTGGAAACCTTATTGTAAAATTTATATGAAATTGTAAAGTATCTAAAATAACCAAATGAGGCTCTCCTAGTCTGCCACAGGCCAACCTGACAGGTGCTTTGTCCTAGCTCTTTCCTGCATTTTGCTAATGGCCTCTGAGAGCACCCACCCTGGCAGCTCTCACCAAGAACTCTCTACAGGCCCAGAGGAACAAAAGTGGCTCAAAACCCAGCACATGCACTTTGAATGAAATTAAAGCATTTAATATGAAGCAAGGGAGCAGATAGTGCCAAACAGCAAGTAGTAGCTGGTACATATTTGGTGAGTAGGGAATCACTTCCTTCTCCTACTGGTGCTGAGATGGAAGAAATTGGTCAATTTCAGTATGAAATGGAATACAATAAAGATATTAGTCAGCAAATGAGGGTCCCAGAAAAATTAAGTCAGCATCATCAAATGGTGACTTGGAACAAGAATTCCAAGAAGGAGTTCTAAATGCTAATGTGATGATGCAAGTTCTAGAGAGGATTGTTACAGCAGAGAACAACGGAGACATTCTGTTTTGAAGACCAGTGGATCTTGATCTTATTCAGTCAACTCCCTTTAAACCTCTGGCACTAAAACCACCACTTCACGTACTTCAAGTGGAAGACCACCAGATTTTCAGGATTTAGAAAGACCTCCTTCAACCCTTCAAAATGAAGAAATCTCTGTGGTTGGCAAGCTAAAAAGAGACTGCTCTTTGAGTGAAAATGTTGTTGGCCAAAATAGACAGTTGATCAGGAGTTATTTCATCGTGACATCATCACCATAAGAAGCTTGGATCTGTCTTCCCAAGATGTTACCCGAAAATAGAACTAATTTTTCCTCTGTTCATGGCATTCTGTCATTTATCCAGTCTTCCACTCGTAGGGCTTACCAGCATATCGTGAATGAGATGGGTGAAAATCGCAGACCTGTGCAGTTTGGCAGGTCTGCTGCTACCACTTCTAATCTGCATTGTGACAACATCAGGTATGGCACTTCAAACCTAGATACAAGTGAAGGAACTTTGGATGACGTGACTGGTGCAGGTGCAGCTTCGTTAAGACGACAGATAATCAAACTAAATAGACGCTTACAACATCTAGAAGAGGAGAACAAAGAACGTGCCAAGAGAGAAATGGTCATGTATTCAATTACCATAGGATTCTGGCTGCTTAATACCTGGCTCTGGTTTCGCCGCTAGAGGTAACTTCAGCTCTTAAACATACGGCCTCAACAGCTAGAAATATAGAGAACTTGCAAACTTCTTTGTTTCTGTCTTTGCATTTTATGCCGTTATATAGTCCATGCCCCAGTGATGTGTTTCTTCCAGAGAGAAGGGGGAAGGACCTGTATTGTCAGAGGAAAGGTATATTCTGTCACTCAGCTGTATTCACTTTTAACCAGCTCTGCAGTAATACCTACTTAAAATTCTCCCTTTGCATGTTTTGTAAGTAGGCTCTAGTTTGTTAGGATTTTTTTAAAAGGAATTGATTTTTTGCCTCATCAGCTTGCACAACTAACTCTTTGAATGGGAGAACGAGTGCATAGACAATGGATTTCGGAAAGTATCTTTAAAAGAAAACAATGTTTTATTCTGTTTTCAAAGACTAATAGATTAAACGATTTTGTTAATAGATGGTTTTGCATCTACATTTCAACATTAACACTTTTGAAGTCACGGTCTGGTGTCAAATTTAAGTAAATCAAACCACCTAATATTTCATGATTACCTTCATTAAGCACACGTACAGGTTAAATTAATTCATAACATTTCAGCAGTTTATCTAATACATGTGCAATAAGTGTGTTCTTATTTTCATTTTGGTCTTGCAGTTGGTTTTCTATAAAGTGCATTTTTACTAAGTCCATGTGTGAATAATTTTTAAAACTACAGCATTAAGTACAAATGTAGTATATTTAATAAACTGTCAACCAAAAAATTAAACCAAATAAGGTTGAAAAAGAAGAATAAAGTTGATGGACTTAAACTACTGACTTCAA
>NW_016817695.1:0-2800 GCF_001698545.2 Rhinopithecus bieti
TTGAGATGGAGTCTTGCTGTGTCACCCAGGCTGCAGTGCAGTGGCTCAATCTCAACTCACCGCAAGCTCTGCCTCCCGGGTTCACGCCATTCTCCTGCCTCAGCCTCCCAAGTAGCTGGGACTACAGGCGCCCACCACCTCACTGGGCTAATTTTTTGTATTTTTAGTAGAGACGGGGTTTCACTGTGTTAGCCAGGATGGTCTTGATGTCCTGACCTCGTGATCTGCCCGCCTCAGCCTCCCAAAGTGCTGGGATTACAGGCGTGAAGCACTGCACCTGGCATTCCCTGGGTTTCTTTTTTTTTTTTTTTTAGCAATTCTCCTGCCTCAGCCTCTGGAGTAACTGGGACTACAGGCACTCGCCACCACACCCGGCTAATTTTTGTATTTTTAGTAGAGATGGGGTTTCCCCATGTTGGCCAGGCTGGTCTCGAATTGCTGACCTCATGACCCACCTGCCTCGGCCTCCCAAAGTGCTGGGATTACAGGCATGAGCCACCGAGAAGTTGTTGCCCACAAGCTCAAGATGTCTCCTGTTTTTTAGGAAAATTTCCATTCCCTGTCACCACCCACCTGACAATCACCTGATGGTCCTGACATTATTTGGGGTCCTATCCTGCCCTGCTCTTATCTGCCTATCTACCTACTCTAACAATGATAGTTGTATATGACTTATAGGGTAGTTGTAACCCTTAAATTAAAAAATTTGTATTAAGTACTGTATCAGTTTCCTAGGGCTACCATGACAAAGCACCACCAATTAGGTGGCTTGAAACAAAGGAAATGTATTCTCTCACAGTTCTGGAGGTCAGATGTCCAAAATGAAGGTGTTGATAGGGCTGTGTTCTCTCTGAATCCTCTAGGGGAGGATCCTTCCTTGCTTCTTCCACCTTCTGGTTGCCTCAGGAATTCCTTGGCTTGTGGTAAAATAACACCAATCTCTGCCTAAGTCTTCACATTGCCATCTTCCCTCTGTGTTTGTGTCCAAATTTTCCTGTTTTTATAAGGATACCAGTCATTTGATTAGGATCCACCCTTAATCTCAGCCTGATTACATCTACCAAGACCATATTTCTAAATAAGGTCACATTCACAGGTACCAGAGTTAGAACTTCAACATATATTGGAGGTTGAGGGGACACAATTCAATCCATAACAAGTACTTTTTAGAGGACCTGGCACACAACAAATATTCATTATTGCTATTTTTAATTGTTTATAACAGAGTTCAACGAACTACTGGCAGTGGACCAAATCAAGCCTGCCACCCATTTGTTTACACGTTATCTCTGTCTGTTTTTGTGCTTCAAGGGCAAAGATGTGGCAGACACTATACAGTCGGCAAAGTCTAACATATTTACTATCTGATTTTTTTTTTTTTTTTTGATAGAGTCTTGCTCTGTCACCCAGGCTAAAGTGCAGTGGCGTGATCTCAGCTGACTGCAACCTCCACCTCCTGGGTTCAAGCGATTCTCCTGCCTCAGCCTCCCGAGTAGCTAGTATTACAGGCGCCTGCCACCACACCCAGCTAATTTTTGTATTTTTAGTAGATACAGGGTTTTGCCATGTTGGCCAGGCTGGTTTTGAACTCCTGACCTCAGGTGATCCACCTGCCTTGGCCCCCCAAAGTGCTGGGATTATAGGCATGAGCCACCGCACCTGGCCTACTATCTGATTCCTTACTCAGTAAGTTTGCTGATGCTTGGTCTAGAGTCTCACTCTTAGAAGTGTGATCCATTGCATTAGCATCACCTGGAAGCTTGATAGAAATGCAACATCTCAGGCCCCATCTCAGACCTACTGAACCAGAACCTGAATTTTAGCAAGATCCCCTGGTAATTTGTGTACACATTTATATTTGAGAATCACTGATCTAGAAATTATCTTTAAATGACTTACAATTGACTCTTGTCAGTCTTTAGTTTTAAAAGTTTGCTCATTTTTTTCATTTTGGAAAATGGTAATACTTATATGTAGTAAAACTTCAGATATAGTGACAATTTATATAATTCTTTTAATTCCTTGTTTTACCCCAAAATATCATACTGTATACATTGTTATGTACCTAGCTTTCACACATAATAACATATTTAGACCTAGCCCCATGAATATACAAATCCAGCCCAATCCTTTGATACTCAATTTAGCATATATACAATATTGATATTGTATGATATTCAATTTAGCATATATACAATATTTTATTTAGTCCCCTTATAATGTATTTGCAGTGAAAAAATTTTCCATTTGCTGAAGTTATTTTCATGATCACTGTTTTTCTGTGGACAGCTTCAAATTTATCATTGTCTTCCAGAGTATGGTTAGTTGAAAACACGCTATGCTGGATTCTTTGTAGGCCCCAAATATTGGCTCTTCCAATGAATTCATCAGAAAATTTTATAGAATCAAATATGGTAGAAATTAAAATTTGGGGGGTTGTAGAGGGAGTCAGAAGCAGCATAGCTCCATTCAAGTCCTTGGGCTGGAATCTTCCCGTTGCCCGTCCAGATCTATCCTGCACCTTTCTTGATGTTGCACTTTGTCATCTCCCTTCCATTTTAGCCAATGAGGAGCCCTAGCAGGATGGTTTTTTCCCCCTCTTATTTCTTCTGATACTTTCAGTATTCCGGTTGAAGGTCAATGTTTTTTTCATAGGTGGCTTTTTCTATATGATTTTCTTTTCCAGTTTTCTGGAATCTTAATCTCACCTTATCCCTGTAGGCTTAGGAATAGAAACAGCTTCCCTGCACCCAGTCCTGTGATATGCTCTCCATAGCTTTGTAAATAATCTCTTTGTGAA
>NW_016817696.1:0-2546 GCF_001698545.2 Rhinopithecus bieti
GACTTGGAACCAACCCAAATGTCCAATAATGATAGACTGGATTAAGAAAATGTGGTACAATTACACCATGGAATACCATGCAGCCATAAAAAAGGATGAGTTCATGTCCTTTGTAGGGACATGGACAAAGCTGGAAACCATCATTTTCAGCAAACTATTGCAAGGACTAAAAACCAAACACCGCATGTTCTCACTCATAGGTGGGAACTGAACAATGAGAACACTTGGACACAGGAAGGGGAACATCACACACCGTGGCCTGTTGTGGGGTGGGGGAAGGGGGGAGGGATAGCATTAGGAGATATCCCTAATGTAAATGACGAGTTAATGGGTTCTGTAGACCAACATGGCACATGTATACATGTGTAACAAACCTGTATGTTTTGCACATATACCCTAGAACTTAAAGTATAATAAAAATAAATAAATAAATAAAAGTACAAAAATTAGCTGGGTGTGGGGGTATGTGCCTGTAGTCCCAGCTATTTGGGGGGCTGAGGCAGGAGAATCTCTTGAACTTGGGAGGCGGAGGTTGCAGTGAGGTGAGATCACGCCACTGCACTCCAGCCTGGCAAAAGAGCGAGACTCCGCCTCAAAAAAAAAAAAAAAAAAAAAAAAAATTGGCCAAATAATCCCCCCTTTCCTAATGTTCAGCATCAATATGAAAAACAATATTATGATGCACAAATAGGAACTTTCAGACTGATCCCTGAATGCAGGCTAGGTGAGTTTGGTATAACCATGCTACATTTCCCACTTAATATTAAAAAAATAAATATTTGTTTTGACTATTCCAGAATCTTATTTATAGAAATCAAAGTTAAGAATACCATTCAGCCGGGTACGGTGGCTCACGCCTGTAATCCCAGCACTTTGGGAGGCCGAGACGGGTGGATCACAAGGTCAGGAGATCGAGACCATCCTGGCTAACACGGTGACACCCCATCTCTACTAAAATACAAAAAAAAAAAAAAAAAAAAAAATTAGCCGGGCGTGGTAGCGGGTGCCTGTAGTCCCAGCTATTCGGGAGGCTGAGGCAGGAGAATGGCATAAACCCGGGAGGCGGAGTTTGCAGTGAGCCGAGATCGTGCCACTGCACTCCAGCCTGGGTGACAGAGCGAGACTCCGTCTCAAAAAAAAAAAAAGAATACCATTCAAATGAACTGGCCCCTCTTTTAAGGGATGGGAAAATGTCCCAGTTGGCAATGCTGTTAGTGTGGATATCAATACTTCCAAAACGAAAACAACGGCAGAGTTGGGAAAGGAGGTCTCTTCAGCATTAGATAGCATAACAGGAGGCCAGACTGAATCCTGTTTCCCTTTTTCATGTTTCCCTTGACTCTTTTGCACCTTTATAAAATGTCTTTGAAATACAGTGTGGGATCAAATGTATGTCTCTCATGTTTACCATGCCTTATTTCAAAAGCCCAACTCCCTGTTTTGAAACATCTCCCTTCAAATAGCAACCCCTCTTCTAAACAGCTCAGGAAGTATACACTATGCATAGGCAAGATCCCCTCCACCTCTGCTTCACCCAATTCTATTCTGATATGCTCGTATCCCGAAAGTACTTAATATAAAGCTAGAGAAATGCAAGTTGTCTGGAAAGAGAAAAATGCACGACAATCCTTCAATCTTTACATTTCAGAGGAAGACAATATATTTTGCAAAAGTTTCTATTTTCATTGGCCATAAAATTTTCCAAAAAATAGAAAAACCAGAAGACATGGATGTATGCCTCATTTTGGTCGCCAGAAAACTAGCAGGAGCCTTCATCATAAATTCTTTAAGAGGGACAGCCTATTCTCTAAATAATGTGCCTAGGCCATGGGGAATGTTGCTCCAATGTTGCTCATGATGGCTTTCTCTGAGTTTGGAGTTCCTATTTCTCTTTGGTTTCCGTTACATTGACCCTGTTCCACTAGAAACAACAGCCTAAGTATTGCCCCAGGTGCCAGAGCTGAAAATTTGGCTATTTTTCCCTTTGGTGAAGATTTGATGGGGCCTCTCCCAGTCAACTTTGGATATGTAAAATTGGATGTGTCTATTAAATGTCAATTGGATGTGATGAGGTAGCTGGATACCTTCCAGTGTGGCAAAAACATTCATTCATGTATATATTGTTTCATTAAATATTTGCTAATCCTCTACCACTTGCCAAGTAACATTTGAAAAATTCTTCTGCTCCTATGGAGGTTAAAATTCTAGGGGGATATCTCAAGTGCCCATCTCTTCCCTGTTTGTCCAGGACATCCACCAGTTTTACAACTGAAGTTCTGTGTCCTGGGCCCTCCCTTAGTCCTGGGCAAATTAAGATGGTCATCCTAGAGAGAATTTGTTTATCAGCAGGACTTTTATAGAAAACAAGGCTTAAAACTCTGGTAGGGGAGCTCAGGAAGTCTTTTTCAGTAATAGTTTAAGTTGATAGTTGTGGGAAAATCTCATAGGTACTGGCCCATGTGTACAAACCTCACTCTATAAGGAACACTGGCTTCCTTTAAACCCTAACTTTGTGCTTGACACTCACAGGGGGATTGAGATAATTT
>NW_016817697.1:0-1328 GCF_001698545.2 Rhinopithecus bieti
GGCCTCCCAAAGTGCTGGGATTACAGGCTTGAGCCACCGCGCCCGGCCTCCTATTTCATTTCTGATTTGAGTCTTTTTGTCCTAGTCTAGCTAAGGGTAGGTCAATTTTATTTATCTTTTCAAGAAACTAACTTCTAGTTTCGTTTATTATTTTGTATTGTTTTTCTAGTCTCTTTCATTTATTTATGCTCTGATCTTTGTTTCCTTCTTTCTGCTAACTTTAGGCTGTTCTTTTTCTAGTTCCTTGAATTATAATTAGATTATTTGAGATCTTTCTTCCTTT
This sequence comes from Rhinopithecus bieti, assembly GCF_001698545.2. Classification (NCBI taxonomy): domain Eukaryota; kingdom Metazoa; phylum Chordata; class Mammalia; order Primates; family Cercopithecidae; genus Rhinopithecus; species Rhinopithecus bieti. The sequence goes on from NW_016817697.1 coordinate 284, forward strand.
TTAGTGTAGGCATTTACCACTATAAATTTCCCTCTTAGAACTGTTTTGCTGCATCCTGTAAGTTTTGTTTATTGTTTTCCATTTTCATTTGTCTCAAGGGTTTTTTTATTTCCTTTTTGATTTATTCTGTGACACATTGACTTGTTCAGAAGCATTTTGTCTAATTCCCACATATTTGTGTATTTTTCAAGATTCTTTCTGTTACTGATTTCTAGTTTCATGCCATTGTGATCTGAAAAGGTACTTGATATGATTTCAGTTCCCTTAAATTTGTTAAGACTTGTTTTTTAGCGTAACAATATGATCTCTCCTGGAGAATGGTCCATGTCTGCATGGCAAGAATGTGTATTCTGTTGCTATTGGATTGAATATTCTGTATATGTCTGTTAGGTCCATCTGGTGTAAAGTAAAATTCAAGTCTGATGTTTCCTTATTGATTTTCTGTCTAGGTTATCTGTCCATTGTTGAAAAGGGGTAATGAGGTCCCAAAGAGCAGACTTTTTCTTTTTTCTCTTCCCCATTTTCCTTCCCATCCTCCTAATTTAGTTTTATCAGTTCTGTGAGATTCATTTTCAATGTTGATATTGCCATGACTGCTTAACTACAGTATTATTCACATCTGAGCCATGTAGTGTTCAATGATTTGTTTCCTTTCCTGTAAAACTTCATTTTATCTCATTTTGTTATTTTCTCATTTTCCTGGTTTTTGATAGTAACATCTCCAAATTTTCCAACAGAAGTGTACATCTCTCATTATATTCAAACACATCGAGTTATCTAAACCTTTATTATCTTTTTCGAGATATCCACACTGGAGTTCTCCATCCTATTTTTGGAAATGCTTATTTTCTAGTCCTACTGAGTGTCTGTCTTCCTGTGATTTCCCCTTCATCCTTATGCTGTAATTTCTCTTTGCTTTTCTCTTGTGTTGAATCTCCTATTTCTAAGATTGCTCCCTGCCACCCCTAGACTTTAAAAGAAAATTCTTTATTTTGGTTTCACATATCTTCAGTAGCTTTCTGAGAAAGGGTGGCAACATTTTAAA
>NW_016817698.1:0-862 GCF_001698545.2 Rhinopithecus bieti
CGGGCGCTCGCGCACAGGCCTGGCCGCCGCCTCGCCCCCCCCTTCCCCAGTCCCTACCCTCCCTCGGCCTAGCCGTCCCCCTCCTCTCCCCTCCCCCGGGCGAATCACGCGCCCTCCTCTGACACTCGTAGCGGGCCCGAGCTCCGAATTTATCCTTCACGTGACCTGAGGGGGTTGGGTGGTTGGCTGGGGACGGAGGGGGAGACGGAAAGGAGGGAACGGAATCTGCCGTTACCTGAGCAACAGGCCCCGCCCGCCGGATCGGGGCCGGGGGGCGGGAGAAGGACGTCAGCACGTCAGCCGGGGTTTTGCGTTTTGATTGACAGTTGCCATAGCGACCGGGTCGGTCCGTCGCCATTTTGTTGGTTGGTTTTTTTTTAAACCCTTTCGCTTCCCGCCCGAATAATAATAAAAAGCCCCATTGGAGTGAGGCGGGGGTGGCGGCGGCAACCGCGGCGGGGGTATCCGGGGAGACTGCTGCCGTCGCTGCTGCTGATCGCGGCCCAGGTCGGGCTCAGAGAGCGGACACCCCGAGCGGGGGGTGCGGGCGCCGCCGCCGCCGCTTCTGCTGCTGCTGTTCCTGCTGCTGCTGTTGGTGCCGCTGCCGCCGCCGGCGAGCGGGCGGGACCGGTGTGAGTGCGAGTGTGTGCGAGGGAGCGTGTGCGAGGGCGAGTGTGCGCGCGAGTGTGCGGGTGTGTGCGAGTGTCTGTCTGTCTGTGCGGGGACTCGGGGGCGGGCGGTTCGGGCTCTCCTGGCGGAGGAGCCGCCGCCGCCGCCGCCCGGGCCCCGGCGCTTCTCGCTGCGCAGGTTCGGAGCGCGCGCCATTTTGTGAGATTTACAAAATCCTCCTCGGGAAGAAGCC
>NW_016817699.1:0-2111 GCF_001698545.2 Rhinopithecus bieti
TTTTTTTTGAGATGGAGTCTTGCTCTGTCGCCCAGACTGGAGTCTCACTCTGTTGCCCAGGCTGGAGTGCAGTGGCGAGATCTTGGTTCACTGCAACCTCCGCCTCCCAGGTTCAAGCAATTCTCCTGCCTCAGCCTCCTGAGTAGCTGGGATTACAGTGGGTGCCACCACACCCAGCTAATTTTTGTATTTTTAATAGAGATGGGGTTTCGCCATGTTGGACAGGCTGGTCTTGAACTCCTTAGTGATCCGCCCGTCTCGGCTCCCCAGAGTGCTGAGATTACAGGCATGAGCCACCGTGCCTGGCCCAGGGAATGGATTTAAAAAAAAAAAAAAACTGCCTAATTTTACCACTGGGTTGTCCTGCACTGTCTGTGTTACAAACCTGAACAACCCAGTGGCAGTCCTTTCCCAGGACAGAACAGACCTGGGATAGTGCCACTCACAGCAACAGAAGAGAACTGAAATGAGGCGGTTTCTCCCTATCAACCCTCCATCCGCTGAGGCTGTTCTCACCTCTAGCCAGAAAAAGGAGAATGCAGAAAGAGAAACAAAAAGAGCTACTAGAGTTGAAGAAGGAGGAAGAAGGAAAAAGTGGACGCACAGGAGGGACGAAAAGGGAAAAGATGTCTCTTTTGTTAAGGTTTTTATGTCTTGAAGCATCCCAACATTTTGTAAGTGACAAAGTATATAATATATTCTTGCATTACAAATCAGATAAAATGAATTTAGATCTCTAAAGAACTCTTTAAAAAGTACTGTCTTTAAAAAAGATTCTCGGCCGGGCGCGGTGGCTCACGCCTGTAATCCCAGCACTTTGGGAGTCTGAGGCGGGCAGAGCATGAGGTGAGGAGATTGAGACCATCCTGGCTAACACTATGAAACCCCGTCTCTACTAAAAATACAAAAAACTAGCCGGGCGAGGTGGCGGGCGCCTGTAGTCCCAGGTACTTGGGAGGCTGAGGCAGGAGAATGGCGTGCACCTGGGAGGCGGAGCTTGCAGTGAGCTGAGATCGTGCCACTGCACTCCAGCCTGGGAGACAGAGCCAGACTCCGTCTCAAAAAAAAAAAAAAAAAAAAAAAAAATTCTCTTAAAAAATTTGTTGTTGAAAGTTTTTTCTTCCCATTGCTCATAATTTCTGGAGCTATGTTGTACAAAATGGTAGCCACTAGCCCCATATGACTATTAAAATGTAAATTTAGATTAACTAAAATTAGGCCGGGCATGGTGGTTCGTGCTTGTAATCCCAGCACTTTGGGAGGCCAACATGGGCAGATCACTGAAGGTCAGGAGTTTGAGACCAGCCTGCCCAACATGGTGAAACCCTGTCTCTACTAAAAATGCAGAAATTAGCCAGGCATGGTGTTGGGTGCCTGTAATCTCAGCTATTCAGGAGGCTGAGGCAGGAGAATCACTTGAACCCGGGAGGCAGAGATTGGAGTGAGACATGATCACATCACTGCACTCCAGCCTGGGAGAGAGAGTAAGAATCTGTTTCAAAAAAAAAAATTAAATTAAATTAAATTTTCCCAGATGTGATGGTTCACACCTATAATCCCAGCACTTTGGGAGGCCGAGGCGAGCAGATCACTTGAGACCAGGAGTTCGAGACCAGCCTGGCCAACATGCAGAAAACCCGTTCTATTAAAAATATAAAAATTAGCCAGGGGTGGTGGCACACATCTATGGTCCCAGCTACTCAGGAAGCTGAGGCAGGAGAATCATTTGAACCCAGGAGGCAGAGGTTGCAGTAAGCCAAGATTGCTCCACTGCACTGTAGCCTAGTGACAGAGCAAGACTCTGTCTCAAAAATTTTTAAATTTAATTTAAAAATCAGCTCCTCATTCAAACGAACCACATAACAAGTTCTCAATAGCCACATGGATAATGCAGATATGGAATATTTATTCTTATTTGTATATTTTTAGAGACAGGGTCCCACTCTGTCACCTAGGCTGGAGTGCAGTGGTGTGATCATGGTTCACTGTAGCCTTGAACTCCTGGGCTCACATGATCCTCCCCTCTCAGCCTCTAAGTTGTGGGGCTACAGGTGTGAATCACCAAGTCTGGCATATTTATATATATACACACACACACATATATATATAAT
>NW_016817700.1:0-487 GCF_001698545.2 Rhinopithecus bieti
ACAATTGTAGAAATGGGAGTTAGATTTAACTGTTTGTTTTGAAGCCCATATGTTTAACACCCCCTCCTTTTTTTTTTTCAAAAGAGTCTTGCTCTGTTGCCCAGGCTAGAGTGCAGTGATGCAAGCTTTGCTCACTGCAACCTCTGCCTCCTTGGTTAAAGCAATTCTCTGCCTTAGCCTCCCAAGTAACTGGGATTACAGTCACCCACCGCCACGCTTAGCGAATTTTTTGGATTTTTAGTAGAAACGGGGGTTTCGCCATCTTGGCTAGGCTTGTCTTGAACTCCCAACCCCATGATCCACCCACCTTAGCCTCCAGAAGTGCTGGGATTACAGGCATGAGCCATCATTTCCAGCTGTGTTTAACCACTGTATTAAGGAAGAAAGGGTAAGCAGTTACATCTTAGTAGCTGTAAGTTGGCCTATCCTTGTTGTTTTCTCTTGCACATGGCAAAACAGAAACATCCTGACTGATCAACATTTTCGG
>NW_016817701.1:0-2535 GCF_001698545.2 Rhinopithecus bieti
TAATGTTTGAAAGCTTTCTGGCATCTAGTTTTAGTTTACAACTTTGAGTTTTTGTCTAGTCTAATCTTAAAATGTTCTCAAATTGCTTTACGTGGTGTATTTTATTTTTATTAGTCTGTAAAGGGAATTATTTTAAAATTTAATACAAATGGGTTTTTTAAATTTTAATCTTATTTTTAAGCATTTCTTAAATGCTTAAAAATTTTGTTTTTTAAATGCTTAAAAAATAGAGCAACAGTTAATGGGACTAATTGATGTAGACCTTTAGGCACAATTAATATCTAAAAAAAATTATTAATTCTGTAACAAATTTCAGCCCGTATCTCCAAAAGTTAGAAACAAATTCCATTATGGAGATACTTTTGTTCTAGACCATGGCTTTAATTCAGCTCCCCTAGGTCTGCTTCTGGTCTAGAAATTTTAAAATGTTATTATTATTTTCCTTTGAAAATCCTAAAAAAAGGGTGACATTTGGAAGGTCAGGTAAAGGAACAGAAGGAATAGAAAAAAAAAAAATTAATGGGTTGCTCATATAAAGTGAGTACGAGAGAGAGAGATGTGAGTTGAATAGGATTTAAAAAGAGGTAGAGTCTCTGAAGGGGACTCTCGTAGAGTTCGAATTTTGTTTTCAAACGTTAGCATGCTGCCCACATGTTAGCTATTAAATGTTTGTTGTTTTGATTCCTAGTATTTTTAGGATTTCTCTTAAATACATCCATTCATTGATTTTGACATAAGAAAATTGCCCCATAATAGACATGGATATTATGAATCACAATAAGTTTGCCATTTAGTAAGGAAAGAGTGAGACTTCAGGTCACAGTGTGATTTATATAGGGAATAGTTCTAGGAGGAGTTGAGACTTTGGCATAGACTCCCTGTCATAGAAACACAAATGGCAAATGAAACAGGTGACCATGGGGTGGTCATGATTATTGAAAAGTAAACTGTTGTAGTGGCAAATATTTTGAGACCAAGCTGAAGCGAGGGAGAGCTGTAAATCAATGACTCAACAGTAAATCACTCTAAGTAATGTGAGCTTCCTTCACAAATTGACGAGTCCCCCTTATGATGGTCATGACAGAAAGGCAAAATTTGACAAGTTGTTATTTCAAGAAAAATTATTTAAAATGTCAAGATGGAAACCGAAAAGCATTACACCCTAAGTGTATGGTCTTTCTTAGCACAGATCCCGCTAGATATCTGTACTGAAATATAATTGATAAAAATGTTAGGCCAGACATGGTGACTCTTACCTATAATCCCAGCACTTTGGGAGGCTGAGGAGGGAGAATTGCTTGAGACCAGGAGATGGAAACCAGCCTGGGCAACATAGTGATACACTGTCTCTACAAAAAAAAAAAAAAAAAAAAAAAATTATGTATACCTAGGTGTGGTGTCATGCACCTGTAGCCCTAGCTACTTGGAAAGCTGAGGCAGAAGGTTCATTTGAGCCTGGGAGGTCAAGGCTGCAGTGAGTTATGGTCATACTACTGCACTCCTGGGCAGCCTGGGTGATAGTGAAAGACCCTGTCTCAACAAACAAACAAACAAACAAAACTTTTACATTATGTTTTAAATGATGACTGACTTTATATTGGTCTTAACATGGGTATGTAGTCAAATAATTTGAATTGAGCAATAGGCATAATTTTTTTTCCAGAAAAGGAAGAAACTTTATAAAAGGCATATTGCAACAGAAAAAAAAAAAGTTACTCATTTTCATGGCATGTAAATTTATTTCCTCTTTTTTAAAAGAATTTCTCCAAAAGGGTTTTCCCATTAAAATAATTCTTACCTCCATCTTACCTTAGTTGAAATGAAACATAAAATTTGAACTGATTTTATTAAACAAAATTTATTTACCATAGCACTATACATTGATATACAGTGTATAAATTTACAAAACATTTTGGAGATATTATCTCTTATCTATTTATATTCAAAATGCATAGTATCTCTAGATTAGGTTGTTCTCAACATAAGATAAATTCACTAACCCTCTCTCACATATTTAAGAAATAAAAGTCAACTGTTTTATAAAATTAGATTATAAGTTAAGTGCTATGGCTCTGACTAGAATTTTAATAATGGTAGATGGAATCATATTATTGAGATTGTGCTAGTATTGAAACACTGAGGAGTAATAACTTTTAATTGTCTTGCCATTTAAATATAAGCAAATGCTCTGTTATTATTTATAATTACTGAGAATTGCTGCATGTAAGCTGTAAGTCAAAATATTAAAATTGCCCTATAATTAGAGATGGCGTTCACCTTAGCTAAAATAAGTTTATATGTTTAACTTCCACAGGGATATCATTATTATTTTTTAAATGATTTTAATACATAAATGAACCATTAACATTGTATTTCTTCATGTGTTTTCACTATGTGACCTTGTTCTCACTGTCACCTGAGTTAGAGTTTTAATGTCATTTTAGCTCAGTGCCTGAAACATAGGAAATAAATTTAATGATAATTATGGATATTTATAAGACCAGGCATCAAATTTAAAAGGAACACTATCTGACT
>NW_016817702.1:0-2019 GCF_001698545.2 Rhinopithecus bieti
CCTTTTCAGCATATTCTTAAGAGCGTTCCCAAATGTCCATTCTCAGGTTCCACAGAAACAGTGATTTCAAACTGCTCAATCCAAAGAATGATTTATCTCTATGAGGTGAATACACACATCACAAAGCAGTTGCTCTGAAAGCTTCTCTCCAGTTTTCATCGGAAGACGTTTCATTTCTCACCGCAAGTCTCCAGGAGCCACTTCATATCCCATCACAGATTCCTCAAAGACAGAGTTTCCAAACTGAGCAACGTAGTGTAAGCTTTCACTCTGCATCCATGATGCAGTTTCAACACTGTGTAATAGAAAGAAAGTTTTATCTATGTGAGATGAACAGACATATCTATCACAAAGCAGTGTCACAGAGAGCTTCTTTTCAATTTTGGTCTGAGGATATTCCTTTTTCACCATAGCTGTCCATACTCCTGAATGTCCCCTGATAGCGTTTCCTCTGAGTGGCATTCCCCAATCCTCTATGAGAAGAAAGTATAACTCTGTGAGTGGAATGCACACGTCACAAAGCAGCTCCTCAGATATCTTCTGTCCAGTATCTATCTGAAGATATTTCCGTTTTCACCATAAGACTCCAACCACTCCCGATTATCACTTTGCAGACAAAACAAAACAGTGTTAAAATACTGCTCAATGAAAACAGAAGCTTAACTGTGTGAGTGAACTTCACTTGACCTAGAGCTGTTTCACAGAAAGTTTCCTTCTGGTTTTTACCAGAGGGTACTTCTTTTTCAGTATTTTTTAAGAGTGTTCCCAAATATCCATTCTCAGGTTCCACAGAAACAGTGATTTCAAACTCCTCAATCCAAAGAATTATGATTACACACATCACAAAGCAGTTGCTCCGAAAGCCTCTCTCCAGTTTTTATCTGAACATGTTCCCTATTTCCCCACAGCCCTGAATGAGCTCCCGAATGTCCCTTAGCGAATCCATCCTTGACGTAGTTTCAAAACTGTGTAATGGAAAGAAAGTTTTATCTATGTGGGATGAGTAGACATATCTATCACAAAGCAGTTTCACTTAAAACTTCCTTCCAGTTTTTGTCTGAGGATATTTCCTTTTTCACCATAGCCATCCATATACTCCGAATGTCCCCTGGTAGCTTTTTCTCTAAATGGGATTCCCCAATCCTCTATCAGAAGAAAAGTATAACTCTGTGAGTGGAATGCATACATCACAAAGCAGCGCCTTGGAAATCTTCCCTCCAGTATCTATCTGAATATATTTCTGTTTTCACCCCAAGCCTCAAAGCATTCCCCAGTATCCCCTACCTGACCAACCTAAAGCAGTGTTAGAATGCTGCTCAATGAAAACAGAATCTTTAATGTGCGAATGGAATTCATGTGACTGAGTGCAGTTTCACAGAAAGTTTCCTTCTGATTTTTGTCGGAGGGTATTTCCTTTTCAGCATATTCTTAAGAGCGGTCCCAAATACACTTTCTCAAATTCCATAGAAACAGTGATTTGAAAGTGCTCAATCCAAAGAATGATTTAACTCAATGACACGAATACACACATCACAAGGATATTGCTCCAAAATCTTCTCTCCAGTTTTCATTGGAAGATGTTTCCTTTCTCACCACAAGCCTCCAGGTGCCACATAATATTCCTTCACAGATTCCTCAAAGACAGAGTTTCCAAACTGGTAAACGTAGTGTAAGCTTTAACACTCTGAAATGAGTGCGCATGTAAGAGTACAGTTTCTTGGAACGCTTGTTTCCGGGTTTTACTTCAGGATATTTCACTTTTCACTGTAGTCTTCAATGTGCTGCAAGGTATCACTTTTTCAGTTTTACAGGAATAGTGTTGAAACACGGCCTTATGTGAAAAGAGTTATAACTCCCTGAGGGGAATGTACACATCCCAAAGCAGTTTCTCAGAAAGCTTATCTCCAGTTTTTTTCTGAAGATATTTACTATTTCCGCACAGGCCTGAATGTGCTCCCGAATGTCCCTTATTAATCCATCCATGACACAATTTCAAAACTGCATAATAAAAAAGAATTT
>NW_016817703.1:0-2431 GCF_001698545.2 Rhinopithecus bieti
TATAAATACATATTTATATATAACTTATATGATATATTTACATATATGTATGTATAATGTTATATCATGTATAATGTATACTTATATATAAATTATAATAATATACATAATATAAATATAGATATGGCAGAGGATAATAGGTACAATGTGCTTCTATTTCCTAAAGGAAGTAGTCAAGAAGATTTAACCCTCCTGGCCAGGCACTGTGGCTCACACCTGTAATCCCAGCACTTTGGGAGCCCGAGGTGGGCAGATCACCTGAGGTCAGGAGTTTGAGACCAGCCTGGCCAAGATGGTGAAACCCCGTCTCTACTAAAATACAAAATTAGCCAGGCATGGTGGTGAACGTCTGTAAGCACAGCTACTTGGGAGGCTGAAGCAGGAGAATGGCGTGAACCCGGGAGGCGGAGGCTGCAGTGAGCCAAGATCACGCCATTGCACTCCAGCCTGGGCGACAAGAGTGAAACTGTCTCAAAAAAAAAAAAAAAAGTCATGCATAGTGGTGCGCGCCTGTAATCCCAGCTACTTGGGAGACTGAGGTAGGAGAATCGCTTGAACCCAGGAGGTGGAGGTTGCAGTGAGCTGAGATCACGGCCACTGCTCTCCAGCCTGGGCAACAGAGCGAGACTCTGTTTCAAAAAAAAACCAACAACAACAACATCGACCCCTCTTTATTAAGGCATATTAGGAAGCTGCCAGCCTGGTTTGGCCCAGTGACTTCCCTGCCACTAAATATGTAAGCAGAAGAAGACTAACAGAATTCCAGAATAATTATTTTTGGAGTTATGAGTTACAGGCCTCTAGAAAGAAAAGTATCGTGACTTTTTCCTTCCCTCCGCATTAAACTGGGAGTGAAAAACATGAGTATCTACAGATGTTTAAAGTCACAGAATAGTTAGTGCCATGTGGTACCTCACAGATGGCATCTCAGCTGATATTCACAACAACCCTGGGGCAAGTTGGGGAACCATCATTGCACTGCTAAGAAGTTGAAGTGACTTGTATTAATCACAGGGAGGAACCCAGACTTGAACTCAGGTCTCTTTGGCTCCAGAGCTCTGGGCATTTCCACTTTACTACACTCCCAGGATAATAAGGGTTGGGAGAGACTGGGAGGAAGAGCATAAGGGCAGGGGACATAGCTTTTGAAACGTAGGATGCCGAAGTTACTAGTTGATTACCTATTTGAAATGCCCTGAAAACACCTGAATGCAAATCCACTCACAAAGGAAACTGATGAGGCAGTCCAGAAGACGTACTTGAATGAATATGGATATAATTTTGCTTATTTTACTATGAAATACTACTGTATTAGTCTACTGTGGTTGCTGTAACAAAATATCACAAACTGGGTGGTTTAAAACAACAGAAATTTATTCTCTCACAGTTCTGAGGACCAGAAGTCCAACATCAGTATCATGGGACTGAAATCAAGGTGTCAGCAGGGCCACACTCCTTCTGGGAGCTTTAGGGGAGAATCCATTTATGCCTCTTTCAGCTGCAGGTGGCCACTGGCATCTTTTGGCTCATAGCCATATTACTCGAATCTCTGCATTCATGGTCTTACTGCCTTCTCCTCTTCTATCAGTTTCAAATCTCCCTCTGGCTGTCTCTAACAAGGACCATTATTAAGGGCCCAACTGGGTCATCCAGAATTCTCTCCCCATCTTCAGAGCCTTAAATGGATCATATCTGAAAAGATGCAATATTTACAGGTCCCAGGGATTAGGACCTGGGATATTTGGGTAGCCATTATTCAGCCTAGTACAACCATATTTCTACATTTTCCCTTTTTATTCTATATTACATCATTTATTAGTACAAAAGTAATAGGTGTTTGCTATAGAGAATTAGAATATGCAGGTTGGGCATGGTGGCTCCTGCCTGTAATCCCAATACTTTAGGAGGCCAACACAGGCGGATCACTGGAGACCAAGAGTTCAAGACCAGCCTGGTCAACATAGCAAAACCCTGTCTCTATTAAAAATACAAAAAATTAGCCATGGTGGTGGCCCACACCTGAAATTCCAGCTACTTGAGAGGCTGAGGCACAAGAATTGCTTGAGCCTGGGAGGCGGAGTTTGCAGTGAGCCAAGATTGAGCCAATGCACTCCACTCCCGCCTGGGCAAAAGAACGAGACTCTGTTTCAAAAAAATAAATAAATAGGCTGGGCGTCGTGGCTCATACCTGTAATCCCAGCATTTTGGGAGGCTGAGGCGAGCGGATCATGAAGTCAGGAGATCGAGACCACGATGAAACCCTGTCTCTACTAAAAAATACAAAAATTAGCCGGGCACAGTGGTGGGCACCTGTAGTCCCAGCTACTCGGGAGGCTGAGGCAGGAGAATGGCGTGAACCAAGGAGGCAGAACTTGCAGTGAGCCAAAATCGTGCCACTGCACTCCAGCCTGGGCAACAGAGTGAGACTCTG
>NW_016817705.1:0-2348 GCF_001698545.2 Rhinopithecus bieti
AAAGCATTGCACCTCTCTCACAATTTGCCCACAAATTGTGGGCCCCAAGATTTTTACCCAAAAACAGTTCTGTTTCATTTCACCCTGACAATGTACATTGGTAGCTTATATTCACAGGTATGCAACAAAGGACAGAACTCAAAGTCATCCCTCTGCCTGAAATATATGCATATCTGATTGCTTCCTCTGCCCTATGTTTATCTTATGTAAAAATGCAGATTCACCAAGCTAGACAAATGTGTAAGTGACTATTTCTTTACCCGCCCCACACATGTAAATTGTGTATTCATTGAATGGCTGATCAAAGACTCAAAAGGATGCAACCACTTGCCTCTTATTTACCCACATCCTTTTCAAAAATTTCTTCCTCAATCCCCAATACCCACCCTTTTCCCTTTAAATGTTGAGGTCCCCAGATCCTCCTTAGAAAAACCATGGACCACAATTTTCCCTGTGGTTCTGTATTCTTTTCTGGGCACATCCTTAACCTTGGAAAATAAACCTCTTAAAATGATTGAGACTTGCCTTGGTCATTTTTTTTTTTTTTTTTTTTTTTTTTTTTTTTTCCCCCCCAACTTGGAATCCCTAAGCCCCTTCCTCAGACACCTGGACCCCAGGAACACAAGGGCAGGGAAGGGTTTTGTTACTGGGTTTCTTAGCTGGGGCTGCAGGGCCCGTGCTTGCCACCAGGGGCAGCGGGCCCAGCTGTGCTCAGAAGGCACCTGAAGCCAGGGAAGCCCCCAGGGTCATCCTGGCCCCCGCCGCCCGCCCTGCCTGCCCCTCCCATCCCGTCCTCTCCCCGCCTCCCGCCCCTCCCCTCCCGATCCTGCCTCCTCCCCGCCTGTCCCTCCCGCCCCACGTAGTGCCCGACAGGAAACTTCCCACCTGGCACTGCCCCAACCAAAGTCATGAGGGCAAGACTCCGGTTCCTGCCCTCACAGGGTCCCAGAAACAAAGGCAGTGAGGACCTGGCCCACGTCCCTGCTGCAAGTCCCTGGCACGGGGTGTCTGATTCTCCTTCGCTGTGGCGGGAAGCTGGCCGGATTTGAAGGTAATACCCAAGACCCCGATTCCCGACACGGGGCAGAGGCGAGGGGAACGGTCTAGGGAGCAGGCAGGCCCTGCCTTGAGGCCGAAGGCCTCTGATGTGAGCAGGCACGCATCTCTGAATGGGGCTGCGGGGTGGACACTCTGGTGCCTTCCTGCAGGGGAGGGGATGGCAGGCTGCAGAGGAAGGCCAGAATCCACCGGCCTGCGGCTCCCTAGGCGGGGCCAGGGGTCCAGGCAGGGTCTGTTTGGGGCGTGGGGCCCCAGGTGGGGTCTATTTGGGGTGTGCTTATGCAGGATTCTACCCGTGGATTTTCCTCTAGCTTCAGGACAGGGTCTGGCTCTCCCAGAGGAACAGGGTAGGAGCCCAGCTCCTGCTGTTTTCCTGTAGGTCAGAGCCTGCAGTGGGAGGGTAACTGGGGCCTGTGGAAGGGGACTTCTGGGGTCAGCCCCAGGCAGGAGAGAGAGGCCCAGGTCCCTGGAGTTCCTGCCTCTAGGGCTGCTGAGTTTGGGGTACAGACCACAGGACACTGGACATCTTGCTCCCTACCCTTGGCCAAGCTCAGGCCCAGGGCTTAGGGAAAAGGACTGTCCATGCTCCTCTAGTGGCCCAAGGTTGTAGCCATTGGCATTGACCACATGACTGACCACCTGGGCTAGGCCAGGGTCTCCTGGATCAGCCCTGCAACTCTGAGGATAATGTCTTTCCCCACCCCACATCCCCTCTCCCCTTTCCTGGACAGATGGGAGGGAAGCCTGTGAAGCCAGGGCTTGGAAACGAAGCCTTCTACGCCAGTGGAAGGAATCACTGACTTGGAAACCAGGGCCTACCTTCTGTCTGCCTGGGGATCCAAGATGCAGCTGGTAGTTGCAGTTGGGTGGAACGCTGGCACCATTATCTGCCACAACCACCCACAGTGGTGGATGGGCGACAGGGCTGAGGCTGACACTCTGGAGCATGGATGAACAAAGGGTAGGATGTGGCCCTGTATGTGGCTATCAGAGATGCCCCAGACCTGGGATGTGGGCTTCAGGGTAGCTGGCCAAGGAGTTGCCCCTTCCACTGGCTCAGTGGGCGGAAGGGCACACGCACGAGGATGGTCTTGGTCCCTGGGGAGACACCTTCTCCAGAGGCCACAGCCCTCTGGATGCAGGGAAACTGGCTTTGCCACAGCCAGCAACAACTTGACTTGGGGCTCCTGTCTCTGCCTCCACGGATTCCAGCCAACCACAATTGCAAGCTCAGGGCAGGGCAGGCACGTGCTAGAGGTGCTCATAGGCCCCATCATGCTCCCTTGCTC
>NW_016817706.1:0-2549 GCF_001698545.2 Rhinopithecus bieti
GACTCTACTTGGGAGCCCTGGAAGCAAAAGTTAATGCTCACTATTTAATTTTGAGTTTACTGCACCTTGAAGACTGGAAAGGTACAGAGATTTGGTGTAGCTGGGATCTGAGAGGATGGTCATTTGGGCTGCCCACAAGAAGTGGTCTCTTCTTTCCACCCTGCTATATGAATTGGCCGTGGTCATGCAAACTTCATTTTATAAAAACATCACTGGAATTATTTTATTTAAAACATTCCTGGTCGGACGGGCGTAGTGGTTCACGCCTGTAATCCCAGCACTTTGGGAGGCAGAGGCCAGCGGATCATGAGGTCAGGAGTTCAAGCCCAGCCTGGCCAACATAGTGAAACCTCGTCTCTACTAAAAATATAAAAAATTAGCTGGGCGTGGTGGCAGGTGCCTGTAGTTCCAGCTACTCTGAAGCAGAAGAATCACTTGAACCCGGGAGGTAGAAGTTGCAGTGAGCCGAGATTGTGCCACTGCACTCTAGCCTGGGCAACAGAGTGAGACTCTGTCTCAAAACAAAACAAAACAAGACATTCCTGGCCGAGTGCAGTGGCTCATACCTGTAATCCCAGCACTTTGGGAGGCCGAGGTCGACGATCACAAGGTCAAGAGATAGAGACCATCCTGGCCAATGTGGTGAAGCCCCATCTTTCCTAAAAATACAAAAATTAGCTGGGCGTGGTGGTGGGTGCCTGTAATCCCAGCTACTCGGGAGGCTGAGGCAGGAGAATCGCTTGAACCCAGGAGGAAGAGGTTGCAGTGAGCTGAGATCATGCCACTGCACTCCAGCCTGGGCAACAGAGCGAGACTCCATCACATAGAAAAATAAATACATAAAAATAGAAATAAAAAATAAAAAATAAATCCTGAGCTTCAAATAGTCCAAGTATCAGAGCAATAAACTTATTTGTTTCATGTTTTGGGTTATTTCCCCAGCCTCATAGCCATGCCTTTTCTCTGGGAAGCATACCCGCAGATCACATCACTGGAGTGGGTTCTTGGGAGCCATTTCGCTTCTATCTGACTCTGCCTCCCTGGCCATGGCTGCTTGGGCCACAGCCCCAACCCAGGTGATTACTAGATTGTTTCACTGGGAATTTAGGATTGGACTGAGAAGCAGCGAATCAGTTTGAAGGTGGCTGGGATTTTAACATGTGGACTGGGAGCTACACAGCAGCCATATTCCGCTTGTCAAGTGGAGCAGAGGAGAAAAAAAAAAAAAGCAGATATGCAGAGAGAAAAGGACTGTAGCAGGACTGGGGGAGCAGAGACGCAAGACTGCTTTACAGGCCAGGTGTGGTGGCTCATGCGGGCAGATCACTTGAGATCAGGAGTTCGAGATCAGCCTGGCCAACATGGTGAAACCCCATCTCTACTAAAAATACAACAATTAGCTGGGTGTGGCAGTGCATGCTTTTAATCCCGGCTATTCGAGAGATTGAGGTGGAAGGATCGCTTGAACTCAAGAGGCAGAGGTTGCAGTAACCCGAAATCACACCACTGCACTCCAGCCTGGGTGACAGAGCGAGATCCTGTCTCGAAAAAAAATTTAAAAATGGATGTTCATCAACTGGTGAATGCATAAGTACACATAGTGTAGTCATATAATGGAATACTATACCTCAGTAAAAGGAGCAAATGATTACTATACTCCCTTGCCTGAATCTCAGATACATTGTGCTGAATAAAAGAAACCAAGCTCCAGTGGTTCCATTTATATAACATTCGGGAAAAATCAAATTCTAGGGGCAGGCTGGGCCTAGTGGCTCATGGCTATAATCCCAGTATTTTGGGAGGCCAAGGCGAGAGGATCACTTGAGCCTAGGCGTTCAAGACCAGCCTGGGCAACATAGTGAAACCCTGTCTCTACAAAAAATACAAAAATTATCTGGGTGTGGTGGCATGCACCTGTCGTCCCAGCTACTTGAAAGGCTGAGGTGGGAGGATTACTTGACCCCAGGAGGCGGAGGTTGTAGTGAGCCAAGACTGCACCACTGCACTCAAGCCTGGGCAAGGCAAGATTCTGACTGAAAAGCAAAAAATTATAAGGACAGATATCAGGTCAGTAGTTGCCGGAGGTAAAGGCAGAGGGTGAAGTACAGAGGAGCACAGAGGACTTTTGGGGAATGGAGTTATACTATATCTTTTTGTTTGTTTGTTTCTGAGACAGGGTCTTGCCCTGTCGCCTAGGCTAGAGTGCAGTGGTGCAATCTCAGCTCACTGCAACCTCTGCCCCCTGGGTTCAAACGATTCTCCTGCCTCAGCCTCCAAAGTAGTTGGGACTACAGGTGCCCGCCACCATGCCCGGCTAATTTTTGTAGTTTGTAGAGATGGGGTTTCGCCTGTTGGCCAGGCTGGTCTCAAACTCCTGACTTCAGGTGATCCACCCACCGTGGCCTCCCAAAGTGCTGGGATTACAGGCGTGAGCCACTGTGCCTGGCCGAGCTATATTATAATTTGATTGTGGTGATAGTTATACAACTGCATGTATTGGGCAAAACTCATAGAACTGGCCGGGTGCGGTGGCTCACGCCTGTAATCCC
>NW_016817707.1:0-229 GCF_001698545.2 Rhinopithecus bieti
GTATCTGTGTGTGTATGTGTATCTGTGTGTGTGTGTGTGTATCTGTGTGTGTGTGTATCTGTGTGTGTGTGTGTGTGTATCCGTGTGTGTGTGTATCTGTGTGTGTGTGTGTGTGTGTATCTGTGTGTGTGTGTGTGTGTGTGTGTGTGTGTGTTCTGTGTGTGTGTGTATCTGTGTGTGTGTGTGTGTATCCGTGTGTGTGTGTGTATCTGTGTGTGTGTATGTGTGT
>NW_016817708.1:0-1591 GCF_001698545.2 Rhinopithecus bieti
GATGTACTCCTTAATTTTAACTGGCTTTTAGTTTAATACCTACTGTGTTAAAATATATAATAATTATCTATTGTATACAATATGCTGTGGGTAAGTTCAGTTTGGAAATCAAGATATATGAGCCAGGTACTTGAGAGCAACTAATTCAGATGTAGGAATCATGGAATGAAAGAGAAAACAGATCCCTTCTTAAAGGAGTCTCAGGGATAGGGAGGTTCTTTACAGGATATGCCTGTAAAGAACAGGCATAGGGAATAGCAGGACCCTATACAGAGATCAGTGGGATTTGTTCAGAGTCTGACGTGCCTGGAAGGTAAGCCAGTGGGCCACGAGAGGGAGTAGAGCTAGAGTGGACATCAGAGAGAAAAGGACCAAAGACTGAAGCTAAAATTGGATACATTGTCACTGGAAGCAATTGTATCTCTTTGGCTTGCCTCTGAATGCAACTAAATAGTAGACACCTGTCATGGATATCTTTTTCTTTTTTTTTTTAAGTACCCAGAGTCAATACTAAAGGTATTGAGCTGCTTGCTTAAAGAATAAATCAAACATCCAGACATGTCCATCTCAGGAGAATTGTATTTAAAACCCCCTTTAAAAAATTCTGTATTGATATCTATCTTCTTTGGATCTATATATGGAATTTTTTGTTTGGGTTTCATTTTTAGTTTTTAATCTCATAACATATATCAAGGTCAATTTTTGGTTTTCCTACAAGGTCTTGAGAGATACTGAATTGGTGATTTCAGATATTATTGGTTTGGGAAGGTCCATTCTAAACTGTAAAAATATATATAATATTTTGCTGACATGGTTAAGTGACCTACAGAGTCAATGTCTCAAATCCTTCTCATTCTTCATCTATCCTCCCATCTCTGAGGTCAGCCTGCTGACTATGTGATTGAAATCAGAGAAACCTCAGGTAATATATATTTGGAGGCAGGTGTTTTATTTAACCCTGGATGATTCAATCTTATATGACTTGGTTAGATGACAATCACTGAACCATGAAATGCCATGTATCTCTGTGGCTACTGTTTTATAAATAAAATCATTGAAGAGAGTTTCATTATAGTAAGAGCCACTATGTGAGATGTATCAGAAAAATAAGTTGATGGACCATAGACAGGCAACTTTTATTTTAAAAAACTGGCAAAAAACCCCTTATTTGTACTCATCCAAATTTTGCTGAAGTTTCTATCATATTAATAATTATTTTATAGAATGTTAACTAGAAGCAAATAGTCCTTTGAATCACAAGCATATTTAAATCTATACTGAATATTCATCTCATTAGTAAACGGTGCCATGCAGTGAACGAATAAGCCTTCCTTTACTACAGAACTCGTTATTTTAAAGTCTTTTGATAACAGAAGTGAAACAACAGTAATTCAAAGTGCTGGGCTTTGGGAAATACTGAGGTGACATTTTGGATGTATGTGGCTTAAAAAGGAACTCAAATACAAAGACAAATTCTCTTTATTTTATCTGTCCTCATGTTCCAGCCAAGAGATTAAATTGAATATTGATTCTAGAAAATGTGACCATGCTGTTTTAATGAGAAGGAGAGAGAGAGAGAGAGAGAGAGAGA
>NW_016817709.1:0-1346 GCF_001698545.2 Rhinopithecus bieti
GGAAGGAAGGAAGGAAGGAAGGAAGGAAGGGAGGGAGGGAGGGAGGGAAGGGGAAGGAAGAAAGGAAATGATTTTTCTTCTTGGAGGATAAAGCTTTTCCAAAAATCAAGACCAGGGGTAGGGTGATGGGTGGGGCATCCAGCCCACAAAACTTACAGAGACCCTCACTCATTCTCCGGGCACTTGCATGACCCTGAGGATGGGGGCTCCTTAAATGCAGGACTTGGTACATTTCACTTGCCCCACCCTAGTCCCAGCTCTACAAAAATATATGCAAAGTGAGGAGCACCTCTGTGCCAACCCTATTCGGCCAGCCATGGGGTGTCTGTGTGTTTCACACCTTAGGTTTTGAGTTCCCCTGCCCGGGAAGCCGTCCTTACCCACAGAGACAAGGTTGCTGTAATTCTCCAGCATCACATCCCTGTACAAGTTTCTCTGTTCGGGATTCAGCCGCTGCCACTCCCCCTTGGTGAAGTTCACAGTGACATCCTCGAAGGTCACTCCTCCCTGTAACAACAGATTCCCAATCGGTATAAAAATGCCACGGAATCCTGCGGCGGGGGATACAGAAACTTATTTCTGCTGAACCAAGCTTTCATCATGTCCATAATTCGCTCTACTCTGGACGAAAATAAATTGTGCCCAGAGGATCTTGCCAATGAGCCATAAACCTTAGACCTACTCACGACACTGCCATCGTTCCCTACCCTCTAGTCCCACCAATTTTACTTCCTGAATCTCAAACCCAGCCATTAGTTTCCATCTTCTCCACCATTCGTTAATCCACGTTGTCATCTTTTCCTTAGAGTAAGCCAGAGGCCGAGTATGGTGTCATATGATCATACCTGTCATCCCAACATTTTGGAAGGCCAAGGCAGGAGGATTGCTTGAGACCAGGAGTTTGAGGCTATCTGGGCAACATAGTAAAACCCCCATCTCAAAGAAAATTTTATTTTGGCCAGGTGTGGTGGCTCACACCTGTAATCCTTACACTTTGGGAAGCTGAGGAGAGTGATCACCTGAGGTCAGGAGTTTGAACTAGCCTGGCCAACATGAAGAAACCCCGTCTCCACTAAAAATACAAAAAAATTAGCCAGGCGTGGTGGGGTGCACCTGTAATCCCAGCTACTCAGGAGACCGAGGCAGAAGAATCGCTTGACACAGGAGAGGGAGGTTGCAGTGAGCCAAGATCACACCACTGCACTCCAGCCTGGGCGACAAGAGCGAAACTCCGTCTCAAAAAAAAAAAGAAAAGAAAATTTTATTTTATTTTTTTTTTCTATTTTCTTTAAAATATTCTGCCTCTATTAGAAATTATTATTTTATTTTATTTTATTTTATTTTAT
>NW_016817710.1:0-1022 GCF_001698545.2 Rhinopithecus bieti
TATATATATATATATATATATATAAAATGTTGAAAATATTTGCTTGATCATCTGGTCTCCTGTAGTCTCACTGACCTCATAACCTGTTACTCTACAATTTCCTCCCTCTGAGGCAGCCTTGCTGTTTGTCCATGGACAAATAACTCTCTTTTCCCTCTACCTGAAAAGTGCTTGCCACATATATCCACATACTTACATCCTCACTTCCATTAAGCTTATTCTCAAATGATAATATAAAGTTTCTCCTGGCCATCAAACATAAAGCAATATCCCTTTCACCAGTATTCCATGTACCCCTTAGCTGCCTTTATTTTAGTCCATAATATTGATTACCATATGAATACATGTTTCTGCTTTAACACAAATTTAACATTCACGCTAAAAAACCCTTGAATTCTACAAAATCTTAACACCAAATAATCCTGATAGGTAAAATGGTGTTTTTGCCTATAATAATTCTTATAGGTAAAATGGTTTTGTAGGAGCACATATTTAAAAATTATGCAACTTTTTAAAGCACCAACAAAATTTTTTTTTTATTACACTTTAAGTTCTAGGGTACATGTGCACAACGTGCAGGTTTGTTACATATGTATACATGTGCCATGTTAGTGTGCTGCAGCCATTAACTCGTCATTTACCTTAGGTATACCTCCTAATGCTATCCCTTCCCCCACCTCCCCACAATAGGACCCCATGTGTGATGTTCCACTTCCTGTGTCTAAGAAATCTCATTGTTCAATTCCCACCTATGAGTGAGAACATGCGATATTTGGTTTTCTGTTCTTGCGATAGTTTGCTGAGAATGATGGTTTCCAGCTGCATCTATGTGCCTACAAAGGACACGAATTCATCCTTTTTTATGACTGCATAGTATTCCATGGTGTTTATGTGCCATATTTTCTTAATCCAGTCTGTCACTGATGGACATTTGGGTTGATTCCAAGTCTTTGCTATTGTGAATAGTACTGCAATAAACATACGAGTGCATGTGTCTTTATAGCAGCATGACTTATAATCCT
>NW_016817711.1:0-1555 GCF_001698545.2 Rhinopithecus bieti
GAGACAAAGTCTTGCTCTGTCACCCAGGCTGGAGTGCAGTGGCCGGATCTCAGCTCACTGTAAGCTCCACCTCCCGGGTTTACGCCATTCTCCTGCCTCAGCCTCCGGAGTAGCTCGGACTACAGGCGCCCGCCACCTCGCCCGGCTAGTTTTTGTGTGTGTGTGTGTGTGTATTTTTTAGTAGAGACGGGATTTCACCATGTTAGCCAGGATGGTCTCGATCTCCTGACCTCGTGATCCGCCCATCTTGGCCTCCCAAAGTGCTGGGATTACAGGCGTGAGCCACTGCACCCGGCCCCAAATGACCTCCTTTTAACTTAATCTCCTGAGAGATCCTATCTCCAAATACAGTCACATTCTGAGGTCCTGGGGTTACTACTTCAACATAGGAATTTTGGGGGAACTCAATTCAGTCTATGACACCTACTTGGTCAAATTTATTTGCAGGCTGGGCACGGTGGCTCACGCACGTAATCCCAGCACCTTTGGAGGCCAAGGTGGGAGGATCGCTTGAGCCTAGGAGTTCAAGACCAACCTGGGCAACATAGCAAGTAAAACCCCGTCCCTACAAAAAAATTACCAAAAAAATTTATCTGTGACCCCCAAATCAATACTTGCAGAGTTTTCCTGGTCATTCACAGATGCGTGCAGTGCTGAGACCTCTGTCTCCTTACACACGTTCCTGGCTGAGGTTGAATAAGGCAACACTATGCCCTCGTTTCAGCCTCACGGGGTCAGCCAGTGTCCTTTTTGAGGTCTATTGAGTGCCCCGATTTTTGCATTTCGTGTGTTTTGTTTGTGATTTTGCTTTTTAAAACGTCCTCAAGCCCAGTGCTGAAGACATGTGGGCTTGGAGGCATTTTTAAGTAAGTGGATGAAGCACTTCAGTCAAAATGCAGAAATTGTCCAAACAGATTCAAAACATTATCTAATTATATGCTGGCTACAACAGACACTTCAGATTCAAAGACACAAATAGGTTCAAAGTAAAAGATTTCTAAAAATATGCCATACAAATGGAAACCCAAAGACAGTTCTGGTTACTGTTTGGTTACTCTTCAGCTCTGCTTGGGGACATTTTAAACAGCAAAATCACCAGCAAAACACACAAAACTGCAGAAAGTAAGAAAAGCTGCAGCGTCTCACAGAGGAAACACGTGTTAGAGACGCTTCCTTCAGGCTGAGCTACAGGGCTGCTGGCCGTGAGTTCAGTGTTAGTGAATCAACATTTATAGAGTCAGTAAAGCATCTTTTTTTTTTCTTTCTTTTTTGGAACGGAGTCTCGTTCTGTTGCCCAGTCTGAAGTGCAGTGGCACAAGCTCAGCTCACTGCAACCTCTGCCTCCCAGGTTCAAACGATTCTCCTGCCTCAGCCTCCCGAGTAGCTGGGAAGACAGGCACGCACCGTCGTGTCTGGCTAATTTTAGTTTTTTTTTTTTTTTTTTTTTTTTGAGACAGAGTCTTGCTTTGTTGCCCAGCCTGGAGTGCAGTGGCCGGATCTCAGCGCACTTCAAGCTCCCCCTCCCGTCTTTATGCAATTCTCCTGCCTCAGCCTC
>NW_016817712.1:0-1526 GCF_001698545.2 Rhinopithecus bieti
GGAGACAGTCTTGTTCTGTTGCCCAGGCTGGAGTGTAGTGGCGCCATCTGGGCTCACTGCAGCCTCCGCCTCCCGGGTTCAATTGGGACTACAGGCGTGTGCCACCATGCCGGCTATTTTTTTTTTTTTGGAGATGGAGTTTTACTCTTGTTACCCAGGCTGGAGTACAATGGTGCGATCTCGGCTCACTGCAACCTCTGCCTCCCAGGTTCAGGCAATTCTCCTGCCTCAGCCTCCCAAGTAGATGGGATTACAGGCATGCACCACCATACCCAGCTAATTTTGTATTTTTAGTAGAGCCAGGATTTCACCGTGTTGGCCAGGCTGGTCTTGAACTCCTGACCTCAAGTGATCTGCCTGCCTTGGCTTCCCAAAGTGCTGAGATTACAGACTTGAGCCACTACCCCCGACCAGGGTTTGTGTATTTAAAGTTATATTTTACCCACCAACTTTATCTTTGTTTCCTTTTTTTTTTTTTTTTTTTGAGACAGTCTCGTTCTGTCAAAAAGGCTGGAGTGCAGTGGCCTGATCTTGGCTCACTGCAACCTCTGCCTCCCAAGTTTAAGAGATTCTCCCTCCTCCGCCTCCCGAGTAGTTGGAACTACAGGCGTGCACCATCATGTTCCACTAATTTTTTTGCATTTTTAGTAGAGACGGAATTTCATCATGTTGGCCAGGCTAGTCTCGAACTCCTGACCTCAAGCAATCTACCCCTCTCGGCCTCCCAGAGTGCTGGGATTATAGACGTGAGCCACCACACCCAGCCTCTTTCTGTTTCTTTAAGCTTTTTATTTTGAAATAATTTTGAATTTACAGACAAGTTATAAAAATAGTACTAAAAACTGTGTACTCTTATGAGGCATGGACCACACATTGCGTTCAGTTGGCATGTCCTGAATCAGTTCTTCAGCCTTCCTTTGTGTCTCGTGACATTGACACTGTTAAGAGTCCAGGACAGTTGTTTGGTGGAATGCCCTTCATTTGGGTTTGCTCTTGCCTTGTGATTGGAGTCAGGTTAGGCGTTTTTGGCAGGAACGCTACAGAAATGATCCCCTGGTTGCCTCGGTACATGGGATCAGGAGGCACATGGTGTCCCATTGTTGGAGATGTTAACTGTGATCACTTGGTTAAGACAGTATCAACCAGCTTTCTCAAGTGCCATTTTTCTTTTTGTTAGTAATAAGCTGGGGGAGATACTTGAAACTATGTAAAATACATGTTTCTCTTTAAACGTTCACCCAGTGGTTTTTTTGGTTGTTTTTTTTTTTTTTTTTTTTTTGAGAGGGAGTCTCGCTCTGTTACCCAGGCTGGAGTGCAGTGGCATGATCTTGGCTCACTGCAAGCTCCGCCTCCCAGCTTCACACCATTCTCCTGCCTCAGCCTCCCGAGTAGCTGGGACTATAGGTGCCCGCCACCACACCTGGCTAATTTTTTGTATTTTTTTTTTTAGTAGGGACGGGGTTTCACTGTGTTGACCAGGATGGTCTCGATCTCCTGACCTCATGATCTGCCTGCCTCGGCCTCCC
>NW_016817713.1:0-246 GCF_001698545.2 Rhinopithecus bieti
GAAAGCAAAGGAAGGGAAGGAAGGGAGGGAAGAGAGGGAAGGGAGGGAAGGAAGGGAAGGAAGAGAAGGAAGGGAAAGAAAGAAAGAAAGAAAAGGAGAAAGAAAGAGAGAAAGAAAAAGAAAGAAAGAAAGAAAGAAAGAAAGAAAGAAAGAAAGAAAGAAAGAAAGAAAGAAAGAAAGAAAGAAGAAAGAAAGAAAGAGACAGAGAGAGGGAGGGAGGAAGGGAGGGAGGGAGGGAGAGAGAGA
>NW_016817714.1:0-1278 GCF_001698545.2 Rhinopithecus bieti
CAGCCTCCCAAAGTGCTGGGATTACAGGCTTGAGCCACCGCGCCCGGCCCCATATTCTTTCTTACAAAGACTGTATCACATGGTATTTAAAGTTCAGACTGGGCCTAAATTTAACAACCCTTGTTGATAGGTTTGCCTTTGATGTTTCTATCAACTGGATGGTGATAAACAACTGGAAATGAAAGGGGGGTGTAGTTATTGGTCTCCCATTACTGTTCAACTAAAAAGTGAATTTATTTTCTGAGTAACATTTTGCTGAAAAAGTAGTAACTGAACATTTTCAGTTTGAAGAGTTACTTGTCAACATTTCCTAACAAGAATAAAAGACAAAGTTTACTTTCAGTATATTTTGATGCTGTCCTACCACTAATATTATTTTCATCAATAATGTAAAACTGGGATTAATTGATTGAGAGCCACTAGAGCCAGGCACTGAACTAGGTCTTTTCTGCATTAACTCATTTATCCTCACAACTTTGGTAGGTAGGTACCACTATCTCTTTCAGTAATGAGGAAATAGAGATTCAGAAAGATAATATTCCAGTGTCATGATCAGATTCAGAATTGGAACCCTGATTTTCCCACTCCAAAGTTCTTTTCATTCTACTTTTGTTTTCAACTTTTTTTGCCCACCCCCTCTATTTTTGTGTTGCTTGTTTTTGTCTTGAAATAGGATCTTGCTACATTGCCCAGGCTGGTCTTGAACTCATGGGTTCAAGCAATCCTCCTGGCTTAGCCTCAGAGTGGCTAGGATTACAGGCTTGTACCACCACACCTGGCTATTTCATCTTATTCTCATCCAGACTTTAATACTTCGTCTTTGTGATAGAGGTCACATGTATTACTTGCAGTAAGTATATTACAACTTCTCAGCCTGTTGGTGTAGAAGAATTATTTTTAACTGACTGGAGACCTGACATTACATCATGAGACATATATGGAGGAGATGCTGACAGTGATATATTTATGTGGGGTGTGTGTGGTAGACGGGTTGGCTTGTTGGGCCACCAGGAATTCATTGTCCCAACTGAAAGTCTGTGGCAGTCAGCTTGAGGAGCTTATCAGTAAGGCTCCTGGATCTTCTTGTAGCTCTCCATTTACTGGCTAGGGGACTCTGATTTGAATACACTGTAAAACTTAGAAATGTGCTAAGAATTATGCTGTCATATAGCTGTTTATCCAAGCTTATATATACCCTTTTATATCTGCCTCTAAATATTTTTATTTTATTTTATTTTATTATTATTATACTTTAAGTTCTAGGGTACATGTGCATAA
>NW_016817715.1:0-1265 GCF_001698545.2 Rhinopithecus bieti
TTTTTTTTTTTTTTTTATCCAAGTGTAAATGCTATCTTCAACTTAAAGAAAGATTGTCACTCTTTTTCTAATTTATGACCACTTGTCTCATGGTCCCCTAGTATAGTAGTTACACAATTAATTCTACTCAGCTACCCAAGTTCAGAATGCAAAACCAGGTCTCATATTAGCAGTTTGGGGCCCCTACACTAGCTAACACTGGAAAATATTGGGTAATATTAGGGAAATATTGAAAAATCCAAATACCCATCCATTTACCATAGCACTTAACTACAAGCTTGGGTCAGTATCTTCCCATCTCCTATTAGCTGCACCCCCAATCAATAGCTTTCTTATTTATGTCTCCAGTCACGTGTGAAAGATCACTACATCAATCCCTGGGTTCAAATCATAAGCCTTACTTCATTCCTCCACCTAATGAAGAACAATTTAGAATTTTATGTGAGCCAAATTCCCAGTCACATGTTAACTGCTTCAAAATTCCAGGACCCAGTAGGCTGAGGGCTTCGGCAAGGCTCATCTTACTTTTGCTGTTTGTATTCTGTGACATATCTTGCTTATCACTTTTTATCACTTATCTATCAATGCCATGGTTTTGGAATTCGGATAGGGGAAGTTGCTCAAGGTATGACCAAAAGTAGTACAATCTTTAAAAACAGACACACAATTAACTCTTTTTCATATTTAAGAAATGTTGATTCATAAGGTATTCATATTTTTCCAATTAATATAATACTGTAAGCATCTAATAGCATATTTAAGTTTATTATATGCTTCATCACATTGCAATAGAACATAATCCTTGATTATGTTGTATGGAAATTTCAACAGATAACACTTTTTGGCAACCTTTTCAGTATAGGTCACACATATTTATTTTTGCAATTGCTAATTGCAAGATCACTATCTGTGGTTCCCCAAAATCTCAGAAAATATCTTAGATTCTTTAGTTACATACACAAACATACACATACATATGCAAGCAACCTTTAGAGCTGACATCTTTTAAAATATATAATTTTCTCACCTGAAATGTTTCATGCTTTTAATTTATTCGGATTATCTTATCTTTATTTATTTTTACATGGAGAACATCAAAATCACATACTTGGATAAATGGATGGATAGAGAAATTTGTTTTTTGAGTTACTTCAAGGTGATTTATGTAAATTATTTAGCTTTATGCTTTTAAAGATTACACCATTTAAGAAAAGAATATACATAAAAATATATAATTTTATATGTATTTTGTATCAGCACTAATA
>NW_016817716.1:0-2186 GCF_001698545.2 Rhinopithecus bieti
CAAGGTCTCTGTTGCCCAGGCTGGAGTGCAGCAGAATGATCACAGCTCACTGCAGTCTCAACCTCCTGGGTTCAAGCGATCCTCCCACCTCAGCCTCCTGAGTAGCTGGGACTATAGGTGTGCGCCACCACTGCCAGCTACTACTTTTATTTTGTAGACACAGGGTTCGCCTTGTTATCCAGGCTGGTCTTGAACTCCTGGGTTCAAGTGATCTGGCCCACCTCAGCCTCCCAAAGTGCTGGGATTATAGGTGTGAGCCACTGGCCCAGTTTCTACAGTCTGTTTTAATATTGTATATTATCCAAGAAATTTCATTTAATCAGAACCTGCCAGTCTAATGGGTGAAAATGATATCTTCTTTTTATTTGTGTTAAAAAAAATTATGATAGTGGTATGCTTGGTTTTTTTGAAGGTATCAAATTTTTTACCTTATGAAACATGGGGGCAAAGGATGTGTTACTTGGAAGATTTTTTAAAATTTTTTAATGCATTTTTTTGAGACAAGGTCTTCCTTTGTTGTCCAGGCTGGAATGCAGTGGCACAATCACAGTTCACTCCAGCCTCAACATCCTGCAATAAAGTGATTTTCCCACCTCACCTCTCGAGTAGCTGGGACTGCAAGTACATGCTACCATGCCTGGCTAATTTCCAGGCTGGTGTGGAAGTTTAATGACTAAGAGGTGTTTGTTATAAAGTTTAATGTATGAAACTTTCTATTAAATTCCCGATTTTATTTCTGTAGGACTGAACGTCTTGCTCGAGATGTGATGAAGGAGATGGGAGGCCATCACATTGTAGCCCTCTGTGTGCTCAAGGGGGGCTATAAATTCTTTGCTGACCTGCTGGATTACATCAAAGCACTGAATAGAAATAGTGATAGATCCATTCCTATGACTGTAGATTTTATCAGACTGAAGAGCTATTGTGTGAGTATATTTAATATATGATTCTTTTTAATGGCAACAGTAGGTTTTCTTATATTTTCTTTGAATCTCTGCAAACCATACTGGCATTCATTTCACTTGGTTACAGTGAGATTTTTCTAACATATTCACTAGTAGTTTACATCAAAGCCAATACTGTCTTTTTTAAACTAGTCACCTTGGAGGATATGTACTTATTTTACAGGTATGTGTGTGTTTTTTTAATAAACTTCTTTTAGGAATTGCTGTTGGGACTTGGGATGCTGTTTTCACTATACATACTCACTAGTGGCAGATATCCACTCTTGAGCTACGTTGGTTTGGGGCGAGTCAAAAGTCCTTTGGAGCTAGGTTTGACAAATAAGGTGGGTCAACACTTGTTTCCTAGAAAGCACGTGGAGAGCTAGAGCATTGGCAAATTGAAGAAACCACTTTTTTTTTTTAAACACACTTAAGAAAGGGGAGTGCAGGTATACCCGAGAGAGTATGGGTATACCAGAAACCACTTTTGATCCACAGTCACTCTGCCTGTGTCACACAATTGAAATGCATCACAACATTGACACTGTGGATGAAACAAAATCAGTGTGATCTTTACAAGTGAATTTCATTCATAATTTGATAGTGCAGATGTTTGATTTTTATTAGATTATTGTTTCTGATTTTATGTTGGGTTGGTATTTTCTGTGAGTTACTGTTTTCCTTTAAAATAGGAATTTTTCATACTCTTCAAAGATTAGAACAAATGTCCAGCTTTTGCTGTTTCATGAATGAGTCTTGTCCATCTTTGTAGAAACTCGCCTTATGTTCACATTTTTACTGAGAATAAGACCATTTATCTACATTTAACCTTCAACCTCATCCTCTCCATTAATCATCTGTTTGAGTGACCCAAGTTTTTGACCTTTTCCATGTTTACATCAGTCCTGTAGGTGATTGGGCAGCCATTTAAGTATTATTATAGACATTTTCCCTATCCCATTAAAACCCTTTATGCCCATATATCATAACATGACTTCCTACCCATAAGCTCCTTTTAACTTGTTAAAGTCTTGCTTGAATTACTTGTTTAAACACAAAATTTAGACTTTTACTCAACAAAAGTTATTGATTGATTGGTTAATTGATGTTTTACACTAGGACTTCATTCTAGTCAGTATAGTTGCTGGAAGTATAACTGGCCAGCCTTTAATACATTGCTGCTTAGAGTCAAAGTGTGTTCATGGTATGATTTATCTTTTTGGTCTTCTATAGCCTCCTTCC
>NW_016817716.1:6743-7804 GCF_001698545.2 Rhinopithecus bieti
CTAGTTCTTTCCCATGGCTTTTCACTTTGATATAGTCCTTATCAGGCAACTGAGGTTTTATATAAGTCCCCTGATTCTTAGAACATGAAGGTGTAGTAGTCAAGTCTGGTCCCTTGAAACCACAATTTTGTGAAAAAAAAATTAAGAAAATTGAATAATTTATTCAGCAGATACATATTGATTATCTGTTATACAGCCATGAGAAGTGGTTCTGTTGCACACGTTTATTTTATCAGATCGTAATCCCAACCCAGGCATAGAATGGAAACCATGAAGATAGGATGAAATAACTTCTGAATGTTTGAAAATAGTGTACTTAAAAATACCAGGTGATTTTTGTTTGTTTGTTTTTTGTTTGTTTGTTTGTTTTTGAGACAGGGTCTCACTCTGCCACCCAGGCTGGAGTGTAGTGGTGCAATCTCACCTCATTGCAGTCTTGACCTCCCAGGCTCAGATGATCTCCCACCTCAGCCTCCCAAGTAGCTGGGACTACAGGCACATGCCACCACACCCAGCTAATTTTTTATATTTTTTGTAGAGACAGGGTTTCACCCTGTTGCCCAGGCTGGTCTAGAACTCCTGGGCTTAAGTGATCCTCCCACCTCAGCCTCCCAAAGTGCTAGGATTACAGGCAGGAGCCACCATGCCTGGCTGAAAATACTAGGTTTTTAAGTATCAGCACTACCTCTTCAATCTTTTCTATTACTGTGTTGTGCTAAATGGTATTTTTTATTTAATTAGAGCAATGCTGTTCAATAGAACTTTTTTTGAGGGTGGAAATCTTTTATGCTTCTGCTGTATGGTACAGAGCCACTAGTGACATGTGGCTTTTGAGCACTTGACACATCTTGTGCAACACAGGAACTGAATTTTTAAGTAATTGATATTGCCACATGTGGCTACCGTATGGGATAGTGTAGGACTAGATGATCTGTAAGGGCCCTGCTTCATCAATGTCATTTTTTAACTGACAGAGACCTTTAGTTTTTTTTTTTTTTTAAGTAATGTGTTTATTTAAAAGAATTCATTAAAATACAAGTAAATAAGCTTATTACCTGAGC
>NW_016817717.1:0-2060 GCF_001698545.2 Rhinopithecus bieti
GTCCTAGGTTATGGTTATGCTAAGCTCCTCACAATTTTTATACCACATCCAATGACAGCAGACCTGTTCAAGCAGAATTGGTTTGCACCATGAGAAACGGTATTTCTTTCTTTTTTTTTTTTTTTTGAGACAGAGTCTTACTCTGTCACCCAGGCTGGAGTGCAGTGGTGCAATCTTGGCTCACTGCAAGTGCTGCTGCCTCC
Source organism: Rhinopithecus bieti (assembly GCF_001698545.2). Taxonomy (NCBI): domain Eukaryota; kingdom Metazoa; phylum Chordata; class Mammalia; order Primates; family Cercopithecidae; genus Rhinopithecus; species Rhinopithecus bieti. The sequence goes on from NW_016817717.1 coordinate 204, forward strand.
CAGGTTCATGCCATTCTCCTGCCTCAGCCTCCTGAGAAGCTGGGACTACAGGCGCCCACCACCACGCCCGGCTAATTTTTTTGTATTTTTAGTAGAGATGGGGTGTCACCGTTAGCCAGGATGGTCTCGATCTCCTGACCTCATGATCCGCCCGCCTCTGCCTCCCAAAGTGCTGGGATTACAGGCGTGAGCCACCGCGCCCGGCCGAGAAACTATGTATCAAAGAAAGTTAGCAACTTGCTCCTAGGCATACCCGCAGCTGGTACTATACACTAAGATTCAAATACAGTTATATCTGATTCCAAATCCCATATTAACCAATATTATTTGGTATATTTATATACAATGCAGAGAACAACTATTTTAATGGCATTGCCAGTATTCTTTGATAGATAAGCACCAGTCTTGTGATATTTAAAAAGTTATTATAGGTGTTGAGGCTTAATTTTCTCTTCCACTAAAGTGGGATGAATCTTTTTGAACAGAACAAATACGTATATCCTGTCCTATCTGGGAAGGATTCAATTATGTGTTGCAGTCCAAATATGCTGTATTATATTACAGGTAAAATCATACTAGCATGCCAGAGTAAATAACTAGGTAAGTTCCTCTTAGTGACAATAAAAAGTTATATTGCTCAGATGGTGCTGTCCAATAGAACTTTCCGCAATAGAAATGTTCTGTATCTATCATGACCAATATAGTAGCCAATAGCCGTATGTGACTATTGAGCCCTTAAAATGTTACTAGTGGGACCAGGCATAGTGGCTCACGCCTGTAATCCCAGCGCTTTGGGAGGCGGAGCGGATGAATCACCTGAGGTCAGGAGTTTGAGACCAGCCTGGCCAACATGATGAAACCCCATCTCTACTAAAAATACAAAAATTAGCCGGGCATGGTGACCAGTGCCTGTAATCTCAGCTAATTGGGAGGCTGAAGCAAGAGGATCGCTTGAGCCTGGGAGGTGGAGGTTGCAGTGAGTTGAAATCGCGCCACTGCCCTCCAGCCTGGGCGACAGAGTGAGACTCTGTCTCAAAAAAAAAAAAAGCTTCACGTATAAATACTGTTTTGGACACACATGGTTAAAAGACAGTAAAGGTGACACTGTAAAAATTTTAAATCATTAATAACTAATTACCACCCCAATGTAAATTTGACTGATCACTGTCAGTATTAATTCTACAGTAACATCTGAATCATCAACCAATTTCCATATCCCTTTCACAGGTATTAGGGAGGAGATATCAAAAGATGGTAAACCCAGAGCATAAACTTGTAGATGTTTGGTGATGAGATGAGACTGGACCTATTTGAGATTGTTTCACAATTTTAAATCAGGGATTGGTTATATAGAGCTTTCTTTCTTGTATATATATATATTTTTTCTGCTTCTATCTGGAACCATCTAGAATGCTTGTGTTACTGCTTTAACGAAAGTTTTTAAAGGGATTCTTAAAAAATACTGTATTTTCCTAACATATCTCTGAGTTGATAAAAGTCTAAGAATCATAGTTTCTGTGTTTTATTCAGATCCAGCCCATTTTCTCAATTGTTAAGTAAGATTCTTGAGAAAAGGTATTATTTTTTACATTCTGGAGGATCCTTATAGCACATAGAACTATACTGAGACCAAACTCGATAATTTCTTATAATTTTGACTCTGCTGGTAAAACACACACTTGTTAATTCTCATGATATTGAAAATTTGAATATTCTAGACATTATAATTTACTTATGAGTCATTCTGTTTGATATTCCCAGATGCCCTTTGCTAAGGCAGCTCGGAAGGGAAATATGTGTGCTTGTGGTTTGTGTGGTTACATGGTTTGTTGTAAACTTTCTCTTTTACCTAAAGAA
>NW_016817717.1:5358-8355 GCF_001698545.2 Rhinopithecus bieti
TCATTGATTTTATTAAAATATACATTGCTTTATTTTATATCTATATATACTATAATCAAATCTGAAAACTCATCAAGATTATGGCATAGTTGATTATGTCTTAGTTATTATTTGTACTTTTCCATAGCCAAAATGCAATAAAGGTTTAGTTCTAAATATTTTTTTCCTTTTTACACCATTTCAATCAAAACATGTTACAATTGAGTAAAACAATCTGAACCAGCCTTTAATAATACATGACTTCCAAGATTGTACTAATTACTTTGTTTTTGTCTACTGTCTTCCACAATGATTTAGAGACATTTTCTAATAATAAAATGTGCAACCAAATTAATGAAAATAAAGAAGTATATATATAATTGACTAGAGCCAAATATGTATGCAGATTTAAGGCCTGATGTTTTAGTTCACTCATTCAAATTTTAATTAAAAACAGTACAGAAAAGGCACTAGTTGCTGGAGTATGATGAGAAAACAAAACAACAAGACAAAAACTGAAAGCATGTTTGCTATCCTTGTGAAACTTACTGTCAATGGGGAAGACGTACACTCAGTCAGAAAAATGTTAATATTTATAAAAATAATATTTACATTATCTGTATTCAGAAAGAGAATATCAAGGAAGCCTATTCTATTGGAGTAAAGAGCTTATGCAAAGCTCCTATTGTGGGAAGGAACAGAAAGGCCAGGGTAACCATATCTAAGAAGAAAATTACAGGCTGGGCACGGTGGCTCACTCCTGTAATCCTAATACTTTGGGAGTTCGAGGCGGGCGGATCACCTGAGGTCAGGAGACCACCAGAGACATGGTGAAACCTCGTCTCTGCTTTAAATACAAAAATTAGCTGGACGTGGTGGTGGGCACCTATAATCCTAGCTACTTGGGAGGCTGAGGCTGGAGAATCGCTTGAACTTGGGAGGTAGAGGTTGCAGTGAGCTGAGATCTCACCACTGCACTCCAGCCTGGGCGACAGAGTGAAACTCCATCTCAAAAATAAATAAATAAAATAAAACAAATAAAAAAGAAAATTATGGTGCTACAAGACAAGGAGGAATTACACAGAAACCTCTTCATTCAAGGTCTTGCAGCCCGTAGTAAATATCCTGAGTTTGGATATCTATATTAAAAGCAGTAGTATGCTATTGAAGAATTGTAAGCAAAGGGTGTCTTGATCACATTCATCTGTCAAATAGCTCTTTATTGGTGAGGTTATGAGAGTATATTGAAAGTAATGTAATCAAAGCAAAAGAGGTCACTTGCTTAGATTAAGGGTGTTGGCTAAGAAGATAAATAATTGATTTGTATGTTATTCTGGGACCCCTAGAAGTCAAAGAAAATGAAAAATAAGACCAATTCTAAAATTATTATTTTCAGAGAAGAGAAATATCTTCAGAAAAAGGGAATTTTTTTCTATAATTGTCTACTAAATGAAAATGTTCACTTATGACTTTAGTGTATATAGACCAATTTATTTAGCTTGTAAGTGAAATTAATTTCAGTATATTTGGTAGTATGTTTTAGCAAAACCTAAAGGAAATAGTAAAGCACACATTTCTGTTATTGATACATAATGATCAGACATACTTCCATGATACATGTGATATTATAAAGCACAACTTTTAAAAAACACTTTTCTAGAGATTATACCTTAATTTCGGCCTGTGGAACATTGCTTTAGGAGATATTCATGGCTGCTCTGTGTTCAACTACATTTGAGAGTCACCTCATAATAAATCCTTTTATATTGGGTCACTTGCAAAGGCTTGATTGAGCATTTGACTATCATATGCCACAGAATGGATCAGACACTACAAATAAAAAACTAAAGAGAGTTTGCCTTTTATGGTCTTCATCGTCTTAAAAAATCAGATATTAGACAAGCATATGTAAATAGTCAAGAATTATGATAAATTTTCTAAATAAAAATAAGTGCATGAGAGAGGATAATAGTATTTAATTCAGGTTTGGGATCAAGAAGGTTTCACTGTGGAATATTTATCTGAAATGTAAAGGGTGAACCAAGAAAAGAGTGATGTGGAAGAGCATTAGAAAATCCAGAAGAAACAAATGTAGCTGAAGCAAAGATTATGCTTATTTTGAAGAACCTTTTAGCTGCAATAAATAAAAGACACCAAATTATCTCCAATTCTGTAAAGCAGCCTTCATGACTATTCTTCATCCTGTTCACATGTTATGATCTTCAGCCCATATTAAATAGATAATATCATCTCCTACTTCACTGGGGGCTTCAAGGGAGAAAACAGTGAGCTAAACTTTTACAAGACATTATTTGTCCAGCTGGAAATAAAAAGTAGAAAAAAATAGAACTTTCTATGTATAGAGGCTATAAAGACCTTAATTGCTTTTTAATTTGTTTAGTTCATGCATCCTTTGTGAGTCTGATAAAAGCTATGGCACTTCTCAAAAAAATACATAGTGAATATCCTTTACATACAACCTTTTACATAAAAATTCAGCAGTTCAAATGCTCCTGTAATCCATTCATAAGCCATTCATAATCCATTCCTAAACCAGCTTTTGGTTAAGTATCCCTGCTTTCAAGTGTCTTGATAAAATATTAAAAGAACCAGAAGACACATAAATATAAATAGAAAAATAAATAGAAGTGTGCATCTACTAGAATTTTGAAATACCATCATTTTTAAACTATAAATTTTAAATTTAGTTTATGGCTTAAGTACAGACCGTATATTCCCATAAATGTGAATATATACATTTATGTGCAAACCTTTGCTCACAAACTCATATGCTTAGTGTTTGAGATTTCTCAGTCCTGGACTGAGAGTTGGGGAAAAGTTATGTTTTCTTTAACATTCTCTCATAGAACCAAAATAATAGGAGAATCAGAAAAACATAGGCCTTTACGTTTTGGCTTGAGATCAGCTTCTTACCATACCTCTATTATGTCAGACAAATTACTTGAGTGTTTATACCTATGTTTTATCTACTTTAAAATAGAAATGAATACCTAATAC
>NW_016817717.1:12527-13668 GCF_001698545.2 Rhinopithecus bieti
AGGAACATATGTTATTAACAGGTGTTGCTTTGAAATATATATTAGTAAATGTTCTACCTTATAATTAGTTTTTGACTTATCACAAAAAAGGATTTTTTAAAATTACATAGTCACATTTCTAGGTTAACTTTAAAAAATTCTAAATTATCTGATCTTTATGGGAAAGAGATTTGATATTTGTATCTTAGCATTTTGATATTTTCTCTTTCTGTAGAGCAAACTTTTGAATGATAGTCTGAGTTCACAGTGAAGAAAATGATCAGAATATTGACTGTCAACAGATAATTTAGAAGGTTCAATCCTATGATTATCAGGGATATTTTCCTTAGGTAAATTTGTTGATTTATCAAGTTCAGTGATATCGTTGATTACATCTAGGCTTCAGGCCTTCTGTGAACTGCCAGCTCTACTAAATTCTGGCTTGTGAATGTTATCACATATTTTAGTCAAATCAGAGGTTATATTATGCACATCTGACATTTTCTCTTTGTACTAATAACTTTACTTTTCTCCCTTTTTTTATTTTAACATCATGGCATAAGATCAACACTAAATTTTAGGACTGCATAGTAAGTATTACTATAGTGTAATGCTATGCCAATTGTTTTCTAACTTAATATTTGCAAAACTGGGTTTTATGGTTGTTTCTATGCAAATTGAGTGCCTCTACAGAATTTTATCCCTGGGAGTATATGAGTGGTGAGTGATAAGAGATAGTGAATATCTCAGAACATACCAGCATCTGACAGCCTATTGGTAAGATAGTGTAAGTACAGAGGATAAGGAAAATCTGACTTGAAAGGAGAATAAAACCTGATTGGGCAGTCTGTAGCCAAGTTTGCATATTATAGATTTACAAAATAAGACTGTTTTGAATTTTGATTAATGAAACGTAAACTGAATTGTTTTAATATTGCATGCCATTTGAAATAAAATGCATTTTGCCACAACCCTAGAAATGTGAGGTTATCAGTTGTAACATGTTCTTGTTCCCATCTAAGACACCATATTTTATAGAGAACAGTGGCTGAAGCTTGATGTACTAGAAATAAGTATGGTGTGAGGAAATAACAATTAATACTGGTGACATTTAGTGCCATAGTAAAAGTAAATTTCTAATTAGAAAATAATTACCATAAAT
>NW_016817718.1:0-1341 GCF_001698545.2 Rhinopithecus bieti
TATCTGAGGATATTTTCTTTTCTCTATAGGCCTCAAAGTGCATCTAAATATCCCTTTGCATATTCCACAAAACATTGTTAGCAAATTCCTCAATGAAAAGAACAGTGTAACTCTGTGAGATGAATTCCCATGTCACAAAGCAGTTTCTCACAAAGCTGCTTTTTGCTTTTTAACTTGGATATATCCTTTGCAACCATAGGCTTCAATGCACTCTCAAATATCCCTTTGCAGATTCCAGGAAAACAGTGTTAGCAAACGGCTCCATGAATAGGAAGCTGTAACTCTGTGAGATGAATTCACACATCACAAAAAACTTTCTCACAAAGTCTCTTTCTAGATTTTTTATAAGGATATTTCCTTTGTCATCAAAGGCTTGAATGTGATCCATAATATCCATTCTCAGATTCCCCAAAAACAGTGCTACCAAACTGATCCATGAAGAGAATCGTGTAAATCTGTGAGTTGAATTAACACATCACAAAGAGGTTTCTCAGAACCCTTCTTTTTACTGTTTCTATGTGGATATTTCCTATCTCACCACAAGCTTCAATGTGCTCTGAAATATCCCATTGCAGGTTAAAAGTAAACAGTGTTAGCAAACTGCTCCATAGAAAGACCAGTGTAACACTGTGAGATGTATTCACACAGCAAAAACCACTTTCTCACAAAGTGATTTTCTAGTTTTATCTGTGGATATTTCCTTTTCACCATGGACCTCAATGTACTCCCAAATATCGCTTTGCAGATTCGACGAAAACAGTGTTAGCAAACTGCTCCATGGAAAGAAATGTGTAACTCTGTGTGATGAATTCACACATCACAAAGAAGTTTCTTTTTTTTTTTTTTTTTGAGGTGGAGTCTCGCTCTGTTGTCCCAACTGGAGTGCAATGGCCGGATCACAGCTCACTGCAAGCTCCGCCTCCCGGGCTTACGCCATTCTCCTGCCTCAGCCTCCCGAGTAGCTGGGACTACAGGCACCCATCACCTCGCCTGGCTAGTTTTGTATTTTAGTAGAGACGGGGTTTCACCATGTTAGCCAGGATGGTCTCGATCTCCTGACCTCGTGATCCGCCCGTCTTGGCCTCCCAAAGTGCTGGGATTACAGGCTTGAGCCACCGCGCCCGGCCCACAAAGAGGTTTCTGAGAAAGCTCCTTCCTAGTTTTTATCTGAGGATATTTCCTTTGTCACTGTAGGCTTCAATGCGATCCCAAATATCCCTTCACAGGTTACCCAAAACAGTACTACCAAACTGTTGCATGAACAGAACGGTGTAACTCTGTGAGATGAAATAACACACCACTTTCTCAGAAAACTTGTTTCCAGCTTTGTCTTAGGATATT
>NW_016817719.1:0-253 GCF_001698545.2 Rhinopithecus bieti
CTTCAGCCTTCCTTGCCTTCAGCCTTGCGTTCAGTCTTCAGCCTTGCCTTGCCTTCAGCCTGGCCTTCAGCCTACAGCCTTGCCTTGCCTTCAGCCTGGCCTTCAGCCTTGCCTTCAGCCTTGCCTTCAGCCTTCATCCTTGGCTTCAGCCTTGCCTTGCCTTCAGTCTTCAGCCTTGCCTTCAGCCTTGCCTTGCCTTCAGCCTTGCCTTGCCTTCAGTCTTGCCTTCAGCCTTGCCTTCAGCCTTGCCTTA
>NW_016817720.1:0-1341 GCF_001698545.2 Rhinopithecus bieti
TAGATATATATTATGATTTCTTTATCCATTCATCTTTTTTTAACATCCAGATACATAATTTTAATTAATTGAAAACATTAAATCTGTGGAAATCCATGAATCTACAGAAGAAAATGCTCATTTGACATCATTTAAGGTGACGCTTAAATCAACTCCTTACTTTGAAAACTGGTATTTAAAGGTAAAGAATTAAGCCTTTGTACTACTTGGTGAATGCCTTGACAAAAAAAAGAAAAGAAAAGAAAAGAAAAAAGAATGAAGCCTTTGTTCTGACTTCCTAGCACTGATGATTTTGAGGAATTTAAATTGTATTGTATGTGATATTGTTTCAGTTGAGTAGGTAAATCTTCTTGGTTTTGAGATGCATCCTGTGAGCCTGTTCTCGGTTCCTCCTATTCAAGGCCCCTGTGGCTGAGTGGACCATGGCTCTTTGCCTTGCTCTAGCTGAGATATCGGAGCTGGTTGGAGGTGGGTGATGCTGGGAAGGCCAACAGCCTCAAAGCCCTCCTGCATCACATTCCTGTACAAGGTCCTCTGAGTAGGCAACAGGCTGGCCCATTCTACTTAGTGAGGTATACCGGCATGTCCCCAAAAGTCACTGATTTTTTTCCTTAACAGCCTGGCTGTTAAGGAAACAGCTGTCATCATCTGACCTCTTTTATTTGTGTCCTGAAGAAAGGTAAAAGTCTCAGGAATGTGGACTCTGACTAGCCCCTGCAGCTTCTCAGGGAACAGAGATTGTAGCCATTGTGTGTAGTTCCTCACAAACTAAACTCACAACAGCACGTTATGGCTATTGTGAATAATGCCACAATGAACATGGTGGTACAGATAACTCTCTGAGATTGTGATATTATTTACTTTGGATATATACACAGTAGTGGAATTGCTGGATCATCTGGCAGTTATATTTTAATTTTTTGAGGAACCTCCACACTGTTTTCCAAGATGACTGTGCGAATTTACATTCCCACCAACGTATGCAAGTGTTCCCTTTTCTCCACATCCTCACCAACACTTGTTATAGTTTGTCTTTTGATACTAGCCATTGTGGATGTGAGATACCTCATTGTGGTTTTGTATGTCTTCCTTTGGAAAATACCTATTCTGTACCTTGCCCATTTTTAAATTGGGCTTTTTTACTGTTGTTATTGAGTTGTATGAATTCCTTATATATTCTGAAAAATTAACCTCTGTTTGGATATATGGTTTGTAAATATTTTCTCCCATTTTGGAGGTCTTTTCATTTTGTTGTTTCCTTAGTTGTGCAGAAACTTGTTAGTTTGACATAGTCCCACTTGTTTTGCTTTGTTGCCTTTGCTTTTGGTGTCAAATCCAAAA
>NW_016817721.1:0-1162 GCF_001698545.2 Rhinopithecus bieti
CATGGAATTAAAACTAGAACCTACACATTCATATTCCTAGTCCGCAGCTCTGAATAAAGCAATAAATCCCTCTCTTTTTCCTAAATAATACATTCTTTCTTTCTTTTTTCTTTTCTTTTCTTTTTTTTTTTTTTTTTGAGACAAGGTCTCTCTCTGTTGCCCAGGCTGGAGTGCAGTGGTGCCATCTTGGCCCACTGCAGCCTCGACCTCCTTGGGCTCAAGCGATTCTCCCACCTCAGCCTCTTTAGTAGCTGGGACCATAGGCGCTCACCACCTTGCCTGGCTAATTTTTGTATTTTTTGTAGAGATTGGGTTTCACGCTGTTGGCCAGGCTGGCCTCAAACTCCTGAGCTCAAGCAATCCTCCCGCCTCAGCCTCCCAGTGTGTTGGGATTACAGGCATAAGCTACCATGCCCAGCCCATATTTCTATTCTTAAATTAACTTGAACTTTGTCAATTTTATTTTTCTTCTTTTACCAGATTTATACTTCCTATATTTTGATGTGCCAGTATTTCATTGGGTTACCTTCATTATGCAGTTAATTTAGTTTCTGAAGCACATTTTAATTATTGATTTCTCTTGTTTTATTAAAGTGAATTAAAGGTACATTTGTCTTGTCAAAATTTAAGGCCTTTTATTGTCCTTGTACTAAGACTAAGTTATCTCCCAGTTGGTATCATTTAATAAAGACATTGATTACATTCTGCTTGGTTGCCTCCTGATGCTGGAAAATGATTTCATTTTCTGGTGAAGTTTATGCTGACAAGTTCAATGGAAAGTATTCTTGTATAATACTTTTAATTATTTTTATATGCATTTATTTTATTTTGCTCTTTAGCAGGATTTTAGCATCCTCACAAATTATCATATGACTCAAGGAACTACCTAGTCACTTTGCTTTCTCTGCTGGAATTAGGCAATCAAGTCAATTGGAAAATTTAAAGTCATGGATTATGGGTTTTAATTTCTGATCTGTAAATAAGCTAGTTTTGTCATAATATTATATATTTGTATAATACTTTATATAATAAACAGTTGTTTATTTCTTTTTGACATTCAGTGTATCTTTTACATACATTCTCAGGCTTTGTTTTTTTCTGAAAACACTGTGAGGACATATTTGCTCTTACTCTCTCTCTCTCTCTTTTTTTTTTTTTTTTT
>NW_016817721.1:3958-7933 GCF_001698545.2 Rhinopithecus bieti
GCTCTGCCTCCCGGGTTTACGCCATTCTCCTGCCTCAGCTTCCCGAGTAGCTGGGACCACAGGCACCTGCCACCTCGCCCGGCTAGTTTTTTGTATTTTTTAGTAGAGACGGGGTTTCACCGTGTGAGCCAGGATGGTCTCGATCTCCTGACCTCATGATCCGTCTGTCTTGGCCTCCCAAAGTGCTGGGATTACAGGCTTGAGCCACTGCGCCCAGCCTCATAACTGTATTTTCAAGTATGAGATAAAATATGAGAGAATATGTCAATGATATCTTAACCAGCTACTAATTATTAGAAACACATGGGGACAATTGCACAGGCTAGCAAAGCTCAGTAGCTTATCACTGGATCCAGAACTCAGAATCAGAATTATAGTCATACACATACACACACACATACACACACACACACACACACACACACAAGTACGTGTGTATAGTTTTGTTGTATTGCAGTATATAGAGAAAGAACAATCAAAAGGGATTTTTCAGTATTATATCTTACCTTTGTTCATGCAGTTCCATGTTGCTGCCTTCTTATCTGCTCTGAAGCCAACCAGGATATAACAGAAGATTGTAGGCATTAGGACATCATCAGATGCTAACAGAAATTTGTTGATAGAAAATGTGGTTCTAGTGGTATAAAATTCACAAAACTAATAACAGAGGATTTGTCATCAAATGTTAATAAACACAGAAATGGTAGAGATACCAGGAAAGAAATAACTTGAAATGCTTCAATTATGAGCTAGTACTGGAAATTTGTTAAAGAAAAAACAGGAAAATGTTCACTCTGACTTTTACCAACAATTTCTTTCTAGATTGAAATATAGGAAATGAGCCAGGTATCACTGTATAGTTATGTTAAATGCAATTTCTGTATTGAGAGTGTATGTTTGCAACTGGTACACATCTGATTTTCATTTGGAAAATGTAAATGGAAAAGGATTTTTTTTTTTTTTTTTTTTTGAGTCGGAGTTTTGCTTTTGTTGCTCAGGCTGGAGTGCAACGGTGTGATTTTGGCTCACTGCAACCTCCGCCTCCCAGGTTCAAGCGATTCTCCTGCCTCAGCCTCCCAAGTAGCTGGGATTACAGGCATGCGCCACCACGCCTGGCTAATTTTATACTTTTAGTAGAAATGGAGTTTCACCATGTAGGTCAGGCTGGTCTTGAATTCCTGACCTCAAGTGATCCATCCGCCTCAGCCTCCCAAAGTGCTGGGATTACAAGTGTTAGGAAGTTTTGAGGAAATACATAAAAAACAATAATGTGCAACTGGTAAAAGAAAATTAAATGAAAGGTAAATACAAGTCAAGGCCAATTCCTGTTCTGCCACTGCCTGGCTGCTGTACAGACTATACTCATATGCTATCTCTATTCCCTCTCATGTGCCAAAAGAAAAATGGTAACTTAATTCATAAATGTATAATGAGGACTAATTGTATTCCCCATGAGATATGTTCTGAGTCATGTGGAAGGTTATCTGTGCATTCATGTACATAAGTATATACACATATAGACACAAATCATAAACAGAACTTCCTAATACTTAAGAAATTATGTGCTTACATTTCTATATATGCCTCATTTTAAGAATAGTTCAAATTAGAATATCTTAGGACCATAAGAAGGAGAAATACTGTGTGATTCTTCATCTCATATAAGGTAGAGTGTAAGTTATTCTTATAAACTTCCTTCAGACATCTAACAATCGATGACATATGTAAGAAATTTAGTTAGCCTATTTTATTGGAAGATAATTCTATAGTAGTTCATGAGCTATATCTGCATTTTAAAGTATATTTACTGTGCCTTGCTTACTATAGATCACATTTGTTTCAGTTCTCTTGTTTACCAGGAGCATGGTAGGGTGATATTTATATATTTGATTTGCAGAATTAGTATCTTCAGCTTAACAAATGGCTACTCTTCAGCCTTTTCCCAAGGTTAAGTTTGAAGTGTTCAGATCATTTTATTTTTTTCCTTGACCACAACCATGTTGGCTGTCAAGGGCTAAGATATTTACTAATTTGACCAGGTTGTTCTTTAAAAACCAGTTATTTTAATTCTTTTCTCTATTTCCCCAGCCTTGTGTATTTCCAGTGGAATAAAAATAAATAGAAAATGCTATTCAGTATTCTAAAGCAAGCCAGTTATGTTTGCATCACTTAGACAGCTTTATAGGATTCAGAAAGAGAGACTGTCAGATTCATGAGAGTCAGCTGAAAACTATTTGTTTCTTTCAAAAGACAAGGGGAATGAATGATTCTGTTGCATGTCTCATGAATGTTGAGAAGCTCATCTTACAGTTAAAAAGAAAAAGTCATTGGATGACTCTAGAGAGATATATAAGAAACCTAAGGATTCTATTTTATTTACCTAAAACGTTTCTGGTCAAATCAGTGAGGTATACTAACAACAACAACAACAACAAAATACACACATATGCATATATACATATATATATACACACACACATATGCATATATACATAGATATATATATGTGGTCACAAAAGTTTTTCTATGAAAACTTATGAAGGGGATGAAGCTAGAACTCATTTAATTTGAATACGTACATTATACATATATAGGCACAAATGTATTTTAATTTGTACTTAATGTTTTTCCTTTTATAATTAATAAAACTTTATTCCTATGTAAAATATTATGAATTTACAGAATCAGCAGCAATGCCTTAAGTATATTATTTCTTCTGATCTATTATTCTATTAAAATTATAACCTCTTTAAGCTAATGATCCATGCCAGCTACCACATTTTTATCAGTGCAGTGCCGACTATAGACAAGTAAGAACCTGATGGGTTTAATCACATATATTGAACTTCACCTACATAGTTTAAGCAATGTGGTCTTCTGTTATCATAAAGTCACAGTGATTTCCCAACACATTCATTTGCTATTTCCATCCCTGACAGCTCACAAATCCCCTCATACTTCGACAGCATTAAACTTTGTTAAGAAAGGAAAGCAGGTGATATCTTTTATATTTCAAATATATTAGGTTGACATGTGAGCCATGGCCAAACTTGATTAAAGGTGAGGGGAAGTGAATGTAGAAAGAAGAATTCACAAGCAGAGAAGTGCTTTGGGAGGGTGGGGTCAGAGCGGGTAGTAGATGGGAGGAAAAGCACCTAGCCATAAGCTAAGGTATGTTTCCGAGGAAGGCAGTGCTGAGTTTTTCTCTTATCCTATTTTTATAATCTCCCCTTATAATAGTTAGCCACCCTCAATCTAAGTAATCATCCCATAAGGTGGTTTTTTTGAGGATTATGTTAACATATGTATATGTGTGTATGTATATATGTGTGTGTGTGTGCACGTGTGTATCTGAGCATAAAAACTGATAATACGTTACTTATAAAAATAACTTGATCATGTTGTATAGCTTAAATTGCTTTTATTCCATATATATGTATGGAGAATGTGTATACATGCATATATACATGTACATATGTATCTCTATGTATATGTGTGTTATCTGTATCTTTTTATTAACATTTGCCAATGGCATAATTCTACACTCCAGTCTCCCAAGAAAACATTTATGGAAAACTTGATCCAGGGATATTTCTTTCTTTACATCATGTTCCTTGCTTCTTTATTGAAGCAATTTCTATTTTTCCTTCTTTCCTGATCTCCCACAATGTTCTAGTTCTTGTGAGATATTAGTTTTCTCAGCACTGAAGTTGAAACCTTTCCATATACCAACTGCTGTTTTCAGTTCTGATTTCAACCAGGACTTGGTGGAGGAGTAGGGTAGGGAAACTTCCTGAAACCTTGTTGATATTAATTAATAGCAACTTAATCCTTTGGCTTCTACTCTTATTTTGATGGACTGTACATTCATGCTCTTATCTTTGAATTATCTGACACTTTTTCAGCCATGAAGAAATCGGAATATATGGTCTATTGTATTTCCTTTCTAAGTACTTTTAAAGTTACCTACTTTTG
>NW_016817722.1:0-1502 GCF_001698545.2 Rhinopithecus bieti
CCCACCCTGTTCATTGGCTAAGGGGAAATATAATCAAAGTATTCCCTTTGTTCAGTCCATAGTCAATTTGCGTTGTTTCTTAATTTGTGTCTTTAGATTCTGGGATATGTTGAGTTTAGAAAGTTCATTTTTACTCTGTCAGCATCTGTCTTTTAAAACAATTTCTCATTTGTACACAAATATTTTAGTCTCTTCAAGCTTTACTTTTGTAAGCTACACAAATGTTACTATATATCTTATATGATACTGTAGTATCTTTTTTGAAGGAGAATACATGTTGGTTGCCTTTTATAATTAAGCTACTGTGGATCAACCTTTTATGACAAATAACAGACAATTTTGTTATGAGTCTTATGTTACACTGTGATGCAGTTCTCTCTACTTTTCCATGCCCCCAATAAGGGGGTTTTCATTCTACTTCAACTCCCTTATATCCAGTGACATGTGCATAAAAGATCATGTTGAGCTTAGCAGTGATTCTGACAGTGCTCAGCGCAAAGTAGATGCTCAGTACTACTTTGCTGGATCTAAGTTAGCTATCAAACTTCTTTTTGCATCTCATAAAGATACAAGTGTTGAGATATGATTACTTAAGGAATATTCAGGACAATGGGGAGCTGTGATGGTTGCTTTAGGCTGGGTTTGTTTTACCTACAACGGAGAAAAGAGTGACTACCACCCAAAATTTGTTTTATATTCTGAGAAGTCAGGTTTGTTTCATAACTTGAAAAAAATGTCAGTGTTTATTCAAATGAAGAAGCAAAAAATTTCAAATAGTATGCATCCACATAGAGCTCGGCTTAAAATCAGGGATATTTGTGGCATTTCTCCCCCTTTGGCCTCCTCCATCTGTCAGCTTTTTGAGAAGGGTGTATATGTTTCCATAAAATTCAGTTGGCTGACAGTAATAACATAAAACTTATTTTAGAGATTATCATTGTATATTTTTAATTTTTTTATTGGTACATGATATTTGTACATATTTATGGGATACATGTTAACTTTTGTTACATGCATAGAATGTGTAATGGTTAACCAGAGGGGTATCCAGCATGTTGAGTATTTAGCATTTCTATGTGTTGGGAACATTTCAAGTCTCTGTTTCAGCTGTTTTGAAATACACAATACATTGTTGTTAACTATAGTCACACCCTACCCTGGTATAGAACATTAGGACTTATTCTAACTGTATGTTTGTACCCATTAACCATTAATTATATAGGTATCTCAAATAGAACACTTACTGGAGAACCTTTAAGGAACTGAACTTTACTTATTTGCGAAAGAAAATTGCATAATAGTGCTTAAGAAAAATGTGTGTATTTAATTTCATACTGATAATGTTGGGTCTTAATGGTATTTCACTGTACTAATGGATTTTCTCATTTTGTATTACTTTTATTTTAACCAGGAGAGAGCCTAGTTTTTAAAAAGTTTATTTTATTAGTATACCAGTTCTTAATTTAAAAAATGTTCAGCATAATAAAAATAACCAAAATAAA
>NW_016817723.1:0-1497 GCF_001698545.2 Rhinopithecus bieti
AAGCTTTCTGAGAAACTGCTTTGTGATGTTTAATTCATCTCACAGAGTTACAAGAATCTTTTCATGGATCCGATTGGTAAAACTGGTTTTGGGGAAACTGAGAAGGGATATTTTGGATTGCATTGAAGCCTATGGTGACAAAGGAAATATCCTCAGATAAAAGTAGAAAGAAGCTTTCTGAGAAACTTCTTGGTGATGTGTGAATTCATGACAAAGAGATACAGCTTTCTGCAATTGGATGTTTGGGAGCATATTGAGTGCTATGCTGTAAAACAAAATATCCTCAGATTAATACTGGAAGGAACCTTCCTGAGAAATCGTTTTGTGATGTGTAAATTTATCTCACAGAGTGACAACGTTCTTTTCATTGCGCAGTTTTCTAACATTGTTTTCGTGGAATCTGCAAAGGGATATATGGGAGTGCATTGAGGCCTATGGAGTAAAAGGAAATATCCTCAGTTAAAAACTAGAAAGAAGCTTTCTGAGAAGCTGCGTTTTTGATGTGTGAATTAATCTCACAGTGTTACAGTGTTCTTTTCATTGAACAGTTTGCTAACACTGTTTTCTTGGATTCTGCAATTGGATATTTCAGAGCACCCTGAAGCTTATGGTGACACAAGAAAAATCCGCATAGAAAATAGAAAAGTAGAAAGAAGCTTTCTGAAAACTGCTTTGTGATGTGTTAATTCATCCCACAGAGTGACATGATTCGTTCCATGGATCAGTTTGGTAGCACTGTTTTGGGGGAATCTGAGAATGGATATTTGGGATCATATTGAAGCCTATGGTGACTAAGCAAATATCCTCAGATAATAACTAGAAATAAGCTTTCTGAGACCATTCTTTTTGACGTGTAAACTCACCTCACAGAGTCACACTGTTCTTTTATTGAGCAGTTTGGTAAGACTGTTTTGAGGAATCTGCAGTAGGATATTTGGGAGTACATTGAAGTCTACGGTGACAAAGGAAATATCCTAAGATAAAAACCAAAAAGTAGCTTTCTGAGGATCTGCTATGTGATTTGTGAATTCATCTCACGGAGATACACGTTACTTTTCATGGAGCAGTTTGCTAACACTGTTTTCATGGAATCTGAAAAGGGATATTTGGGAGCACATTGAGGCCTATAGTGAAAAGGAAATATCTTGAGTTAACAACTAGAAAGTAGCTTTCTGAAAAACTGTTTTGTTATGTGTGAGTTGTTCTCACATATTTACATCGTTGTTTTCATTGAGCAGATTGATAACACTGTTTTCATGGAATCTGCAATAGGATATTTGGGAGTGCCTTGAAGCTTATGGTGACAAAGTAAATATCCCCAGATAAAAACCAGAAGAAAGCCTTCTGTGAAACTGCTTTGTGATGCGTGAATTCATCTCACAGAGTTACACCTTTATTTTCTTTGAGAAGTTTGGTAACACTTTTTTCGTGGAATCTGCAAATGGGATATTGAGGAATGCAGTGAGAAATATAGTGAAAAAGGAAATATCTCAGATA
>NW_016817724.1:0-1076 GCF_001698545.2 Rhinopithecus bieti
AGGCCGGGCGCGGTGGCTCAAGCCTGTAATCCCAGAACTTTGGGAGGCCGGACGGGAGGATCACGAGATCAGGAGATCGAGACCATCCTGGCTAACACGGTGAAACCCTGCCTCTACTAAAAAATACAAAAAATTAGCCGGGCCTGGTGGCGGGCGCCTGTAGTCCCAGCTACTCGGGAGGCTGAGGCAGGAGAATGGCGTGAACCCAGGAGGCTGAGCTTGCAGTGAGCTGAGATCCGGCCAGTGCACTCCAGCTTGGGTGACAGAGCGAGACTCCGTCTCAAAAAAAAAAAAAAAAAAAAAAACTAACCTAGGTGACATAGCAATAACCCATCTCTACAAAACATTAATTAAAAAAATAGGTGGGTGTGGTGGTACACACCTGTGATCTCAGCTACTTGGGAGGCTAAGACAGGAGGATCCCTTGAGCCCAGGAGTTCAAGGCTGCAGTGAGCTGTAATCACACCACTGCACTCCAGCCTGGGAGACAGAGTGAGACCCTGCCTCAAAAAAGAAAAAAATTCTAGCAATAACTCCATGTAAGTACATAAGACAGTGGCTCTCATGGCCAGGAGTGGTGGTTCATACCTATAATCCCAGCACTTTGGGAGGCTGAGGCCGGTGGATCATGAGGTCAGGAGTTTGAGACCAGCCTGGCCAAAATAGAGAAATCCCATCTCTACTAAAAATACAAAAATTAGCTGGGCGTGGGGGCACGTGCCTGTTGTCCCAGCTACTTAGGAGGCTGAGGCAGGAGAATCACTTGAACCCAGGAGGCGGAGGGTGCAGTGAGCTGAGATCACGCCATTGCACTCCAGCCTGGGCAACAGAGTGAGACTTTGTCTCACAAAAAAAAAAAAAAAAAAAGGCCAGGCGCGGTGGCTCACGCCTGTAATCCCAGCATTTTGGGAGGCTGAGGCAGGCGGATCACAAGGTCAGGAGATCGAGACCATCCTGGCTAACACAGTGAAACCCCGTCTCTACCAAAATACACACATACACACAAAAAAATTAGCCAGGTGTGGTGGCAGGCACCTGTAGTCCCAGCTACTTGGGAGGCTGAGGCAGAATTGCTT
>NW_016817725.1:0-1502 GCF_001698545.2 Rhinopithecus bieti
TTGAGCCACCGCGCCCGGCCAAGGCTGACATTCTTAGAAGCCCAGCTTAGAGATCATCTTGTCTGCTCCCTCCTCCTGCACACAGAAACTTGCTCCATCCTTGACATGCCTCCACTGCTTTGTTCATGCCTGTTTAGTACTTGACACTTTGAGGCATAATTTATTATATACATGTTTGCCTGCCCGTAGCTGGGCTTTTGAGCTTCTCCAAGCAGGGATCATGTATCTTAGACATTCCTTGCTTGGCATGTAGTAAGTGCTCAACAAATGTTTGTTGAATAAATGCACGGATTAATGAGTGAGCAAATAAATAAGACTTTTTTTTTTTTTTTTTGATACAGAGCTCTTGTTGCCCAGGCTGGAGTGCAGTGGCATGATTTCGGCCCACTAATTTTAGCCCCAGCTAATTTTTATATTTTTAGTAGAGATGGGGTTTCACCATGTTGGCCAGGCTGGTCTTCAGCTCCTGACCTCAGGTGATCTGCCCACCTCAGCCTCCCAGAGTGCTGGGATTACAGGCGTGAGCCACCGTATCCAGCCGGTTTTTCTTTTTTCTTTTTTTTTTTTTGAGGCGGAGTCTTGCTCTGTCACCAAGGCTGGAGTGCAGTGGCCGGATCTCAGCTCACTGCAAGCTCCGCCTCCCAGGTTCATGCCATTCTCCTGCCTCAGCCTCCCGAGTAGCTGGGACTACAAGCGCCCGCCACCTCGCCCGGCTAGTTTTTTGTATTTTTTAGTAGAGACGGGGTTTCACTGTGTTCGCCAGGATGGTCTCGATCTCCTGACCTTGTGATCCGCCCGTCTCGGCCTCCCAAAGTGCTGGGATTACAGGCTTGAGCCACCGCGCCCGGCTCCAGCCGGTTTTTCTAAAACATGTGAATCTCTGGGCATTTAGGCCTGAAGGAGACTGGTTTCTTACTCAAGCTCCGTGAAGTAGATATACATACGCCATGTTGTTTTTGTTCAGCCTCTCCTTATCCCTTTTTAGGATGAATTCCTCATTCTTGTGGGAATCCCATCTGGTTTATTACTGTCACTTGACTCTCCCTCACCCCTATTTTTTTTTTTTTTCTTTGCGATGGAGTCTTGCTTCATTGCCCAGGTTGGAGTACAATGGCATGATCTCAGCTTACTGCAACCTCTGCCTCCTGGGTTCAAGTGATTCTCCTGCCTCAGCCTCCTGAGTGTCTGGGATTACAGGCACCCACCGCGGCACCCAGCTAATTTTTGTATTTTTAGTAGAGATGGAGATTTGCCATGTTGGCCAGGCTGGTTTTGAACTCCTGACCTCAGGTGATCTGCCCGCCTCGGCCTCCCAAAGTCGTGGGATTACAAGCGTGAGCCACTGCTCCCAGCCATTCACTCCTATTTTTTTAATTTTAAAATTTTTGTTCTTATTTTCAAAATTTAAAACCCCTACCTCTATATATACATAAAAAAACAATTTTGAGCAGTATAAAACCTTCAGGTCGCAGTGCTATAAGAACAATCCTCTTGGCCGGGCA
>NW_016817726.1:0-1347 GCF_001698545.2 Rhinopithecus bieti
AAAAAAAAGATAATTTTCTCAAGGAAGAGACAAAGATGGCTGACTCAAAACCGCCGTGGTCATAATCTCCCACCAAGAAGAAAAAAAGTGGCAAGTGAATCCTGCACCTGCAACTGAGGTATCTAGGTTCTTTTATTGAGACTGATTAGGTGGTGGGTATCACCCACAGAGAGTGATAAAAAGCAGGGTGGAATGATGGCTAATATACGAACATTCCTGCTGGCATAAGTTTGGTGCCCCTCTGAGACAGAGTTCCCAGAGAAAGAAGCATGCAACCATCTTTGCTGTTCTGCAGCCTCCACTGGTGACATCACCAGTTTCAGGAGGGACCCAGGTTAATAGGGTGTAAAGTGGTCCCCCAGCACATCCCTCGGCAGCCCTATGGAAGAGAGGCCTGACTATTAAAAGAAAAACAATCGGAAAGCAATAACAACAGCATCAATGAAAAGTCCCTATAAAACCCCATCCAAAGGTCAGCAGCTTCAAAGATTGAAGGTAGATAAAGTTATGAAGATGAGAAAGAATCGATGAAAGAATGCTGAAAACTGTAATTGCCAGAGTGCCTCTTCTCCTTCAGATGATCACAACACCATTCCAGGAAGGGCACAGGACTGAGCTGAGGCTGAGATGGATGAACTGACAGAAGCAGGCTTCAGAAGGTGTGTAATAACAAACTTCGCTGAGGTAAAGGAACATGTTCTAACCCAATGTGAAGAAGCTAAAATCCATAATAAAATACTAAAGGAGCTGTTAACTAGAATAACCAGTTGAGAGAGGTACATAAATGACCAGATGAAGCTGAGAAACAAAACAAGGGAACTTTACAATGCAACCACAAGTATCAATAGACAAGTAGACCAAGTGGAGGAAAGAATTTCAGAGTTTGAAGCCATTATTGCCAAAATTAAGACAGGCAGACAAGACTAGAGAAAAA
This sequence comes from Rhinopithecus bieti, assembly GCF_001698545.2. Lineage (NCBI taxonomy): Eukaryota > Metazoa > Chordata > Mammalia > Primates > Cercopithecidae > Rhinopithecus > Rhinopithecus bieti. The sequence goes on from NW_016817726.1 coordinate 935, forward strand.
AAGAATGAAAAAGAACAAACAAAACCTCCGAGAAATATGGGATTATGTAAAAAGACTGAACCTATGACTGATTGGGATGCTGGAAAGAAACAGTGAGAATCAAACAAAGTTAACAAATCTACTTCAGGATATCATCCAAAACATATTTCAGGATATCATCTTCCCCAGCCTAGCAAGATGAGCCAACATTAAAATTCAGGAAACCCGTAGAACTCCAGTAAGATATTCTGTGAGAAGATCAACTCCAAGTCACATAAGCATCATACTATCCAAGTTCAAAATGAAGAAAGAAATTGTTAAGGGCAGTCAGAAAGAAAGGGCAGTAACCTACAAATGGAAGCCCATCAGAATAACAGTAGACCTCTCGGTGGAAATTCTACAAGCCAGAAGAGATTGGGGGCCAATATTCAACA
>NW_016817727.1:0-693 GCF_001698545.2 Rhinopithecus bieti
TATTTCTTTCTCCATAATCTAAGGATCGGTCTCAAATGTCATTCCTCAGATTCCACAAAAACAGTGATTTCAACCTGCTGAATCCAAAGAATGGGTTAACTCTATGAGACGAATACACACATCGCAAAGCAGTTGCTCAGAGTATTTCTCTACAGGTTTCATTGGAAGACGTTTCCTCACTCACCACAAGCATCCAGGCATCACTAAATATCCCTTCACAGATTTTCAAAGACAGAGTTTTGAAACTCGACAACATAGAGTAAGCATTAACTCTGTGAAGTGAATGCACATATCAGAGAGCAGATTCTTGGAACGCTTCTTCCTCGATTTTATTTCAGTGTAGTTCACTATTCGCCATAGTCCTCAATGCATTCCGAAATATCCCTTTTTTGGTTTCACAGGAATAGTGTTGAAACACTGCCTTGTGAGAAAAGAGGTACAACACCCTGAGTGGAATGCATACATCACAAAGTAGTTTCTCAGAAAGCTTCTATCCAGTTTTTATCTGAAGATATCTCCTCTTTCACCGTAGGCATGAATGTGCTCCCTAATTTCCCTTCTCAGATCTCTGCATGACGGAGTTTCCAAACTGCGTAATATAATTAAAGTTTTAACTATGTAAGGCGAATAAATATATCTAACACAAGCAGTTTCACAGAAATCTTCTTTCCAGTTTTATCTGAGGATATTTCT
>NW_016817728.1:0-1277 GCF_001698545.2 Rhinopithecus bieti
CAGAAAGCTTCTTTCTAGTTTTTATCTGATGATATTTCCTTTGTCACCACAGGCCTTAAGATGCTCCCAAATATCCCTTTGCAGATTCCAAGAAAGTAGTGATAGCAAACTGCTCCATGAAAAAAAAAGGTGTACCACTGGGAGATGAATTCGCACCTCACAAAGAACTTTTTCAGAAAGATTCTTTCTAGTTTTTATCTGAGGATATTTCCTTTGTCACCATAGGCTTCAAAATGATCCAAATTATCCCTTCTAACATTCCCCCAAAAACAGTCCTACCAAACTGCTCCATTAAAAGAGTCGTGTAACACTGTGAGATGAATTCACAAAACACAAAGCAGTTTCTCAGAAATCTGCTTTTTAGTTTTTGTCTGAGGATATTTCCTTTTCCACCACAGTCCTCAATGTGTTCTTGATTATCCCTTTGTGGATTCCATGAATACAGTGCTTGCAAACTGCTCCAAGAAAAGAAAGGTGTAAATCTGTGAGATGAATTCACACATCACAAAGCCATTTCTCAGAAAGCTTCTTTTTGGGTTTTGTCTGGGGATATTTCCTATGTCACCATAGGCTTCAATGCACTCCCATATATCCTATTGCTGATTCCATAAAAACAGTGTTTCCAAATTGCTCAATGAAAACATCATTGTATCTCTGTGAGATGAATTCACCCATCTCAAAGTAGTTTCTCAGAAAACTTTTTTCTTGTTTTTGTCTGAGTATATTTCCTTTTACACGATAGACCTCAATGCACTCCCATACATCACTTTGCAGATTCCAAGAAAAAAGTGTTTTCAAACTGCTCCATGAAAAGAAAGGTGTAACTCTGTGAGATGAATTCACACATCACAAGGAACCTTCTCAGAAAACTTCTTTCTTGCTTTTATCAGATGATATTACATTTGTCACCACAGGCTTCAAAGTGATCGAAAATATCACTTCTCAGGTTCTCCCAAAACAGTGCTACCAAACTTCTCCATGAAAAGAATGGTGTAATCTGTGAGAAGAATTCAAACATCACACAGCTGTTTCTCAGAAAGTTTCTTTCTAGTTTTTAATATGAGAATATTTCCTTTCTCACCATAGGCCTCAATGCACTCCAGAATATCCCATCGCAGATTCCACAAAAAAAGTATTACGCATGATCTCAATGAAAAGAATTTTGTTAATCTGTGAGATGAATTCCCACATCACAAAGAAGTTTCTCAGAAAGAGTCTTTCTAGATTTTATCTGAGGATATTTCTTTGTCACCATAAGCTTCAATGTGATCAAATTA
>NW_016817729.1:0-1192 GCF_001698545.2 Rhinopithecus bieti
ATTACTAGGAACCCTGAAGGCTGGGAATGAAGCAACATGATTCCTGTTCTTGTGGAGGTTACTTTTAAATGTGGGAATAGACAATAAAATAAGAAAAAATGGCAGATGATAAACCTTCAGATATTGATAAATGACAAGAAAATACAACAGGGAAATGCAATATGTAATTGTAAACTGGTGCAGGATAAGGAGGTGCTTTGGATGAGGTGATTAGGGGTGGGGCCCTCTCTGAGGTGACACTGAAGCAGAGCCCTGAATAGTAAGAAGAACCCATGTAGTGATCTGGGAAGGAGCACTAAAAAAACAGAACATGACCCCAAATGACCAAGGCAGGAATGGATTGAATGAAGACAGAAACATGCCAGAGTGACTGAATAGTTGGTAAGCAAAGCTTGAAAAGCATAGGAGATGAGGTCTGAGAGGAAAACAGGAGGTAGACCCTGCAAAGGGTCATATTCTGGATAAATTAGGGAGGAATATGATCTGATTTCTGCTTTAAAGATTACTCTGGCTGTGGTATGAAAAATGGAATTATAAAGGGTCTAGAGGAGCAACAGGAAGATCGGTTAGGAAGCTATTGCTGTCAACCAGGCAAGCAATGATGGTGGTTGGAATAGAGTGTGGCTATAGAAATGGGGAGATGTCATCAGATGATGGGTCTTAACTGGATGCAGCAGGACAAAAAATAAAATCAAGGATGCCTCCTTGGTTTTCCCCTGAGCGACTTGGTGAAAAACATGCCACTCAATGAAAGCAGCAAGACCTGGGGGAAAACAGGATTAGAGAAAAACATTAAAAGCATCATATTAGGACCTATCTAAATTGACAAGCCAGATAGACTGATGATGCTACTGTACCTGTCAGATGGCCTAGGCAGTGGGAGATCAGGGACACAGGTATGAAAGTCTTCAGTATGTCAGTGGTATTTAATGTATTTGATCACTGATAGGCCCTTTTACTATGAAATCTTGTGTGTCAACACTGGAAATATTTTTCTACTATTCATTTAATTGTAATCTCTCTATTCTGCCTATTCTTCCTTTCCAGAGTTGCTATTACAGCCGCCCTTTTGTACCCATGGAATTCACATTTGTAGATTCAACTAACAGCAGACAGAAAATATTTTTGTAAAAACGATGTTCCTCTGATTAATGGTGTCTAGCAAAAAATAATAATAATAACAACAAAATTT
>NW_016817730.1:0-27117 GCF_001698545.2 Rhinopithecus bieti
AGGTGAGGTGATGCCTCGCCCTGCTAAGCTCTAGCTGGTAGGGCTGCTGAAGCTGACCAGCACCGATTGTCCGGCATTCCCTAGTGAGATGAGCCCAGTACCTCAGTTGAAAAGGCAGAAATCACTGGTCTTCTGTGTGGCTCGCGCTGGGAGTTGGAGACTGGAGCTGTTCCTATTCGGCCATCTTGCTCCGCCCCCGCCAATTTCACTCTTATGTAATTAATATTAACACAGTTCTTTGGGTAGCAGGTTGCATTATTTATGAACATTTTTTGAGAAATATAACAGTATTTTTTTTTTTGAGACAAGTCTCACTCTGTCACCCAGAGTACAAAGGCTGGAATGCAATTGTGCGATCTTGGCTCACTGCAACTTCAGCCTCCTGGGTTCAAGCAATTCTCCTGCCTCAGCCTCCCGAGTAGCTGAGATTACAGGCTCGTGTCACCACGCCCAGCTAATTTTCTGTATTTTTAGGAGAGACAGGGTTTCACTGTGTTAGCCAGGATGGTCTCGATCTCCTAACCTCGTGATCCGCCCGCCTCAGCCTCCCAAAGTGCTGGGATTACAGACGTGATCCACCATCTGCACTAGCCTGAGCAATATAATAGTATTTTTAAGAAGTCTCTGGAAAATAGACCATAACTTTTTTTTTATTATATTCAAAATGCAAATTTTGCCTCTTGCTTACCAGATAAAAATACTTATGATTTTCATATTTGCTTAGTTACAGGTATTAACTGAGCAACATTGTTAAAATGTGTTTGATTTTGTTTGGATAGGGATTTGTTTTCATGTTTTCAAACTGAAGCTGAAAACCTTTCCCAGTGGCATTCTTAACTCATAGATATGATGTGAAAATTGTAGTTGCCTTGATCCTGCTCTTGTTGTCTTTAGGTAAACTGTGACTCATATCAGTAGCTTATTACCAAAGTTACATGGCTGTTAAAGTTTGAGCCTTGGGATAGAAGAGTAAAAATCCTGCTTTTGTCATGAGATACTGTTGTTTTGGCTGTAGTATTCCCTCTAAGGCAGCCTCTAAGAAAAACGTCATTTATCTTAGTTTAGCTATGAGAATTCTACAGAAATCCTTTCCTCATTTAAAAAATAAGAGTTTTCAGAAATATCCCCAAATATTAAATGAATTGTTAAGCACGAAACTGTGTAATGTTCAGTAACACTCCACAGATGTTTTACTAAGCCTTTTCTAAAATTATAAATCAATAAATGCATGAAGAAAAAGAAAAAACCTTGAAAATCTTTATATCCTTTAATGGTAAAATGGTACAGTAAGAATTCTCATCTAGTCCTATGGTTTTCACGCTGGGAGTAAAAGCACTTGGATTTAATGAGAAGTGTTCTGTTGGAATGAAAGAAAACTGAATTTCTTAACTCTAGGCAGTAGTTTATTAGCACAGTATTGTTCTCAGGTAAATACCTTTGTTTCCATTCTCTCGCTTGCTTCCACTCTTAAATTCTCACCTCCTGCAATGGAAACTTTGCCTGTTAGTGACTCTGTGGTTGAAACTAGACAAAAGCTGTTTACTCAGCCACATCTGATTTTTTGCTGCTTCTTCCTGGGTAGTTAGATTTAGAAATCATGAAAATGGAGGCTTTTTTCTTCTACTTTTTGTTTGGCAAGTATGTTCTAATTCTTTTTTTTTTTTTCTTTTTTTTTTTTTTTTTTTGGGACAGAGTCTCTCTCTGTCACCCAGACTGGAGTGCAGTGGCATGACCTCAGCTCATTGCAAGTTCTTCATCCTGGGTTCATACCATTCTCCTGCCTCAGTCTCCCGAGTAGCTGAGACTACTGGCGCCTGCCACTATGCCCAGCTAATTTGTATTTTTAGTAGAAATGGGATTTCACCGTGTTAGCCAGGATGGTCTCGATCTTCTGACCTCGCGATCCGCCTGCCTCAGCCTCCCAAAGTGCTGGGATTACAGGCATGAACCACTGCACCAGGTCAAGCATGTTCTAATTCTAAAATTCATCTGCCAGTGACTGTGGAAAAGGTAATCACTTATTGCACACAGCAAGTATTTATTATTAATTTTTAAAAAATAAATACTAAAAATTAACCTCATATCACAACCTTTTTTTTTCTCATAAACTGTTGTGTCACTAATATAATCTAGAATTTGGGGGGGGGGATTATTTTTTAAATAAATCACTTATTTGTGATCTTTTTTCCTAAAAGAATGTTTTAAAATCATCTTTTGACTTTTCAAAATCAAACTTTTTCTCCTTGAGTTTAAATATTTAGTATGCTTCATATGTCTTAGGAAAAATAAAAGAGAATTTTTTCGTGTACTGATAGTATATACATTAATATTCCAGAGCTTTCTCTAACTACTGCAGATTGATCACCAGACACTAATTTCTTCACACTATGCATGCAAATATAAAACTGCTCTCTCTTCTGCTTTATTTCTGGCTTTTAAATGTGTTTACAATATTTTAGAAGGTTGCTTAGTTTTTGAATTTCTCAAATGCCACATAGATCAGTAAGCAAAATAAAGGCCATTAAAAAATTATAGCAGAATTAAAATTTCAAGGCAGAAGTATGTCATTCTCACATGATAAGCCAAAAGAGGTCAAACTTGTCTTTCTAATTTTTTCCAGAGACCTGCCCTACAAATCAGAAAACCATCACATGGATACATACATAGAAGTGTCTTTAGTTGTGAAAGCACTATGCAAATTATTCATTGCTATCATCCCTGATCAATTCCCAGATCATTTTCAAACTGAAAGACCCAAAATGACATAATTTTAAGGGGGTTACATGGAATAGTCACTTTGATAATTGTGTACTTATTTTAACATACTAGAAAAATTTGATATATTAAAACAAAGTTTGACTGATATTGTTTAGGATAAAGCTAACTAAAATTTATAAATAAGTCAATTTAAATAAAACATTAAGGAAAAAATTGGACCCTATTGTAGGAGCCTGACTGTGGCAGCTATTGTGAGGGTAGCATGTGACTGTCTGAGTTTCAGTAAAGGGAGGTCCAAAGCAGCCCTTTCGGCTCTGTAGGTATTATTTGATTGTAAGGAGTCAATATTTCTCTAAGAGCTCTCAGAGTAAGAAACCTTGTTCTGGAGAAGCTGTCCCATACATAGCAGAACTGTGACCAAGATGGCACTTCAGAGCCGCTGCTGTCGCCACCTCTCTCCTTGAAACTTGATTTTTCTCTCCGTCTGGTGCTTCCGCTGTCTCCCATCTCCTCCATAAAATTTATTTCTCTACCCTCCTTCCAACTTCAACTACTGCTCTGAATAACTTAATGGCTATGGTATTTCCCTATGTATGTTCCCAAAGTTATTTCCCAGACTTCGCCCTCTAAATTTAGATGGTCTTGAGTTAAGCACTGTACCTTTGGTATAATCAGTTACGGTCAGGGTGCTACAGGGATGCCAGATCTACCTAGAGCTGTGAGCAGGGCATGTTCATTCAGATAGTCTGTGAGCTGAAGAAGAAGACAGTTTGATGTCATCTCCAGGATATCATTAATGTCACTCAAGAGGAAATTGAGGTCTAGGGATGATTATACAGCAAATGAATACACATTCAAGTCTAGAGTCCATTGGGTTCATTGCTAATCAAATATTATCCCCATTTATCTGAAGATATTTATTTTGGATCATCAGCACATGAGATATTATGAAGTAACTAAAAGTGATTTAGACATAGTCTTTCCCCTTTAGAAAACTAATATAGTAAATAGATCCCAGCAATGTGGACAATTAATGGACTGTGGAAAGGAATAGGTTTAGTCTACTAGAAAGTCATGAAATAATAAAGGTTCATTTTCTGAATCTACTGAATTACTTTGATTTTTTTTCATTTCCTTTTGTGTCTTTCCCTTCCAGGGGCCTAGTACTATCATGACATGTCTTATTCTAGAATTCTCTTCTTTTCCTCACTCAGTCCCTATCAAACTAGATGTATTTACTCCCCAGAGAAAACATGTTTCTTTCAGCTCTTTTTTCTTCTTTTCCTTTCCTTTCCTTTCTCCCTTCTTTCCTTTCTTCCTTCCCTATTTCTATCCTTCCTTTCTCTTTCTTTCTAACATTGCCAATTGACAAACAACCTCTCTCAGGTGAGATTTTTTAAAAGGAAGAACCCCTGGCAGTATATTTATTTTTTTTTGTATCACTGATTACATTTTTGTTCCATTGTTTACATTTCCCCATCATCTTACTGACTGCTTACTGCTATTCTTCAAGAGTTCTATATTTGTCTTCTGTCTGTTATTCTTCAAGAGCTCTATACTGAGTATAGACAAATATGTACAAATATAAAATGTGTGCATATCTTTGCTTTTCTATCTTATTAAGTCTATTGTCATGGCATATATTTTTGTATCTCTTCTTATATTGTCTGTTTCTAATCATATTTCCAACTGCTTTTGAAATATTTATATGGGTGTTGCACTATTGCCTCATCTTAATACTTTGAAAATTAAAGCATCACATTGGCCCTGCTCTGCAATAGGGATATTCTTATCCTAGAAATTAGTTCTAAATAACTAATTTTCATCAATGATCAGGTCTTTAACTTGATCCTTAGTCTTCTCTTTCTTGAATTTCAGGATATTACCACTTTTTACCTTTATTAATAATGTGCATGTGGATATTCAAAAATTTTAAAATCTGTTTTCCTCTATATTGAAACCCTTCCTTTCCTTCAAGAACCCAAAACCTACCACACTTATAAAATTATCAGACTGCCACACCATTTGGTAACCTTTATAACTATATTTTTCTAACACCACATGAATTAGCAATCATTAGGTTAAAGAGATATTTTAGAATAGGAAGTAGTATCTCTAAAAATAAAACATTTATCTAAAAAATGGTTTATAAAAAAGTCACTTTTTTGGCTAATTAAACATAATATAGTCATTATAATATTACTATAGGCAGAGAAACTTACATGGCTGATGTATAGTATTAATTTTTATGTTCATTTTAACATGCAATTATTGGCACCACATATTATAATAGAGTGGAAAAATTCAAGTGTCCATTAATAAAAGACTAGAAGCAATCATGGTACCTCCATACAGTAGAATGTTTTATAGTTTTGAAGAAGCTTGGTATATGTCCTGCAAGACCATTGAGTCAAGGGAAAAAGCACATTGCAGAAGAGGGTATGCAGTCTAATATATGCATACAACACAATGTTCATACAAAGACATACACACATTTTATATTTGTACAGGGTCAGTGTTGAAAATTATGCAACAAATTGTCCACACTGGCTTCTACTAAGGTAGTGTAATAGTTACTTTATACATTTTATTATATTTTGAAATTTCACAATAAGCATAAATTAATATTATAATAAAACAAATATATTACAAAATAACAAGAAAGGTAAAGAACATTGGGAAAATAAATGCTATCATGTTAATGGACATATTCCATTTCTAGTTGTTTAATAATTTTGAAAATGAAAAATCTTATGTTACAGTACATTCTATATGAAATATTAGCAGCTTTAATACTTAATAGTTGCAAGTGTCATTTATCAATAAAGATATTTTAAAAATTATTTCATTATTTTGGCCCTGTTTTAAAGGCTTCAAAAGATATTCATATTATTTGAGAAATATATGTTGTCTTTTCTTGTAGATGTTATAAACTTTAAACAAATTTAATTTGCTATGTATTTTAGTTGAATATAGAGACTTACTGAAGTAAAAATAATAGTAAAAGTAACTCTGTATCATTCAACAATGGCATGCTGTTATGATTTTATAGTTTCATTTATAATTTTATAGTTTGTAATTTCATCCAGTTCTCTAAGACAACATACTTGATTCTTTTGCAATTAGACTTTGGAGCAATAAGATGTGATAATTTTTCTTAAAGTCATTGTAATCTAAAATTGTCCAGGTCTCACAAATCTTGCTGCTCTTAACCACTATCGGTACACCTTCAGAATGGCCATGTTTTATGCTGGAAACTGCCTTGTTTACTCTGCAAGTCCCTTGGTATTTCACTTCAACCCATTATCAGTTCTTTCATGTCTTTCTGTCCTACCCTCCTACTGCAGAAAGTTCACTTTCTGGCAGTGCCTGGTCACTGCTCACAGAGCAGCCCTGGGCATTGCTGTTTTCTGCTATCTGTGGAAGCCCAGCAACAGAAAGGTTGTAAATGGGCAGCACTTCCTTTCAGCTTTACCTTATGAGAGACTTGCTGTTTGAAACACAGAAATGGGTGAGCACACTCTACTCTTACCATTTTGCCCCCATTTCATCCTGGCAGTGCTTGTGTTGTAGTTCCTTTACCTATAACTTCCCCCTATCAAGACTTGTAAGAGGTTTAGGCAGAGGCTGTCCTGGGGAATGTGCACTTCTCTGTCTGTTGCTGCTTTCTTTTCTTGGTTCCTGGTTCCCACCTCTCAGGCATGCACCAAACATCCTCCTTAGACTTACTTAATGAAGGACACCTTCTCTGCATGCAAATCAGCTCTTAAAAATGGACACCTGGGGGTGAATCAATGTCTAACCTAGTTCTAAATATAAATTTAAGCTTAGCTTGCAATTCTGTGACATGAAACAGATTTATAAGTTTGCTTAACATTATCTATACACTATAGTCATGTAAAATTGCTTTGACTGGAAACTCGAGAAAACATTTTACTTACAATTTCTTTTAAAATGTGCTTTCTTTCAGAATTTGAATTAATATTTCCAAGAACCAGATAATAATTACAAATTTATATTCTTTTGCAGTCTTGCTCCTTCCCATAATTCTGGTACTCCAGAAAGTAGAACTAACCAAATAAATGTGCAATTTGATTTAAAATTATACTGCTGGTCTTGACAGTAAGAACAATTGTAATTTTGCCTTAACGTCCTTTTCTCACACTTACCAGATGCCACTGAAACTGTAAATACATTTTAAAAACATGTGTGGAGAAACTTTTTTTCCCACTTCCTATTTATTTTGTTCTAACTGTATTTCACAATTCTCTGTTGCTCTGGTGATTTATGTGTTTCCCATTTTATCTGTGATGAAAATATTTGTAAAGTTACCATCAGTGGAAAGACTAGATCCATTAATTTAAGAATGGCATGATGCTTAAGACTAAATTTTTAAAATGAATTTGACAAGAGAATTATTGTAGAAAAATAAAGACTTTAAGTTTGATGCTTTGGTTCATTTTTCAATAAGTAGATGACAAAGGGTAAAGTACATGGAAGACTAGATGAGAGGGCTATCACAGGAAGTACCCATAGACTTCAGATACATAAGCAAAAGGATTTAATCATCTATTCACCATTTTGGTGAGGGAGGGATTCTTGCTTTAGGATTATGGGGATAGATTAATACACAATATTCACACTAGATTGTACAGATGAAATTGATAGCACATTATCACATACACACACTCCTAGCCCAGGGAAAGAGGATAGAGCACACCACCATGGGCCACATGAAGTTGCACTCAAGCAGAAGGAACAAGTTGAGGCTGTGGGAGAGAGGCTTCATAGTGTCAAGAGAGCAGGGTGACACCTGATTCCCATGGGAGGGTGTGGTTGACTTATTTGAAAAATTCCACCACTGGCAGAAAATTGAAACCTGCTACTCAGGTATCAGCAAGAACTGCACCTAGTCCCTTTGATAAGGAGCCTTGTTTGGCTAGGAGGCCTTATCCACAGGAGCATAATGGAGAAGGAAGCTTGTGCTAAAGTCATTTGAGGCCTTATTGGTTTCACCAGAGGGCCTTAGTTTTGGCATTACAACTCAAAATGACTCCTGTATTGTCTTTAGTTACGAGGAACAAATATCTTCTCTGGTAGTTTAAAAAAAAAAAAAAGATGTTTTATTACAAAGGCAAAAACAATGGCTCTTATGGATATGCAAGGCCCTGCACTATGGGAAGAGTTCAAGAACCAAACCTGTATTATATGTTCTCCAAGAACAGTCCCTCTTTCCCTCATTCGTGGATGATATGCTCAAATACGTGTAGAGCATCCTTGCAAGTAGGGAGCTACTTACACTTTCTCTTCCTAATAATTGTCGACAAAAAGAGTCAAACTGTAAAATATTTTAAGAGATTTATTCTGAACCAAATATGAATGACCATGGCCCATGACACAGCCCTCAGGAGGTCTTGAGAACAAGTGCCAAAGGTGGTCAGGGTGCAGCTTGGTTTTATATATATTTTAGGGAGACATGAGACATCAATCAAATACAAGTAAGAAATACATTGGTTTGGTTCAGAAAGGCAGGACAACTCCAAGTCGGAGACTTCAAGGCTATAGGTAAATTTAAACATTTTCTGGTTGACAATTGGTTGAGTTTATCTGAAGTCCTAGGATCAATGGAAAGGAACGTTTAGGTTAAGATAAAGGATTGTGGAGACTAAGTTTTATTGTGCAGAGGAATCTCTCGGATAGCTGACTTCAGAGAGAGCAGGTTATAAAATGTTTCTTATCAGACCTAAAAGGGTACCTGGCTCTTATTTGATTATCTCCTGGATCTGGAAAGAAAGGAAGAAAAAAAAAGGGGGAAAGAGGATTCTCTATAGGATGTGGATTTTTCCCACAGGAGACTTTGCAGAGCAATTTCAAGGTATGGCAAGGAAATATATTTTGGGGTTAAATATTTTTTTCTTGTCTTATAATGTTATGCCAGAGTCAGACTGAAAAGTAAGTCACAACATATAGGGTCAAATAAAACTCATCTAATGAGAATTTATGGTTTGTCAGGCATGACTCCCTAGACCCCTTAGGTAGGAATTTGGGTAAGATAAAAAATCAGAACTTAGTCCTCATAATCTTGGATGTTTCTCTTGAGAGTCAGTCACCCTCCAAAGCCTTAGGATAACTTGACTTTCCAGCTACAGTGCTTGCTAACAACTGGCAACCTCTTTCTATGCTTTGCAGTTCCCATTCCAAAGAGATCTGATGATCTTTTTTGCCATTGTTGCAGAGGCATTAACACAGGGCCAAGTGCTTCCCAAGTTTATGGCCAGGTTATGAATGAGCCACTTCTGAGATAGGCATCCATTCTTATTATACTCAGTGGTAGCTAAAATAGATGTGGAGACATATAACAAAACATGGCTAAATAAAGAGGCAGAAACTGATGGCGTGGATTTCCTCATCAAGGAAAGATACGGAAAGCAGGACCTTCTGAAGTATGCATAGCAAAATACCCCAGAGCATCAAACCAGTTCTTCACTGCATTTTTTTTCTTTCAGAAAATAAAACTTTAATTTTTCAGCTACCAAGTCAAACTAGTGAATCAGCCTTGTCTTTTCCCTCTTTCTCCTTCCCACTCCCTTCCCATCTGTATTTTTGACAAACTAAAGATGTTGTTTTCTTTCTTAATATTTCTCTCTTCCTTTGAAATATACAGACATTAGCCAGATCCAGGCTCCTTTCCCTTCAGCCTGAGTCTGTTACAGCTGTCCTCTGGCACCTTTATGGATCCTGCACCTCCAGAATCTCTCTTTGTCAGTTCCCGCTGTACCTAGCTCAACCAATCCTAATGAAACACTAGTTTCAAATAGGCTTATGTATCTGCCTATTCTTCCAGAATTGTCCTCAAGGCAATACCTTGAATTGACTCCTATCTTTCTATGTATCTGCCCTATTTCCTGAAAAAAAAAGAGGCTACCTTTAGGGAATTTTACACTTACGTAGACTGGATATACAGGGTAGGATGAGATTAAGATCAGCATTGTTATATGTTTTGCTGCATTTGTTATTTTCCAAACCAGATCATAACCCCCTGGAGGATAGGAATTAAGTCAGGTTCTTTTTACCCTAAAACCCATTCAATCATATACACTTTGATGTTGATTTCTTTATACTTTGAAAGCATTTATAGTAAGTTATTTGTGTACTTGTTAAAGAAGAAAGAAACACAAAAAGTGGCTCAACAGTCAAAGACAGGTTTATTTTTGGAGAATACATCTGAGAGGGACTTCTGGACAATTTCAGTCAGGAGCATTCGCTCTTACAGACTAAGGGTATTTAAGGGTTTAGGGAGGGAGAGCTTATCACAGGCTCAGAATGTTTCTGCATGCAGGAGAGTTTTATCATGGGTTTGGCATGTCTCTGGACAGAGAGTAGGTTATCTCAGGGTTAGCATGTTTCTGGTTGAAGTGGAGGTTATCTCAGGGTTGGCATGTTTCTGGTCAGAGGGGGGTTTATCTCAGAGTTGAAATGTTTCTGGGTGGAGGTGTCACTTGTGATTTATGGTCATGCTGACATTAGCCATTAGGCTGATGGTTTGGGGCTGGATTTCGGTGATTTTTAATCAAGAGCAACTTAAAGTGGCTGTGTTTGTCCAAGATGGCGATGCTTCTGCTCTGTCAATTTGTATTGGTTATTTGATTCAATTGCTTAGAAAAAATAAGTATGGCTATTTTGTCTTATCTGATGGGATTACATAGTGTAAAAATGGACTGGCTTAAGTATGGCATCTCAACATCTCACAGCCACAAACTGAATATTGAGGCCTAATAATGAATTCATGTTGATGATCTTTTCAATGGTATTGCAAAATAACTCCCTTATAGATTAAACACAGCTCTTGATTTTTCTAAGTATATAAGTGAAACTCAAAGGATTAAAACAATAAAGTTTTTCCTGAGAGAGGGAAATCAGGAAATCTGATTAAAATGGAAAACTGCCAGTTTGCCTCAAATTAGTAATTACTTGTGTAAAGTGTGTACTAAAAGATACATAGCCTGCACACAGTGACTCACACCTGTAATTCCAGCACTTTGGGAGGCCAAGCTCAGCAGATCACTTAAGGTCAGAAGTTCTAGAGCAGCCTGGCCAACATGGCAAAAACCCATCTCTACAAAAAAATACAAAAAGTAGCTGGGCATGGTGACAAGCTCCTATAGTCTCAGCTTCTCGGGAGGCTGAGGCAGGAGAATGGCTTAAACCCAGGATGCAGAGGTTCCAGTGAGCTGAGATTGCACCACTGCATTCCATCCTGGATGATAGAGTGAGGCTCCATCTTCAAAAAAAAAAAAAAAAACAGAAACAAAACAAAACAAAACATAAATACCATTAACTATGTGATTTGTTGAAATTATGTTCTATGTATTCACTTTTTCTATGTATTGACTTTTGTCACATTATTTTTTTTCAACTTAAGGGTGAACATCAAACATGCATAAACCTCACCTGTAGAGTCTATTGTCTTTTAGCTTTGTTATGTCATAATACTGATTTTGTATGCATATATACATAATTTGGTAGATATTTAGCAATGTTACATTTGGAAAAACTGGGCCAGTATACTATAATCAACCTTGGAAAAGTTGTTCTCATTTGCAATTTTTCTAACAATTGAACAAATGACCGTTAAATACTTCATTTTTCTAAGTATATGGATTAAAATATAGCTTGTAGAAATGTCAGAGTATTCTAACTTCAAATGTAGGAAAGGGTTTTGTGTTGTTTTGCAAGTTCTTTCTTCAATTTTGTGGGTTAGTAAGTATATAAAAAGAATTCATTCTGACTGCAGGCTGACAGTATTGGATTGGCAGCTGAAAAAAGTTGTCAGCATCGCCTGTCAAATTAAAACTTAGCAGTGTACAAGGTTTATAAAAGCTTGAAGCTATCCTGTCAATACTGGCATTTCATTAAGGATTAATTAACCCAAATTTGCTTGCTAATAAAGACCAAAATACCAATCATTTCTCTCACAAAAATGTGTGACTAACTTGTAGCTTATGCATTGTATATGTGCATATTCATGGTTAAGAAATGAAATACTATAGGTCTTTTTAAAGTTTATACTAAAGGCAACAGTGTGCAAACAAAAGTGGAAGGTTTTCTTTAAAATTAGATCAGAGCATACGCATAGCTAAAACTGACTTCAGTATTTGCTACAACCAGGAAAATAGAAGACAATACCTCTTTTCTTTGAAGACCATTCCAGAATTGATTTTACACTTCATTTTCTAATGTTCACATATTAGAAAAAAAGTTAATCTTATTTAAAATGCAAAATAGATCACTTCATATTTCCAACTTACTACAATATGGTGAAAATGTTGCTAAAGTTCTATATAAATTATATGTGTTAAGTAAGTAAATGAAATTACCAGACCCTCATTACTTTTTTGCTCTTATAGCAATAATAAAAACATCATTTAAAGCTTCTGTGTTACATTAAGTCTTTACTGGGCAACTTATTTAATTAAAAATAAGCTTATCCATTATGTAACAAATATTTTATTGGTAATGTATTGTGTTTCCTGAACTCTGCAAAGTAATGGGGATAAATGCTAAGCAAAACAGACACATTATGTATCCTTATGGATTTAACAATTTATTGGGGGAACAACTATGTTTAAGTCATACTATAATGCAAAAGTACAGCTCTACATGTGCAATGAAGGAGTGGTTTCCAAGACCATAAGAGTCTGTGATAAGGGGGTTTACAGAATACAGCAGATCAAGGAAGTCGTCTTTAAGAGGTTGCCCTGAAGTTAAGACCTGAAGAATTTGTGAGGAGGTATCAGTTGAAAGAGTCAGGGAGGCTGGGCACGGTGGTTCACGACTGTAATCCCAGCACTTTGGGAGGCCGAGGCAGGCAGATCATGAGGTCAGGAGATCAAGACCATCCTGGCTAACATGGTGAAACCCCATCTCTACTAAAAACATACAAAAAAATTAGCCAGGTGTGGTGGTGGGTGCCTGTAGTCCCAGTTACTCAGGAGGCTGAGGCAGGAGAATGGTGTGAACCCGGGAGACAGAGTTTTCAGTGAGCCGAGATCACGCCACTGCATTCCAGCCTGGGTGACAGAGTGGGACGTCGTCTCAAAAAAAAAAAAAAAAAAAAACAGAGAGAGTCAGGGAAACATCTGCCCAGACAGAAGGACTGAATAAAAGGCCATTTGGCAAGAAGAAGTGCAACAAACATAGGGACTGGTATGGGCTGCATTATGTCACACCAAACAGATATGCTGAATTCTTAACCCCACATACCTTAGATTGTGACTTTATTTGGAAACAGGGACTTCGCAGATTTTACAAAGTTAGAATGAGGTCACTGGGGTAGACCCCAATCCAATATGACTTGTGTTCTTGTAAGAAGGAAAAAATGTGGACATGGACATGCAGAGGAAAGACTATGTGAAGAGACACACAGAAGAAGGCCATATTCAAGCCAGGGAATTCCTGAGGTTACCAGAAGCCAGGAGAGAGGCCTGGAGCAGATCCTTCCCTAGCACCTTCAGTGGGAGCATGGCTCTGCTGACACCTTGATTTTGGCCTTCTGGCCTCCAGAAGTGTGGCACAATAAATTTCTGTTGTTATCAGCCACTCAGTTTGTGATACTTTGTTACAGCAGCCCTAGGAAAGTAATACAGGGACTGAAAACATACCAGTGTAGATTGCAAAGGAAGAATAAGAGCAACTTGATCTGAAGAGAGGATAGAACAATAGGCAGGGACAAGACGATAGGTCCTGAAGGCCATTTTGTGAGTTTTCTTTTATTCTAAGAGCAAAGGATTTAAGAAGTACAAGAAAAAGATGATAGCTTGGATACTAGAGTGGTAGTAATGGTTATGGAGAGAAATCATTGGAAATAGGGAAGTGGATAAAAAATTATGAATAAACCGCAAAAACTCAGGCTTACTCAAGGGCATCATTTCAGCAATTTTGTTGGCTTTTGTCATCAATTTTTCAATCTCTATTGAAAAACAGAGTGTCAGCATCAAAGCATACTGTTTTATTCTATTTTTTTCTTTTATGGGTTTTATTAACAGATTGAGGAGTAGTTGGCAGGTAATATAATGCATATGTTTAAAAAGTGTGAAATTTAATAAATTTTGACATATAATTATAAAGTATCATCATAATCAAGATAATTAACATCCAATAATCTAATATCCAATAATCCAATAATTAATGTCTAAACCCAAATTTTCCTAGTGCCTCTGTGGTTACTTTACTTGTTTATTGAGATGGAGTCTTGCTCTGTTGCCTAGACTAGAGTGCAGTGGTGTGATCTTGACTCACTTCAACCTCCGCCTCCTGGGTTCAAGTGATTTTACTGCCTCAGCCTGCCAAGCAGCTGGGACTACAGGTGCATACCACCATGCCCAGCTAATTTTTGTGTTTTTAGTAGAGATGAGGTTTCACCATGTTGGCCAGGCTGATCTCAATCTCCTGACCTTGTGATCCACCCACCTCAGCCTCCCAAAGTGCTGGGATTATAGGCATGAGGCACTGCGCCTGGCTGTTACTTAATTTTTCATAATATTCCTTTCTCTGAAATTTATTTTTCTTATATTGTCATCCCAGTTTTTTTATTATTAGCATGACATATTATTTCCCACTATTTTAAAACTTATTTGTATCTTTGTATTAAAGAGAGTTCCCTGCAGACAGCAAATAATTAGGTTTTACTTTCTTGTTTAATTTGATAATGTCTGCCATTTAATTGGAATATTTAGTTCACTTACATTTTATGTGACTATTGGTATGGTTAGGTATTAATCCACCATTTTTTTTTGAGATAGAGTCTTGCTCTGTCACCCAGGCTGGAGTGTAGCGGCGCCTTCTCGGCTCACTGCAACCTCTGCCACCTGGGTTCAAGCAATTCTGCCTCAGCCTCCAAAGTAGCTGGGACTGACTACAGATGCATGCCACCATACCTGACCAATTTTTTGTATTTTTAGCAGAGGTGGGGTCACCATATTAGCCAGGATGGTCTTGATCTCCTGACCTCGTGATCTGCCCACCTCGGCCTCCCAAAATGCTGGGATTACAGGCATGAGCCACCGTGCCTGGCTCATCCACCATTTTCTACTTGTTTTCTATTTGTTTCCTTTGTTCTTTGTAACTTTTCCCTTTTTTCATACTTTCTTCAGGATTATTTTTATTATTCCATTTTATGTATATTGTTACCTTATTAGTCATAACGCTTTGATTATTTTGGTGGTCGTTTCTTGCTTCAAGTTAATATTAAGTTATGTACCTCTTCCCATATAGTATGAGGAACTTGTAAGAGTATATTACTACTTCCAATTTTTTCTCCTGGCCTTTCTGTTATTATTGTCATGCATATTATTGTATATATGTTATAAAAGTCACAGTACAAGTAATTTATCATTGGAATGTATTTAAATATTAAGGAAAATATCTTATGTATTTACCTAAAAAGTTAATTCTACTTGTGATCTTCATTTCTGTGTGGGAATGTTGATTTTTACATGATTATCATTATACTAAAGTACTTCTTTGGACATTTCTTGTAGTGTGGGGTTTGTTGGTGAAGAATTGGTTCATTTTCTTTGTCTGAAAGTACTTAGTTTAGCATTTTTAAAATGCTATTCTTCCAGGTTATAAATTTCTAGATTGGCAGTCTTAATATTTCTTTTAGTATTTAAAAATGTTGCTCAACTGACTGCTTACTTCAATGTTTTCTACTAGGAATTGGCTGTCATTTTCATCTTTGACCTTTGTAAAGGCATATTTTTTTGTCTGACCCCTTCCAAGATTTTATCACTGATTCTGAGCAATTTGAATATAATGTATCTTGATGTAGTTTTCTTCATGTTTCTTCTGCTTGAAGTTTGATATGATTCTTAGAACTGAGAGTATATAGTTTTCCTCAAATTGCAAGATTTTGGCTACTATTTCTTCATAATTTTTTGTCCCTTTTTATTTCTCCTTTCCTTCAGAGACTCCTGTTGACAAAAAGATTCAAACTCTGTAAAATATTTGAAGACATTTATTCTGAGCCAAATATGAGTGACCATGGCCTGTGACCCATCCCTCAGGAGGAACTGAGGACATGTGCCTAAGGTGTCAGGGTGCAGCTTGGTTTTATACATTTGAGGGAGGCATGAGACATCAATCAAATACATTTGAGAAATACATTGGTTTGGTCCAGAAAGGTGGGACAGTTTGAAGCTGGGGGGAGGGCTTCCAGGCTATAGCTGGTAAATTTAAACATTTTCTGGCTGACAATTGGTTGAGTTTGTCTAAAGACCTTGGATCAACAGAAAGGAAATGTTCAGGTTAAGATAAAGACTGTGGAGACCAAGGTTCTTTTGAAGTCTCATAGTGGCTGCCATTAGAGACAATAGATGACAAATGTTTCCTATTCAGACCTTTAAAAGGTGCTAGACTCTCAGTTAATCTCTTCAGGATTGGGAGGGCCTGGGAAAACAAAGATCTAGCTATGTTAATAGAGATTCTTTACAGATGCAAATTTTCTCCCACAAAGGACAGCTTTGCAGGGCCATTTCAAAATATGGCAAGAAACATGTTTGGATTTTCTTCTTTGTCAGGTAATGTTACATGTAAAATATTTGGATTTTCTTCTTTGTCACGTAATGTTATGCCAGAGTCAGATTGGAAAGTAAGTCACAATATATAGGGTTAAATAAAACCCATCTGATGAGAATTTATGGTTTGCAGGTCATGACTCCCCAGATCTCTTAGATAGGAATTTGGGCAGGATAAAAAAATCAGAGCTTAGTCTTCAATCCCATTGCATTTATATTAGTTCTGTTATGCCCAGACCCTTTATTCCCCGAAGAAGTCCACCAGAATCCGGAGTCAAAGCCAAGCGGCAAGGATCTTTAATGCAAGTTCGAACTTGGTCCCTCTGTTTTACAACATACAAGAGGGCCCCGAATGATGCATGTGGCCCCTCTTTATAGCCCGATGCATACAGGATATGCAAGGTTACAGAGGTACAAAGGAATTCTTTTGGTTGCAGCATTACAACTGGTAATTGGTTAATACAATTAACAGTTTTCCATTTGTTCCCGCGCTTTTAGTAAAACTACAAACGGTTGTGATCTTATCAGGGGCTCTCTAGGTGGTGTTTCTGAGATGTGTGGGGGGATGTGTTTGTGTTGGGCTCAGGAAGTTGGGACAAAATAGGGGATTGTGTTTGTACTGGGTCCAGGACTAAGATATGTGGCAGACACCGGTAATTAGAGCAGGACAGAGACTTTCACAACGTTTGTCCTTACAATGTCCGGAGTCTATAGATAACCTAATTAACCTAATCGGTTAGGTCCGGGGTCGATCTTTAACTAGGCTGAGGGCGCCGCCCGGGCTGTCAGGGCGCCGCCCGGGCTGTGAGCCTGTGGACTTCATTTCTGCCTTTTAGTTTTTTTTTCCAGTTCATCTCTTTCAGTTCACTTTAGGTACTCCACAGTTTATGGATGCTCTGTTAATTTTTTTTTCAGTTTGTGTTTCAATTTGTATTGTTTTGAACTCTATGTCTCCAAATTTATTTTTCTTCTGCAGTCTCTAATCTGCTTGCATCTAGTAAATTATCTCAGATATTATATTAATAGTTCTATCACCAGACATTTTATATTTGATCCTTTTTAACTTCCCTGTTTCTTCTTAACCTATTTAATCTTTCCTCTCATTTTTTGAACATATGAAATTTGATGTAATGACTTAAAATGTTCTTTTTTTTTTGAGCCAGAGTCTCACTCTGTTGCCCAGGCTGGAGTGCAGTGCCTCGGTATCGGCTCACTGCAACCTCTGCCACCCTGGTTCAAGCAATTCTGCCTCAGACTCCCAAGCAGTTGGGACCACAGGCTCCTGCCACCACGCCGGTTTAATGTTTGTATTTTTAGTAGAGACTGGGTTTCACCATCTTGGCCGGGCTGGTCTTGAATGCCTGACCTCGTGGTCCACCCACCTCAGCCTTG
Organism: Rhinopithecus bieti; assembly: GCF_001698545.2. Classification (NCBI taxonomy): domain Eukaryota; kingdom Metazoa; phylum Chordata; class Mammalia; order Primates; family Cercopithecidae; genus Rhinopithecus; species Rhinopithecus bieti. The sequence continues at coordinate 17,685 of NW_016817730.1, forward strand.
CAAAGTGCTGGAATTAGAGGCATGAGCCACTGTACCTAGTCTTAAAATATTCTTGTCTAATTTTATCATCTGTGTCAGTTATGTTTTGGTTTGGATTGACTTTTCACATGGTTCAGATTTTCCAGTTTCTTTGCATGTTGTTAATTTTTGTTTGGATGTCAAACAATATGATTTTTACTTTTGGGTGCTGGATATTTTATTCTATATTCTTTAGAAAAGCAGTTAAATCACTTAGAAGCAGTTTGATCCTTTTGGATCCTGATTTTAAACTTAGAAACAGAACAGAATTTAGTGCTGCGGCTGTTTTTTTGGTCCCACATCCAAGGTGTGACCTCTCTAAGACCACTATCCAATAGCCATATGAATTAATAAGATTTCTTAGTTTGAAAATACTCATTATCCTCAGCCTTACTGAGCTCTGAACATATTGTTCTAGCTATTCTTTTCAGGTGGCTCTTTTCATAGCCTTGGGTAGTGCCTAACAAACATGTGCTAATTAGTACCCAGCTGAATATTCAAGGCGAATTGTTTACAGATGTCTGGAATTTTCTCTCTGCTGCCCTCTTTTCTCTTTAGTATGCTCTTTACTATGCTGCTGTGGAGAGGCTATCCTACTCCAGAAAAGACTTATCATTTCTTCACACCACTCATTTACTCATTTTCTCCTTTAAACTTCTTCCAATCTGGCTTTTAAATCCTCTGAAATTCTTATCAAGTCATCGGATCATCATTTTGCTAAATCTAGTGTTTATTTTTGGTATAAATATTCTGGCCTCCACATCTGACCTCATCTTTTATTAATTTCTCCTTCAATCCATCACATTAAAAAAAATTCTTCAATCACAGTAGGCATGATTTTGTCTTAGAACATTTATACTGGCTATTTTTTCTGCTTGAAATGCCCTTTCTTCAGATATTTGCCTGATTATCAAATTCCCCTATTTCTAGACTTAACTCCTTGTCTTAGTCCATTTGTGCTGCTATAACACAGACTGTGGAATTGATAAAAGACAGATATTTATTTCTAACAGTCTGGAGGCTGGGAAGTCCAAGATCAAGTCACCAGCAGATTTAGCTCTCCGGCAAGGGCTGCATCCTCCAGAGGGAAGGAAACTGTGTCCTCACACTGCCTCCAGAGGCAGAAGGGCAAGAGAGAGATGCTCTCTCTACCCAGCGCTTTTATAAGGATACCTAATCTCATTCATGAGTATGATGGTTAATATTAGGTGTCAACTTGACTGAATTGGGGGATGCCTAGATGGCTGATGAAGCATTGTTAATAGATGTGTCTGTGAGGGTTTTGCCAGAGGAGACTGATATTTGAATTAGTAGACTGGGAGAGGAAGATTCATCCTTAATGTGAGTGGCACCAACCATTTGTCTGCCCGTGCAGGTAGAACAAAGCAGGCAGAAGAAGAGGATAAGCAGCCTGTTAAGTCTTCTTGCTCCTTCTCTTCCATGTTATGCTGGATGCTTGGCTTCCTTTCCTCCTGCCCTTGGACATTAACTCCAGGTGCTTCAGTCTTCGGTCTCTGAGGCTTGTACCAGCAAACTCCTATGGTCCCAGACTGAGGGCTGCACTGTTGGCTTCCCTAGTATTGAGGCGTTCAGATTTAAATTGAGCTATGCTACTGGCTTCTCTCTTTCTCTAGCTTGCATATAGATAGATATAGATATACATCCTATTGGTTCTGTCTCTCTGAAGAACCCTGACTAATACAGTGAAAGAGGAGCCCTGAAGGTCTAATGACCTCTTAAAGGCCCCACCTCTTAATACTATCACACTAGCAACACCTGAATTTTGGAGAGGACACATTCAAACCACAGCACTCTTCAATAAACCTAGTCACCCTACTTAAAATTCCAACAACTTCCCAGGATAGCCAGTCTCTAAAGATAACCCTCAATAAACCTTGTGTAACCCTTTCCTCTCAAATCTGGGCTAGCCCTGACTTTGCAGCCAATAGAATGCAGCAGGTATGACAGTCTAGAACTTCTGAGGCAGTCAGAGGACAACTTGCAAATCTGACTGGGTCCGCTTAAATGCTAGCTGTCAGGATGCTCACTCTCAGTACACATCGAGAGGCCACTTTTAGGCACCTTGATCAATAACCTCAGCTAAGCCTACATTTGACAACCAGTATCAGCTGCTGGCTGTGTGATGGAGCTGTCTTGGACCTCTAGCCCAGACTAAAGCCCTGACTGATACCTGTCTGTAAACACACGAGAAACTGTGAGAGCCAGCTAGATCAGCTAAAACACAGTAATACAAGTTAATAATAAATTGTTTGAAGCCACTAAGCTTTGAAGTGGTTTATAGGTAAGGATAACTAGGAACTCTGTTTGCCCTGCACTTCAGTTTTCAATCTCTTGCTCTTTGTCTTTTTACCTCAGCATTTGTTATCATTTAACATACTATATGATTTCTGATTTATGATGTTTATTTTTTGTCTTGTTGTCCCCACCAGATTAAAAGTTCTTAAAGGTGCCAATCATTGTTTGTTGTGTTCTCTGATATATCTCAGTTGTCTAGAACAGCATGGCTAATACATAGTGGAATTTCAATAAATATTTGTAAAAGTAATGAAGAAGGCAGTAGTCTATCCTAAAAAAGTTAAAGAAGACTCATTCAAAAGATGATCACAAATTTACTCAAATGTGGTTCATTCCCAAAGCCAAAATGATAAATTAAGAGGTTAACAAATATCTATTGAACACAAACTAAATTAGGGACTTATACTTATTAATAGCAAACTGGAGAGTAATTATTAGAAAAAAATGAAGCCATTTGAAATTACTTTCAAATATTACACCATTATAAGTCTCTGGATAGTGATTTTAGATTAATATAAAATTTGAGGAAACCAATCATAATGAAAAGATACCTAATTATTCTCACTCAAAATAATAATTAAAACAAAATTTAAGGGCATATAACCACAATTTTCAATACTTGGATTTGTTATAGTACCTTTTTTAAGTGATTACAGGGTTAACATAATTTGAGTTGTGCATATTTATTAACATTAATTTCACCTCACTTAATGGAATCTGCTGGAGATTGACTTGTGTTTCTACTAAAAATACATGAAATATATTAAGAAAAGCAGAGAGAGAGAGCCACTGATTTATTGTGTTTGGTGTCCAAGAACAGCTCAAACTGCTTTTTGTGAAAGAGTAATGTCTTACTGTTTCCTTAAAAATGTTTTATCTGCCTGGCCTGGTGGCTCATGCCTGTAAATCCCAGCACTTTAGGAGGCTGAGGCGGGCAGATCATGAGGTCAGCAGATCGAGACCGTCCTGTCTCACATGGTGAAACCCCGTCTCTACTAAAAATACAAAAAATTTGCTGGCTGTGGTGGCAGCCACCTGTAGTCCCAGCTACTTGGGAGGCTGAGGCAAGAGAATGGCATAAACCCAGGAGGCAGAGCCTGCAGTGAGCTGAGGTCACACCACTGCACTCCAGCCTGGGCGAAAGTACGAGACTCCCTCTCAAAAAAAATAAAATAAAAAGTTTTATCTTGAAAACTGTATGTCAGTTCTTAGCAAGTTAAGTTAGTAATATGAGGAATGTCTACAAGGTTTTAAGGAAAAAATACATTTTAAGAATGTTCACTGAAAACTCTTTTAAAACAATGGGTTCTGAATTTTAAAAACATTCAAATAGATTTATTTTTGAATATATAACTGGAATCTTTATTACAAAAGAATCATCAGTGTTTGACTTCTAATTCATATGCCAACAAGCATTTCTAAGCAAACTATAACCAAGAAAAATGCCAAGCACAGTCTGTGAGCTTAGAATGTATGTGAATTTCATATTAATTTTCTTTGACTCCTCCTGAACTTGAGCATCTTACAGGTCTGGTTGGGCAATGTATCAATTCTCATGCTCAATGAATTCAGTCATAGGGCACATGCAACTTAAAGCAATGAGGCCTAACTGCCGGGCTGCTTAGAACCATCAGTAGGTATGAATAGCACAGAGTCAGCATGCAAACAGAGTTGTCATAACATGAACAAAGAGCAAAGGCTAACATTTAGCCTGAATTTGGAGCAAAACCAAAGTTAAGACCAAGCCCTACCTCAGCACACTGATGCTTCAGTTTTACACGTTTGCTTTGTAGACAGAACTACTTCACATTTATTTACCTTCCATTATACAATCTACACATAAAAAACAAAAGAAAACAAAACAATAATGGCTTTTAAACAAAAATACATGATGTAGCTTGCCAAGGAATTTGTGGGCTTTTTGGAAGTGTTTTGGACAGATTTCAACCTAACATTACTTTTATTTCATATTCTTTTCCTTACAGAATGGAGTATCATGATAACTAGGTATTAAGTCAAGTCAATAGCGGACCGAGTTGCCTCTGTGGAATTTAAGCTTTACAAGAAGAGAGACTTAAGCATATTTAGTCCTTGGTGGTAGAACTCTTTGGTGTGAAGCCAAGTAGTTGCTTTTGTAGCTTTGATTCAAAGAAGCCAAAATCAAATGCTGTAGGGCCTGGAACATGGTGAAAGTGAGTGAAGTGGACTAGCTGGCACTGAAACTTGTAAACGCTATCTAAAGGAAACAACCACTACTTACCTCTACCAATAGTGGCCATGCTAGATTGTGAGAGCAGGGATGACAGGTATTTTGTTTCTGCAAGAGAAGCCAGAAATACGGATTTATCATGTCAACTCTCCTAATAAATACTGAATTGTACTTCATTGTTTGGTGCTTTATGCAAGACAAAAAAAAAAAAAAGAAAAAGAAAAAAGAGAGGGAGAGAAAGAAGCAGCAAAAAAAAGACACACACTCTCGTGTAGATTGAATTTGGTCCACAGTTTACTAGATTGAGATCTGTAAGAACAAACTAAGGAGGTAAGAGAAAGAGGAGGGCATATTAGTTAAGTGAGAAGTAATTGTAAAATATATTATAAGCATTTATTAGCACAGTAAAATTTATGGACAAAATAGAAACTTCAGCTCAAACTACATTAAGCTTTCTGCAATCGAGCTGTATCACCTTCTGCTTCTCATTGATATCCTTTTTCTTACTCCTTCCTCCCTTATTCAGAGAAATGTTGGCTAATTGTTCACAATCTTACTATGTACTCACTTTCCATTCTACTCTATTAATTAACTCTATCATTCATTGATTTAATGAATAAATATTTTTCAAGTTCTGTATGCATGGCTTTCTAGTTTATGTTGAAATGTGGTATAGCCAAAAAGTCACAATGATCACATGGAAGCTATTCCTAATGCCTTAACCTCTCAATATTTTGACTTCCCTGAATTCCAAAAGGCATCATCGTTTTGCTTCAGCTTGACATTCCTAAGGTCATAATCTGGACATTGTTGTTACCAGGAAGTGTTCCATGTCTAAATTCATGAATTCAGATTTTCAACTCATTGACCAATCCTTCCTTCCTTCCTTCCTTCCTTCCTTCCTTCCTTGCTTCCTCCCTCCCTCCCTCCCTCCCTCGCCTCTCCTGTTCTGAATTCTATCAATACTACTGCACTCGATCTATTTTTTGCTCTCATTAAATTCTTTGAACCTTGTAATTTCTCTCTATATCAACATCTTCTACCTCTCAGTAGTGTGGGGTCCTGTTTTAATCAAGCTAATACTGAGGCTCTTTCATATTAGTGGATCTCATGACAAAATCTGTACTCTTTGGATCTTGATTTTTTATAGACGTGACATGTAAAATTCTACCCTTTTGTTAATCCACTCCCCTCCACTACTGGAGGTTGATACCACTGCAAGTTTAGGTTCATCAAATTTGATTAGACCTCAAAATTCTCTGGATTTCTAGATCTTTTACACATCTTTTAACAATATCTTTTTCTTACTCTTCACAGTGGCTATTTTAAACCTTTCTCATTCTACTCAAGCTCTGACTGCAATTTTTTTCTTACTTAACACATGACCATCAAGATAACTGCTCTTAAATTTCTTCACTTACCTCAGCTACCAACTTAACTAACAAGGTAGCATGATTTTAAAAAGTGCTATGTTCAGGCTAATTCCTTCAACTATGCTTATTACACTATCTGCTAAGCTGTCGTCATTTTTCATGTATTCATTTTATAAATCATATATTAATCACCTACTTTGTGACAGGTACTATTCTGGGCTCTTCAGCCACACCAATGAGTAACACATATTAGGATCCTGTTCTCAGAAAGACGTTCCATTGAAAGGAGGTAATCAGCTGTTAGAAAAATATTAGTTTCAGCTAGTAATAAGAATGGAAAAAATGCTAAGACAAGGTGATAGATTTATCAGATAGTGAGTACCTGGGTGTGAAGATACTTCCATGAGGAAGAGACATTTGGTCAGGGAAGACAAGAAGGAGCCAACCATGAGAAGACATAGAGGAGTGTTTTATTTCTTTATTACTATTATTAATAAACGCAAAGACTAAATATCAATGAAGGCCAAAACGAGCGAAGAGAGTAGCAGCCTTTTATTGCAAATATGCACGCACTCTCGGGCGAGGTTCACTAGTCCACCGGAAAGGGGCCAGGGAAGTGGCACCCGCGCTCTCCAGTGAGGTTCTCAGGTCTACAAGTAAGAGGGGCGGAGGGAGTCACACTGGCTCCTGCCAGCGGCGGACTTTTATGCATTGGTACTGGAAGGGGAGGGCAGTGGGTGGGATAAGGGCGGGATAGGGGCGTCTCCGTAGGCGTGGCCGGGTAAGTTTCGATCTCTTTGGATTGACGTCACCTGACCCATGCTCAGTTGATCTGTATTTTCCCACCCGGAAGCAACAGGGACTGCTCCATCTTGTTCACCTTCCTCCATCTTGTCCTTTCTCCCTCACCCAAACAAGGAGGAGCATGTGAATTCACAGGAAAGAATAAGAACATGCACCCTAACTTGGGAAAGGACTTGGTGTGTTTCATCCATGCACATGTAGTTGAACAATCATGGGTAATAGTGGGAGATGAGATTAGAAGGTCAATCAGGAGCTAAATGTAGGTTATGCAGGAAGCTTTTTGTGGTTGTTAAGCATGGGATTAATGTCATCCAATTTAGATTTTTAACAAAAACCCATACCATGCTGAATGTTGATGGAGCTACATAAGGGTAGAAGAAGAGATATTATTTAGTAGGTAATTCAAGTAATGTAGGTGAGTGATAATGGTGGCTTGATTTTAGGGTGACACTAGGGAAAGAGAATGGTTGACAGATTAAGAGTATATTTAGGGGGTAAAGCCAGAAAGATTTGCTGATCTATTGATATGGGAGTTAAGAGAACGAAAGTTGCAAGAATAACTCCTAGTGGTTTTTTTTGTTTGTTTGTTTGCTTGACTAATTTTGTTATGTCATTTATTAAATTGAGAATGAAAGAGCAAAATTTTTGAGATCAAAATAAAGTTGCAATCCAGAGTTAACTTTTATGCATGCTAAATTTAGATGCTTTATTAGACATGCAACTTAAGATGTCTAATTGGCAATTGGATATGTGAGTTTGGAGTTCAGAAGAGAGGTCAGCACTGGCCATCAATATTCAGTACCCAATGGCTTGTGGGTGGTAAAGCCATGGGACTAAGTGAGATAATCTAGGGAGAAATCAGAAAGAGAGAAGAGAAAAACGTTCAGGCCACATCCCTGGCTCACTCTAGTATTTAAGTAATAATCAGAGAAAGAGGAACCAACAAAAGGACTGAGAAATAGCTAGCTAGCAAGGTAGGTGAAAAGACAAGGAAGATTGATACATGCTACAGAAGCTAAGAAAAGAAAGTACTTCAAGAGGATGCAAATGTATATACTTGCCAGAGCTAAAAAAGAAGAAGATGCAAATGACCAACTGTTTAGCTGAGAAACTAGTAATGTTGAAACTGTGAAATAGCTGTTGAAGTTGGTCTGGAGGGGCGTCATTTGTTATAAGAACTATTTCAACTGAATTGGAGTCATTTGAGGAGAGAACAAGAGGTAAGCAGGAGACAGAGACAACAGACAACTCTTCTTGTAAGTTTTATCATGAAAGGAGACCAAGAAGAGAAATAGTAGCTGGAAGAGAATGTGTGCTAAAGCAGGGTTTTATAAAGTGGGAAGATTCTAGAATATGTATGCTGTTAGGATTGATTCAGTAGAAATTAATTGATGATGTAGGAGGAAGAGGATACTTGCATGAGACAAATTCATTAGAAAGTGAGCCGGAGATGGAGCTAGAGCACAAATTGAGGGATAGTACTTTGACATCAGCAGGGACACTTCATTTATTGTGAAAGAAAGAAAGGGGATGGGTAGAAGTTTAGGTAGGTAAATTTTGTGATGAAAGCAAGGAAGCCCTAGATTGAATTTATTTATCAAGATCATCATTTGAAAGGGAAGAGTGAGTGGAAAAGAGGTAGGGCTGGAGGCCACTGCACAACGGGAGAAGGTATGAATACTCATTTTACATAGTGTCAGAGTAAATATGCAGTGCAGTGGAGTTGCAGAGTATTAGAGAATGCCATTTTGTCACTCATGGTCATGTATTTAGAGTGAGACAAAATAGCATTGCTGTGCATCTTGAAGCTTGTACAATGTGATAGGCTGAATAATGGTCTCCGAAGATATTCAGATTCCAAACTCTGGAACCTATAAATGTTACCTTATATGACAAAAGAGACTTTGCAGATGTGAATAATGAAAGATTTTGAGTATAGGAGGTTACCCTATATTTACCAGATCTGTTCTAAATGTAGTCACAACTGTCCTTATAAGAGAAACACCATGATTTTAGCCCAGTCTGACTCATTTTGTACTTTGACCTACATAACAGTAAGATAATAAATTTCTGTTGCTTCATGCCACTAAGTTTGTGGTACTGTGTTGCAGCAGCAATAGGAAATTAATACAGTCCACTACTTCATTCCTTTCCTTTGTATCTTCATCCTCTCCCTTCTTTCAGGCCATTTCCTGTTAGCAGGTAAACATGCTTAAGAGTTTCCTTTTAAAAAACAGTATTAATAAACAAACAAACAACAACAACAACAACAACAGAGAATTTCCTACCTGTACTTGCTCAGCTCTAGCTACCATCCCTTTTTATGTAGTCCTTTTAACAACTAAGGGTTGTTATTTTTATTATTTCCTTCTCATCTCTCATCCACTCAATCTTCTGCCAACTCTCATCAACTCTTTTTTCCTTAATAAACTGCTTTCAATATTTGTCAAGGTGCTCTTATTCTTAATTCCAGGGTATTATTTTCACTTCTACCCTTTTTAACCTCTTTGTTAATCAGTTGATTTCCCCATTCTGGTGATATTCTCTCCCCTGGAGTTCTATGACACCATACTTTTTAAAAAATTATATATTTCCTCTCTGACCATTCTTCTTTATTCTCCTTTATGGGCTACAATTTTTTCATGGCCTTTTCTTGGTGTAAGTTTTAAAATTTATTATTATTATTATTATTATTATTATTATTATTATTATT
>NW_016817730.1:29432-46743 GCF_001698545.2 Rhinopithecus bieti
TTATTATTATTATTATTATTATTATTATTATTATTATTATTTTGAGACAGGGTCTCTCTCTCTTGACTAGGCTGGAGTGTAGTGGCACAATCATGATTCACTGCAACCTCAACCTTCCGGGCTCAAATAATCCTCACACCTCAGCCTCCCGAGTAGCTGGGACTATAGGTGCATGCTACCACACTCAGCTAATTTTGTTATTTTTTGTAGAGCCGAGGTCTCACCATGTTGCCCAGGATGGTATCAAACTCATGGGTTCAAGCAATCCTCCTTCCTCAGCCTCCCAAAACTCTGAGATCACAGGCGTGAGCCACTGTGCCTTGCATTGTTAGTGTTCTTAACAGAGCTCTACTTTTTTCTCATTCTACATACTCTTTTGGAGTTATCTTAGCTATTTTCCAAAACTTTCTATTTGATACTTATAGTACTCACCTGGACAAATATACTGTTCTGTACACCTTATTGTCACGCTAAGGTGTCCTGAGTTGGAAAGACAGGCTCTGTTGTCCTGCTCCATGGCACACTCATGTCAGACTGCAGTGATTAACTGTATTGGATTTGGTGTCACTGAACTGATTTTGAATTCTGACCTTGCTTTTTTCCTACCTGCAATAGCAAGTGATTTACCTGCTGAATGTGTAAAATAGTACAGACCCACTAAACTGTTATTAAATGAGATAATGCACATCAAGTACAAGGCATAGTTCCTGGCATACAGTAGGTGGTCAATAAATGTACGAAAATACTAGTATCGCTGGCTTCTTCTTTTTGTCTCTAAGTTCTGTCTCTGCTGGTAATTCTACCATGGAACTTCTCTTTTCCATTGCTGTTGCTGTAGTAGTTTCTAATGTCTCCTACAACTTTTGATGTTCACAGCCCACCATTGCCACCCCCACTCCTCTTTTTATTTTTCTGGTTCATCTTTCCTATTACTCTTGTATTATTTTTATTTTTCCCCTACTTTCCCCATTATTCCCACATTCTCTATTTTTTTCTGTTTTCCTTACATTGTTCTCCTTCTCCTCCACCTTTTTTTTTTTTTTGAGTTTGCAAGTCTCAAGAAGTAGTCCAGACTACTCTTTGCAGAAGTCTTCATTGCCAGGATCTGCTTCTTAGTTTTCATAGTTACTGTTTAATTTTTCGTTATGATTTATAGTAAAGATGGGAAGAAAATGACTAGTGGCAGGCCTGCAGGCCTTTCTTAACTGAAGACAGCCCTAGAAAAGAAATTTAAAGAAATTTTCTCAAAATACGTTAGTGACAGACCACCTGGCAAATACTAATAATATGAGCTGATGGGAGAGTCCTTATCTATGGATTGTGGCAGCAGGATGTCTAGGATGCTTATGGAAAACAAATCTAGAACCTACTGATTTATGTGTCATGGCCCCTGAAAATGTATATACCCTATGTCACTATCCTAATATAAAATGCAAATGTTTCATACCAAAATAGCTCCCTTTTGTGTAAGTGATGTGACTATGCACATTCCATAGCGGCTTCATTTGTTAAATCTGGGTCACTGTGTCCTGATGTGATAAGAAAGGCCTGGGAATTTGTCATCGTCTTTCTGGATCTTTCCCTGCTTTGTCTGTGCTGTTTGATTACATTTGTCCTTGAAGTCATCAGTAAAGCCTGATACTGGGTAAGGTTTATAATTTGTGTGAGTCTGATAGGACAGCTTGAATCCTTCCTTGTGTTTTCTCATTGGATATGGTGGCATTCCAGATGATTACAGTTGCTAGGAAATTTCTCTCTAGATATCTGAAGCAATAATAGGCTATGATTCCAGCGTATCTATCTGTTGTGATTACAGTTCTCTTTGTGGTAATATATTATCATATGTAATTCAGTGAAGAAATGTGTATACATGCATGTAATACAATACATCAATATCTGTATCTCTGGGTCCATACAATGCCATAAGAGCAAATGTCAATCTGAGCATTGATTTAATGTTATAGAGCCTCTAGAATTTTTGACTGCTAAAAAAATAAAAACAAATGATTTGTTCATTTGGTTTCTATTTAAGAAACCATTTCCATAGAAATAGATGCAGTTCTTTACTGAATTACATATGAACCAAATTTACAAATAAAGTTAGCTCACTTGAAAATCATCTAATCTCCTTTTGAAATTTATGACATCAATTATTTAGTTATTAATTATAAGAGGAAGAAATATAACATATCATATTTGTATCCGTTTTTTGCTGTAATGATGAATATTACATATTTCTTGAGTGTGCTATTTTCTAGACAAATGTGTATTCCATCGTATTGTCATTAGAACCATAACATTTTCTAGAATGTTACTTACATCTTAATGAAGGGATAATCATGCTATGAAGCTTTTATATATATATATATATATATATATATTTTTTTTTTTTTTTTAAACGGAGTCTCGCTCTGTCGCCCAGGCTGGAGTGCAGTGGCCGGATCTCAGCTCACTGCAAGCTCCGCCTCCCGGGTTTACGCCATTCTCCTGCCTCAGCCTCCCGAGTAGCTGGGACTACAGGCGCCCGCCAGGTCGCCCGGCTAGTTTTTTGTATTTTTAGTAGAGACGGGGTTTCACCATGTTAGCCAGGATGGTCTCTATCTCCTGACCTCGTGATCCGCCCGTCTCGGCCTCCCAAAGTGCTTTTATATTTTTATCATTACATTTATTTCTCAGTAATTCTCTCACTTTGCAGAAATGATTTTCATTCTTTTACATTTTTAATGTGTGATGTACCAAATGGAAAATAAAAATCATCCTAAATGAAAATGAGTGTTATTCATTGATAAGAATTCAATTAATCTATAGAAAGGCCCCTTTCATTACCTCTTTTACAGATTTTTAAAATTCTCTATTTCTTTTATAAGGTTTCCTTAGATATTCTCTATCATTGTTTTTCTTTGTGTATTTAAAAAAGATGATCTAGGCCAGGCATGGTGGCTCACATCTGTAATCCCAGCACTTTGGGAGGCTGAGGCTGGCAGATAACTCTCGAGGTTCAGGAGTTCAAGATCAGCCTGGTGGCCAGGTGCGATGGCTCATGCCTGTAATCCCAGCACTTTGGGAGGCCAAGGCAGGCAGATCACTAGGTCAGGAGTTCGAGACTAGCCTGGCCAACATGGTGAAACCCCGTCTCTACTAAAAATACAAAAATTAGCTGGGTGTGGTGGCACCCACCTGTACTCCCAGCTACCCAGGAGGCTGAGGCAGGAAAGTCGCTTGAACCCGCCTGTACTCCCAGCTACTCAGGAGGCAAAGGCTGCAGTGAGCTGAGATTGTGCTACTGCACTCCAGCCTAGGTGACAGAGAGAGACTCCATCTAAAAAAATAATAATAAAATAAAATAAATAAGATGACCTTATATGTAGGGGAGACTACAGTCTTTAAGGACTTGGGAGTCTAAAAAATCATTTGAATTCAAAAGAAATAGCATTTAATAACAATTACAAGGTAATAATGTTAATATTTCCTCTTTGTATAGTCTTTTTAATTTTTCAAAATTATTTCATCATATGATACTTCCAATATACAGCTATCCATAATCTATAACACATAGAAGCTGAGATCTCAACATGTTCCAGTACAGTGAATTACAGGGGAGTGTAATTTGACACATTAAAATCTCAAAATGGATTTTATTTTGACTGTTCTTTGAAAAGGCCTGTTTCTAGAGTTGATATATGTCAAGAAGATTTAAGACTGGCACAGAAAACAACAAGCTCCTCATGGGAAGTGAAGCCTAACAATAGTGCTAGCACTCAGATGCAAGGAGGTGGGCTTCTCTTTGGGTTTTGCCATGACTGTGTTAGTGTTCATCCACGTACTCTGCCCTTCTGTGTGGGAGGATTATATCTGCCCACAATGTGAAACTCAGGTGTGCTCATGTGATATGTTATGGTCCATGAAATGTTCATAGAAGTGGAGGGTGTCACTTCCTGGAAGAAGTTTTAATGGTCACTACACACTTTGCTGTCCTCTCTTTTTCCCTCTCCTGTGATAACAGACATAGTGGATTCCAAAAGATGACATGACAGAGCTGCAGCCAACCAATAACGGACATGGAGGAAGAGTGAGATCTAAACCTGAGTGTTACAGGTCTCTGATATTTGGGAATCATTTGTTAGTGAAGCACAACCTAGACTGTCTTGAGTGATACAGGTTTGCTCAAAGATTATTAGCTATTATATTAGCTATTATTATATTGGCTATCCTGTTCTCCAGTGTTTTCCCTTCCTTTTTCATGTTCTCACCTAAATGTGTTCATAAAATACTCTTGTTGATTCTCCAGTGCAGAGAGAGCACCAACATTTTAAAGACTTACTAAAATTCTGTCTCAGAAAACTGTGAAACAAACCCAGAGCCTAGTATAATTCCCTATATTTTTGCAGATTCCTCAATTCCATATGGAATCACAGGATAAAAACATCTTGATGGAAGTCTAGTCTTTCATGCTTCTGGCTAGGAATCAAGTGGCTCTTACCATATGTGGCAGACACCACAGAGATGCACCAATCAGCTCCCCTTTCAGGAAAAGACTCATTGTCCATCTGTGAGGGCCATCTGTGAGCTTCCGCAGGTCCATCTCAGCTTGAGCGGAGGTCATGTTCTCTTCAGAGTAGCCTCAGTCAGTAACTAAGCAAGAATGTGGTGCAAGCACCTAGCCATTTCTTTTCAACAGGGGACTTCTGTAAAAGGTGATCTTTGCTCTGAGGCTCTCTGCTGGGCTGGCAGAGGCATTGTCAGATCTGCATTGCAGTCTGGCAGTTCCTCCTACCCAATCCTGCATCCCCTTGTTTCTTCACAGATATTACTTTCCAAGATATTTTGTACTCCTAAATTCAGCTCAGCATCTGTTTCTGTGAGTGGGAAAGGAAACTTACATAAGATCTACCTGCTTATTGAGAGTGCTCTCCTAGATATAAAGTCAAAGATGAGAGTGCCCCATCCCCTTGTTCTTCGGGCTATTCTCAGTACCTCTTCTCTGTCTGTGTTTATTCACTGGGCAGCCTTAGGACAATCATGCACTATCATAGAACAATAACTTATAACAGCCGTATAACAATATAACATACATCCTTGATTCTGTCAGGATATTGAAATGAAATGTTCTCCTTGATAATTTTCTCAAGTGTACAGTGGGAATAATAAAAGTAATTTTCTCACAAGAGTTGTGAGAAGAATTAATAGCCAAAGTTTATTAAGTGCTCACTTTATGTCAGGCTTTACAGACACTACTGTATTTCATTTTATTCAGCAGGTGAGGCTACTGAGGCAAAGAGAGGATAAGTAACATACAGCTAATGGTAGGCTGAGTGGGAACTGGGGTCTACACAGAGTGACATCACAGCCCACTTACACAATTACTCTGTGCCACTCTGTCTCTCAAGGAGATCTGTCAAGACCTTAGTATGTGCCTGCATGGATTAAGCTCACCATTTGTTGGAGTAGGCACTCCATAAATGTTAACCACTATGATTACTTATTCATTTTCAAAGTTGAACAAATAAAACCCTGAATATTTTAAATACAAAGAAATAAAGGTCCTTTGTAAGCCAAGTCAATGAATTTAGACTTTATCTTGAGGGCATTAAGGAGTTATTGGAGAGTATTAAGAATGGACTGACATTTAGATTCACAGATTATAAAGGTGACTCTATTTGTAGTGCCGTCAATGAAAGGAACTGAGGCATAAAGTGGGGTAAGGAAATGGTAGAATTTGTCAAGACTAAAAGTGAAGTCTGCCTGAACTATGGTAGTGGCAATAGCAATTAGGAAAAAAAATTAAATAGGCCGGGCACGGTGGCTCACGCCTGTAATCCCAGGCCAAGGCAGGTGGATCATGAGGTCAGGAGATCGAGATCATCCTGGCTAACATGGTGAAACCCTGTCTCTACCAAAAACATACAAAAAACTTAGCCAGGCGTGGTGGCGGGCACCTGTAGTCCCAGCTACTCGGGAGGCTGAGGCAGGAGAATGGTGTGAACCTGGGAGGTGGAGCTTGCAGTGAGTGGAGATAGCGCCACTGCACTCCAGACTGGGTGACAGAGCAAGACTCTGTCTCCGAAAGAAGGATGGGAAGGGGAAGCGGAAGGGGAAGGGGAAGGGGAAAGGATTAAATAGACTAGTTAATGGATTTAAAGTGTCACACTGGTCTGGACACTTCATCTGGATGTGCTTCAGTTGATTTATTTGTGAAAATCATTTGGATGAGATGGTTGCTAAAGTGTTTTTTTTTTGTTTTGTTTTCTCCAATTGGCATCTCTTAAAGGGGGAGCTGGAGGTAGAAAGGGCGGGGGAAATAAGGGAACAGAGTAGGTAGAACTGTAGGAATAAATATAGTGAAAGAATTTTGGAATAACTTTGGTTTGGAAACTTGGTGCATTTATAACATTATTAAGAAAATTTTAAGCAAAATCTAAATAAAATGCAACTAACATCCAGCTTTATGTTTCCCTAATTTTCCAGTTTATTTCTAAACTCCCTTAAGCAATAAATTTATCTAGTCTTTTGAAAGAGAATTTATAACATCTTGGAGCTCTCACTTAAATAAAAAGACAAGAGTCAATCATGGCGGAGGGTGTTTTGTTGTTGTTGTTAAGTATAAGAAGCATTAAGCAAGCTCCCAACGGAACCAACTTATCTTTTTAAAAATCCTACAATTTATGCAAATCCCATATGGGATTTATGCAAATTCCATATACTTTGGTAGTCAGGGCAAATAGGTATTTGCCATAAAGAGCAGTGAGTTGAGTCTATCTCGCAAACAATATAGATAATTGCAGAGAAAGTAAGGAAACAAGCTGCACTTTACTCTTTTATGCTTTGGCAAATTGTGTTGCATTGTTATGTACCTGGCAAAAGAAAGTGTATCATTTTGGAAATTGCTGCTGAGTGTGGTTATTGTGCACAGCCATAGCAGAGATTTTGAAGTCATCATGGAGCCGAGGTGGCAGGGTCACTACGTGTTCTCACTACCGGGGCTATCTGTTAGAGTCTGCTGAATAGTTGACATCAATTTCAGAAGGCAGGAGGCAGAAGAATGCTGGACTCTATCTTCATTTGGCAAAGCTTTGAAGGATAATGATTGAGTGAATAAAACTTCTACTAACTTACTTTCATTTCTAGAACTTCGTGTTGTTTCTGTGAATATTGAATTAAATGAGAAGGCTAAGAAATAATTGATTTCAAACATATATCATTCTAAATTTTTTGGGGAAAGAATTTATATTTTAAAATAATATCAGTAAATGTAAATGGAGCAATGAAGATTAATGCAATACTAAATATTTACCCTAGTGGGACACCATCACTTCTTGCCTAAAATACTGAAATTGTCTCCTTAACTCCAACTTTTGCATTCTGATGTTTTTCTACACAATGTAGTCAGAGATTTTTCTGAAATCAAAATTGGATGATGGCACTCCCTATTTAAAAACTTTTGGTAGATTCATTAATTAACTAATGCTATATAATTACCCACTAAAACTTAGTTTCTCAGAATGACAACTATTTGGTTTTTTTCCTCACAGTTTCTGTCAATTCAGGAGTGGGTTAGCTTGGGGGTTATGGCTTGAAGTTTCATGAGATTATACTCACTTATTGTCTGTAGCCACAGATACATTTGAAGGCTGGACTGATGCTAGAGAATCCGTTTCTAGTCATTAACATGGCGGTCAAATTGCTGATGACAAGTTGTTTTTTACTCCACTGGGTTGCTTGAGTGTCCTTACAACAGGGTGGCTAGCTTACCCCAGAGTAAGTGATTTTAAGAAAGCAAGGCAGAATTCTTCACTGATTTTTATGATTAACCTCAGAACTTATTTCATCACTTCTGTCATTTTCTGTTGGTCACATAGGCCAGTACTGATTCACTGTGGGAGGTGACTATACAAGGATGTGACTAACGGGAAGCACAGATTGTTGGGCACCATCTTGAAGGCTTAATATGGCCGTTGGTTTTCATTTACTTTGGGAATAAAGTTCAAATTTTAGACACTGCTTACAAAACCTGTCATGATATGACAATTTCTTGCCTCTTCAACTTCATCCTGCCCTTCATGGATCATGTTCAAGCCATTAAAAACATATTTCTTCAGTTCTTCTAATGCACTACACTGTTTTCACTCTCTTATTGGATCTTGTTTTCCCATCCTTTAAATTGACTCACTCTTACTCAAAGCATCTTGTCTGTCTTAATTATAGCATTTATCGCACTTACTATTTTTATAATTATTATTTTTTCATTGTGTACCCTAGTAGATTGATATGAAGGTAGGTGCCCTGTATATGTGTGTGTGTGTGTGTGTGTATGTCATTCTGCTTCATTGCCTATCATGTGCCTAAAATGTAGGAATATTTGTTGAATTAATGAACGATTCAATAAATGAATGAGAGACTATCTTGACTCTCACTCAGTAAGTGATATTTACACGAATTTTCCAAGGTGATGGAAAAAAATCTAATAAACTCACCTATAATTCCTTTTTTGTTAGCCTATATCTCTTTATAAACCTTAAAAACAGAAAAGAACAATCTGATATACTGATACTGGGGTTTGGTTCCATGTGTGATAATACTGGTCATTTGTTGAGTCCAGAGATATAGATCATATATTTATCTTCTAATGAACAATGATAGAGTAATAAAAATGGTTTTATCTTTCTAGGTTACAAATCAATATTATGACATATGAGAGTCAGTGAAAGTCAATAAAGATTTTCTACCAAACTATTTTTTTCTTTCAAAGCTGTGAAATTACAATACTGTGGTTAAAACAGACTGAGCCAAAATTTTTATATCATTACATTTAGTAATGCCTATATATTATTTTCCATAGACCAGTTTTAAAGATGAACAAAATATTACGTAGCAAAATATAGTGTTACTTATTAATTGTACAAAACAAAGATCAGTTGAAGAGATTTCAGTGAATTTTAAATGCTCCCATTAGGTATGTCATTTTCCCCCTCATTAACATGCCACCTAAAATAACCAAATCACTGTTGACAATAAAATATCCTATACTGCATACCATTTATAGAAATAGTAGCACTTAAGAAGAGTATGTCAGTGGTAAAATTTCAGTCAATGATTTCAATATTTTAAAAGTATTGGGGTGGCCAGGCATGGTGGCTCACGCCTGTAATCCCAGCATGTTGGCAAGTTGAGGCAGGTGGATCACCTGAGGTCAGGAGTTCAAGACCAGCCTGGGATGGGAGCAGTGTCTCATGCCTGTAATCCCAGCACTTTCGGAGGCCAACGTGGGTGGATCACGAGGTCAGGAGTTCAAGACCAGCCTGACCAACATGGTGAAACTCCATCTCTACTAAAAATACAAAAAAAATTAGCCAGGTGTGGTGGCACACACCTGTAGTCCCAGCCACTCGGGAAGCTGAGGCAGGAAAATCACTTGAACCCAGGAGGCAGAGGTTGCAGTGAGCCGAGACTGTGCCATTGCACTCCAGCCTGGGTGACAAAGTGAGACTCCATCCAAAAAGGGGGGAAAAAAAGTATTGGGTATCTATTTCTCCCAAAATGTTAAATGGCAAGTAAGTGGAAGGAAATAGAGAAGGAGATAGTTCATGTCCTATCTTACTGGTTTATGACTGGAAAAGCAGAGTAAGATCTTCATGTGGGTTGATGTGATAGTTGTATGTATCAGCAGACATAACAGAAGCTTCTTTTTGACCTCTCTTGTTTAGACTAACATTATGGCATTAGTTTCTTTGGGGCTCACATTTATTCTCTGACTGCCCTCTAGCAAATCTTATGGGACAGACACTTTGGTAAAAGATCCCAAACTATGATTACCTTGTATTTTGTCAGTGCACCATTGACATTGAACAAAATTTAGTACATTATTTAATAACCATGGTAGTCCATGGCAATTCATGGTCCTCTTGCATATTGGCAAAGTTGAAACATCAAGCAATCTACATTTTAAAACATGTATTTGATCCTTTCTTGTTTGAAATATGGATGTAACAGGTACAATGGAAAAGGAAGGTGTGAGGCTCCTTTCTAGAATGTTTACATAAAGTCCGGCTGTAGGAAGGACAAGACATTTCTTTTGAGATTTGAGGGTATTTGGACATAGTCTTGCCAATTCACAAATACCTCATGAAAGAAAAATAATTAGGAAATACTTATGGAATATTTTGAGCTATAACTCAGATAATCAAAGTTTTAAATTATGTTTCATGTACCTATGATTGAAAGAGCTTTAATTGATTAAACAGGAGTTCATTTTACTTTTGTCAACTTGACACATACTACAAAAAAATCAAGATACTGGGAGTGAAAAAATAGACACTATCAAAAGCTATGTCGTGGACCTTACTCTCTGTTTTTTTCAAGTATAAAGGTAGAATTTTATTAACCAATAAAGAAAAGTTATTTAAAAAAATGGAGAATATAGTTATTTTTATATACCTGATTCCTTATCCTCCAGTCCCTCTTAAAGAGACAGAGTGGTGACACACATTTCCTTCAAAGGCTGACAAAGATATTTGATTTTATAATGTTTAAGGTCATTTCTCAGAATACACAAGTTTGACTATTGCCTAAAAGCTAATCATTAATTCAAAGGCTATATTTTATTTTTTAAATAAAGTTTATTTTAGTTTGTGTATTTTGCTATTGAAATCAGTGTGTAAGTGCAAGTTATTGTACACAGATTTAGAAGTTATAGGAGGCCAGCCACAGTGACTCATGCCGCAGTTTGGGAGGCCTAGGTGGGCGGATCACGAGGTGGGCGCATCAGGATGGAGATCGAAATCATCCTGGCTAACACGATGAAACCTCGTCTCTACTTAAAAAAAATACCAAAAATTAGCCGGGCATAGTAGCACATGCTTGTAGTCCCAGCTACTCAGGAGGCTGAGGCAGGAGAATTGCTTGAACCCGAAAGGCGGAGGTTGCAGTGAGCCGAGATCGCACCACTGCACTCCAGCCTGGGTGACAGAGCAAGCATCTGTCTTAAAGAAAAAAGAAAGAATAAAAAGAAGTTATAGGAAATGACATCAATCTTCAGCAAAATGACAAAACTACATGTAATTCATAAACAATTACATCATGATTTTTAAAGTTCATCTTAAGCCTAAGATATCTTAGGTCTCTGGAACAAGAATATAAGCATGTATGTATGTAGTAAATAGTAATGAAGCATTTTACAAAAATATAGTTCAATGTTCATACTCAAAAACATATTAAGATGAGAATCACATTGTATGGCTGTGTTGTACTGGTGTGTTAGAGTGGTGACACTGATAAATTACTCTTACAATTAGGCATGCATAAATATGACATAATTCTCTCAACACACTTTAGTAACGTGGCTTTTCTCCCAACGTCTAAGGTAAAATAGTTTTCCTCTTCAGTGCTACTTTTATGGCAGAACTTTAGTGACCAGTACCTTTTAAATGCAAGAAATCCATACCATTGTTGTTAGGAGTCCATATTACGGGCCTATACTGGTATCGAAGTAACTTAAGATGGTGACAGTGTGGTCAATTTTCTTTTCTCCCATCCTTACATGATGTGATGTGGCCATTTAATGAGTTCTAACTCATTTACTAATGAACATATTGTTTCCCCGTCACATGCTAGGCAAACAGAAAGTAAACAGCATCTGTTTAGCAAAAACCTTTTCTGGAAATTTTTTTTTTAATTGTAATAATATAGGAATAAACAATGAAAACCTATAGCAATTACCATAAAAGTTTTAGTGCATTTGTAATATGCTAAGTATTTGAGATATTCCTTGTAAAATACTATTTAAAT
This sequence comes from Rhinopithecus bieti, assembly GCF_001698545.2. NCBI lineage: Eukaryota > Metazoa > Chordata > Mammalia > Primates > Cercopithecidae > Rhinopithecus > Rhinopithecus bieti. Next base: position 41,214 of record NW_016817730.1, read on the forward strand.
AAATCTTTAGCTGCCGGTGTTTGCTTGCTGTACAGAATCATAAACTATTAATATTCCTAAATTAGCATGGTCCAGTCTTCCAACTTATTGCCTCAGTCACTCAATTTTCAAGTTTATGTACTTTCCTCTCAGTTATCAGTGAGTTTTGGATAAATTGTTATGGCAGATTTTCTTTTAATATCATGGTGAATACATGTTGATGTGATCTGAATACATAAAGTATCAATATCTAAAGATCATTTAGAATATTTTTATTTCTACGATGAAAGTTATGCATGTTTACATAAAACGTTAAAATAGAAAAGTAAAAAACTCATTTCCTGTGACCCTGACAAAACATCATTAGCATTTCATTAAAATTTTATTCTAGATTCTAGTTGTTTTCTATGTTTATATATATTTTTGCCTATTTTTTTTTTTTTTTTTTTCCTTTTTTTTTTTTTTTTTTTTTTTTTTAAGACAGAATCTCGCTCTGTCACCCAGGCTGGAGTGCAATGGTGCAATCTTGGTTCACTGCAACCTCTACCTCAGGTTCAAGCAATTCTCCTCCCTCAGCCTCCTGAGTAGCTGGGATTACAGGCGTGCACCACCACACCCAGCTACTTTTTGTATTTTTAGTAGAGATGGTGTTTCACCATGTTGGCCACGTGGTCTCAAACTCTTCACCTCATGTGATCTGCCTGCCTTGGCCTCCCAAAGTGCTAGGATTACAGGTGTGAGTCACCATGCCCGACCTGTTCTTACAACTTTCTATTTTTGTTTATCTCTGTAGACATCTAACACTATGTATTCTAACATCAAGCTTAGTACACAGTAGACATTTAATAAATGTGATTTGTTAAGTATGTTAAATATCAGATGCTAGAATAAATATTTATACATTTATACAATGTATATTTTCAAGGGTTTACACAATTCCAGGAGGCACCATTCTCATTATCTACATAAATGACATTCTCGGGAGAGCACATTTATTTACAGAGACCATAGTATAAATGGCCCAGGAAAATGGTGTCTTCTAGATGTACAATGATATGGCCATGGATGTATATTTGTGTGTGTATGTGTGTGTGTGTATACATGTGTATATATATATATATGTATATAAATGTATGTGTGATAGTCACAGGCATTTCAGTCCATCTATAAAACCAAGGCTAATGTCCTCAAAATTAAATGCATTTTAATTCCTTTATGATTTGTTCAACAACTATTTATGTTCACTGAAACTGAGCTAAGGGCTAGGGAAACAATATATCAGCAAGATAGACATTATTCTATGCCTGTTGAAAATATCATAGGTGACAGTGTACCAGGGTATTAAAAAGAGACTTTTACCCGTATAAGATGCTTAGTAACTCTAAGACTGCAGAAAGTAGTCAGGAAATACCACTGCACTTCAAATTAGAGTGCCGAACCATCTAAGCCAGACTTGTAAAAGATGACAAGAGAAATGATTCTGGCAATATCACACTGTCCAAGGCTGAGAATTCATTTGAATCTGATATTTGAAAGATACAATTTCACTGAAAGAAGTCAGCATCCTTCTTTCTCTCTAGGGAAGGAGAAAGCTTCTTCTTTCCTTCCATATCAAGTGAAGGTGTCTCAAAAAAGACCATACTGAGAACTTACTTGAGTCCTCAGAAATTGGCAAAGTATCAAAGCTAGTTTATGGTTTACTGAAATAAAATAAAATAAGTATCTTTTATTTTGTCTTTTAAAAGGTAAGAAGATAGACAGCTTCCCTGCTTACCTGGTAGCAGGGCGAGGAGATATTAGTCTGTATTAGTCTGTTCTCATACTGCTATGAAGAAATCCCCGAGGCTAGGTAATTTATAAAGAAAAGAGGTTTAATTGACTCACAGTTCCACATGGTTGGGGAGGCATCAGGAAACCCACAATCATGGCAGAAGGCATCTCTTCATAGGGCAGCAGGAGAGAGAATGAGTGCCAAGTGTAGTGGGGAAAAGCCCCTTATAAAACCATCAGGTCTCGTGAGAATTCACTCACTATCATGAGAACAGCATGGGGGAAATGCCCCCATGACCTAATCACCTCCTATGAGGTCCCTCCCCCATCACATGGGGATTATAATTCAGATTACAATTCAAGATGGGATTTGGGTGAGGACACAGCCAAACCATACCACTGCCTTTGTCATGAAGGGCACTTCTTGTGAGGCAGAGGATGGGCCATATTTCTTGTAAATCTGATATGATTGCCACACAAGAGAGAGAACTGTGAGAAGTCTTGAATAGGACTTTGTCCAGGATGTCCTGCTGAAGGGATGTAGTAACCACAGCCAAAGGAGTCTGGAAACAGAGTACTAAGGGGCATTATAAGTGTCCTGCATTTGGAGGCATCACTTCTTAGGAATAACAAATGAGGTCTCTAGGGGAGGATTCTCTGAAGAAGTCACAAGTACCCTACAAAAGAAAAAGCAAACAGATTTTGGACATCAGCCACTTTAGGATATCAAAGACATAAGGCAACTGTGCCAGTCATTTAAGCTTTCCTCTGCTACTTACCACTTCTCCATCCCACATGGAGGAGTCAAGAGATAATGTAGAGTAAAAACTCAAGGCAAGGAAAGAAAGAAGCTGCAATGACTTCTTGTTTTGCCTATTTCAAGACAAACTGGAAGATAGAAGGTGAAAGTCATTAGCTCTCAGGGATTTTATATCAGACTGGACTGGGATTTTTAAGACCATGAAGTAATTTGAAAATCAATGAACTTTAATTGAAATTTTATCTATCACAGGAAAGAAGCTGTTTAAAGGGGAAATTGAACATAGTATAAAATCATGTTCTTACATTTTATCCATTTTGGTTTATTCTAGTAACCGTTCACCAAGAGCAATGATAACAAAGTATCAAAAGTTCTATAACATGAGAAATAAAGGATGTTATGGGAACACAGGAAGAGCTTTGCTTCTAGCTACCCAAGCTACTCTACTAGCAAATCTTCCACTGATAGTAGTAAAGAGAGAGTGATCTTGGATCCATGGTAAATCCTGCCTCAGATACTGAATGTAGAGGAAATTCACCTCTTGAATTTCCATTCCAAGAGGTGAATGGAAAGCCAGAAATCCAGGAGCTAAGTAGGGACAAACAACTAGAGGACAATATGTTGCCTGTGTCTCAGGATGTGCAGTGGAATATTCTTAGTGTACTCAACTTTCTTTTGTGGTGTCTGCCAAAAACTTTCCTAAGCATCCCATAAGGGAAAGAAAGCTTTAAACACCTGTCACATTCAGAAATTGCTGAGCCATCTTACAATAATTCCAGTCAAGAAAGAATGTAGGTGTTCTTCTCACCTTTTTTTTTTTCTTCCTCCTCTTTGGCCCTAGAGGGGAGACAGAAATAGCAGCTAACAGGTGGCAGGGAAGGAGAATAAAAGAGATTTTACAGTTGAACAAAATTGGAAACTCAAATTATTCATACGGGTTAGGGCTTTTATAATTACTACATTACTAAACTATATCTTTGACTTTAAAGTCAGCCAATTTTTTCCATTTCCAAATAATAAGAAAAATAACTAATAAGCATAGCCCCTACTATGTGCCAAACATGATTGTAAGAACTATTAACTCCTAATCCTCGTAATAATGCTAAAATGCAGAAATTGATAACTCCCTGCATTTCAGAGGGAAAACCGAGGCACACAGTTAAATGACTTGCACAATGTTATTGGGATTTAAACCCAACAAATCTGGTCACAGAGTACGTGATCCTAATCACTACTTTATAAGTTAAAAGGGAAGATAAATGCTGTAGTTTTCATTAAGTGCCCGACATCGGGAACCCACCCCCCGACTAAGCAGGTTTGAATAGAGAGAGGGAGACAATAACAAAGTTGCTTCTACAACTAGAATTCTTTGTTGAATGTACTAATTGCTTACATTGTACTTCAGCTGGCCATTAGAAGCTATTGAAGAGTTTTAAAATAATTTGTTCCTATGATGGGATTTGCTTTTCAGTGTGATCACTGTGACTTCTTTGTAGAGACTGGTTTGGAGGAGTATAAGAGTGGAAGAAAATAGGTAGGTTGGAAAGACTATTATGAGCTGACAGATGCCTGAACAAAATAGTGAAAGTTGGATGGATAGAAAAGATTCAAGTTAGGTAGATCTATCTATTTATCTGTCTGTCTGTCTCTGTCCGTCCATCCATCCATCCATCCATCCATCCATCCATCCATCCATCCATCCAAGACAGAGTAAATAGGACCTGATGATTGAATACAGAGGTGAGAAAACATTAAGTTATAAATTTCCATGTGTGTGTGTGAAACTGTAAAAGGACATCATAAAGTTAGAGTAAGGATCAAATTAGATAACTCATGACGAGCACTTGCCACTACGAACTGTAAGTGGCTAAGAAAGTTTGCTGAAGTGAGAATAGCTTGGGTTCTAGCACCCTGTGTATATCCTGGGGAAAGTGTTCTACTGTCTGTTCCTCTGGCATTTTATCTGTGAAATATCAGCACCTTCCTCATTGAGGAAGTATATTGAGTGAATTACATGAAATGATTCTTGTGAAGAGATTAGCACAGTTGCTGACACACTATAGATCTCAATGCTAGCTATCTTTTGCTAGACCGTTTCCTTTTCATCTACCTGACATTAGTTGTATGGCTTTTTGAGGTTAACTTCTGCATGTCACAAAACACACTGTTTTCCTCAGAGGAAGGTGATATTTCATAAAGCTAGTTTATTGCTCTTATGAAAATAAAGCAGATCTTTAAGACTGTTAACTACTGAAAAAACTACTATTTTGTCATGATATGAGTGAGGAGGATACTGGGACACCGTTCCTTCCCCATGGGTCAGATAATTAGTTAAGTGGGAAAAAGTTACAAACTACACAGTATTTGTATCTAGTAGGAAGTGATAAAACGATTATCAATGATTAATATTGCTCTCATCTATTTGTTTAAGGCCTCTAACAAAGCTTTCACATACTGGGAATTTTCTACATTTTTATTTTCTAATTTCTACATATGACCTCTAATTTGGTTCTGAAGTGAAATCAACTTTTAGTTCTTTTTTATCTCAAATGTATTACATTTTTTGAGACATATTTATTATTTATAATACTTGATTTTTCAAATTAATAAACTGAAGAGGCAATATAATATTCAATTTGCTACACAAACTCTACTCTTCATATCAAAATGGTGACAGAGATATGACCTGAGGATTAATACACAACTCCATCACAGCATAGCTTGAAATTGTAAATAGCTGATGTGCAAAATGATTTGAGGGTATCAGTGAATAATACACAGAAGTGCATACTGTAAACAAAGCAAACATTTCTAAATTGAGAACTGTCTAAATCTAGATGCAAACTCAGAATTTGGGTTTAAGAAGATAATTATGGGGGAGAAAGAAAGTAACAACTATGTTTTCTTAAACCAAGACCGAGAGTAAGAAACGTCCTTAACCAGGAAGCTGTTGTCTTAAACTGCTGTTGTTTTGGTATCATTCATAATCACTAACTGTTTTTTTTTTTTTTTTTTTTTTTT
>NW_016817730.1:47312-53523 GCF_001698545.2 Rhinopithecus bieti
TTTTTTTTGAGACGGAGTCTCGCTCTGTCGCCCAGGCTGGAGTGCAGTGGCCGGATCTCAGCTCACTGCAAGCTCCGCCTCCCGGGTTTACGCCATTCTCCTGCCTCAGCCTCCCGAGTAGCTGGGACTACAGGCGCCCGCCACCACGCCCGGCTAGTTTTTTGTATTTTTTAGTAGAGAGGGGTTTCATTGTGTTAGCCAGGATGGTCTCAATCTCCTGACCTCGTGATCTGCCCGTCTCGGCCTCCCAAAGTGCTGGGATTACAGGCTTGAGCCACCGCGCCCAGCCAAACTCTTTTTTTTCTAACAAGTTTCCAGATGGTCTTCAGGGGACCACATTTTGAACAGTAAGGATAAACTGGAAGAAAGGAAAGCAGGAGTATTCTAAATACACTACTTCAGTACTTTTCACTATGTTAGACATCTTACATCCATTATCTGCTATTAACTTCTATAATATGTAGTATTATCCCTAAAATATAGGAAACTAAATAGACACAGATGTAGCAATGCATAGTAACAAACTGATCTTTTTGCAAGATACAGATTGCAAAATTATTTAACCTCTGAGGGTCTTACTTTCCCTTTTACAAAATGGGGTTTTAAACGTAAGACCCAAAACCATAAAAACTCTACAAGAAAACCCAGGCAATAACATTCAGGACATAGGCATGGGCAAAGACTTCATGACTAAAACACCAAAAGCAATGACAACAGTGCCAAAATTGACAAATGGGATCTAATTAAAGAGCTTCTGCACAGCAAAAGAAATGATCATCAGAGTTAAACAGCCAACCTACAGAATGGGAGAAAATTTTTGCAACCTATCCATCTGATAAAAGGCTAATATCCAGAATCTACAAAGAACTTAAACAAGTTTACAAAAAAAAAAAAAAAGAAAAAAAAAAAGAAAAACAAACAAACCCGTCAAATAGTGGGCAAAGGATATGAGCAGACACTTCTCAAAAGCAGGCATGTACGTGGCCAAGAAACATATGAAAATATCTAATAATCACTGGTCATTAGAGAAATGCAAATCAAAACCACAATGAGATACCGTCTTATACCAGTTAGAATAGCAATCATTAAAAAGTCAGGAAACAGCAGATGCTGGAGAAGATGTGGAGAAATAGGAATACTTTTACACTGCTGGTGGGAGTATAAATTAGTTTAACCATTGTGGAAGACAGTATGGCGATTCCTCAAGGATCTAGAACCAGAAATACCATTTGACCCAGCAATCCCATTACTGGGTATATACCCAAAGGATTATAAATCATTCTACTATAAACACACATTGACATGTATGTTTATTGCAACACTGTTCACAATAGTAAAGACTTGGAACCAACTGAAATGCCCATCAGTGATAGCCTGGATAAAGAAATGTGGCACATATACACCATGGAATACTATGCAGCCATAAAAAAGGATGAGTTCATGTCCTTTGCAGGGACATGGATGAAGCTAGAAACCATCATTGTCAGCAAACTAACACAGGAACAGAAAACCAAACACCACATGTTCTCACTCATAAGTGGGAGTTGAACAATGAGAACACATGAATACATGGAGGGGAGCATCACACACCAAGGCCTTTCGGGGGTTGGGGAGCTAAGGGAGCAATAGGATTAGGAGAAATACCTAATGTAGATGATGAGTTGATGGGTGCAGCAAACCACCATGGTACGTGTATACCTATGTAACAAACCTGCACGTTCTGCACATGTATCCCAGAACTTAAAGTACAATTTAAAAAAGAAAGAAAAAAAATAGGCCAGGTGCAGTGGCTCACGCCTGTAATCCCAGCACTTTGGGAGGCCTAGGCAGGCAGATCATGAGGTCAGGAGATCAAGACCATCTGGCTAACACCACGAAACCCCGTCTTCACTAAAAATACAAAAAAAAAAAAAAAAAAAAAAAAAATTATCCTGGCATGGTGGCAGGCACCTGTAATCCCAGCTACTTGGAAGGCTGAGGCAGGAGAATGGCGTGAACCTGGGAAGCAGAGCTTGCAGTGAGCGGAGATTGTGCCACTGCACTCCAGCCTGGGCAACAGAGCAAGACTCTGTCTAAAAAAATTAATAAATAAAGAAAAAAAAATATTTACCTCACAGTGATATTAGAAGGGTTTGAGATATATTCACATCATGTAGCCAAGTGCCTCGCCCAAGTAAGTCCTTTTTTTTTTTTTTTGAGATAGAATTTCTCTCTGTCACCCAGGCTATAATGCAATGGCGTGATCTTGGCTCACTGCAATCTCTGCCTCACGGGTTCATGCCATCTCCTGCCTCAGCTTCCTGAGTAGCTGGGACTACAGGCGCCCACCACCACGCCCGGCTAATTTTTTGTATTTTTCAGTAGAGACAGTTTTCACCGTGATAGCCAGGATGGTTTTGATCTCTAAACCTCGTGATCCACCTCCCTCAGCCTCCCAAAGTGCTGGGGTTACAGGTGTGAGCCACTGTGCCCGGCCCCAAGTAAGTTCTTAAAACATTTTCTATCATTATTATAATTCCAATTTTATTTTATTATTATTTTTTGAGGCAGAGTCTTGCCCTGTAACCCAGGCTGAGTGCAGTGGCTTGATATTGGCTCACTGCAACCTCTGCTTCCTGGGTTCAAGCCACCTCCTGCCTCAGCCTCCCGAGTAGCTGGGATTACAGGCACCTTCCACCCCACCCATCTAATTTTTGTATTTTTAGTAGAGATGGGATTTAACCATGTTGGCGAGGCTCGTCTCGAACTCCTGACCTCAGGTGATCTGTCCACCTCAGCCTCCCAAAGTGCTGAGATTACAGACCTGAGCCACTGTGCATGGCCTATAATTCCAATTTTAGCAGTATATCTTGCTAGTCAACCAAGAGGAAAACTTAAGTGCTTATATTTTATATTTACTGTTAGTCATTTAGAGATGATACAATTTGAATTATAGATGTAATTGACAAATTTGTACTTCCATTGACCTGATTGGTTAGGACACTTAAACCATATGATACCACTTTTCCTCTTTAAATGGTAATAACCATTCATTGCAAATTATGAATGTACTGACTTACTCATAGTTTTCACTAGTCAGCAATGAAGCGTAATGCATGTGCATTTTGTTCTCAGCATGGAAAAGTACATGTCAAGTAGTGAACCCTAGTATGCCAATCATTTAGTAATTTCAAGATTACTGATTACCATAATGTTGAAGTGCTAAGATTATCAGGGTATAATGCATTCATTATGTTAATGATTCTTTATTTTATCTTATCCAAAAATCACACATTTTCCCTGGAAGCAAAAAGAATCGAACGAACCAACTGGAAGCTTTTAATAAAAGTTTATGCATTTAAGCGTGTGATTAACTGACAATCATCTTACAAGTACTTTATTTTAAAGGAAATAATAAAAAGAAAAGACAGTGTTTATAATGGGTAAGAGTTTCTTTCTAAACATAATTGACATTTCACTAACTGAAATTGGAATTACCAAAGAAGTGTAAGACATGCCTTGTGCCCTCAAGGAGGAAGAAATATTACATACAAATAATGAAACTAAGTATAGTGTAAACTCATAGAAAACAACTACTTATCAAGAATTAAAAATAGGAGAAATCAGGTTAGATAGGAGTAGTTACAGAAGCGATGAGTGAGACGTGAGCTCAAATTTGAAAGATAAGTACAGGTGGATAGAGAGTAGAAATGAAAAACAGCTACTCAGAACAAAGTATCTCTTTTTCTTCTTTGGAAGAACATAGTACTAAGCATCAGAAAATTTGAATTTAAAGTTGAATTTAAATTGACTGTACATTCCTTGAAACGTGTTCTCTCATTTGTAGAATGGGAGGTTTAGAAAAGAGGTTTCCCTAACTACTCTATTCTTCTTTAACTGTAACATTTTAGGCCTAGCTATACAGGGCAGAAAATAGAAGGGCACAGGCAGAGCACAGATAATTAGGGCCTGGTGGTAAACATGGTTGTGTGCAGAGCATGGGTCAAACTATGAGGCCTTCAGAACCTAGTACTTGAGATGGAATCACTACCTGCTGCTAAGGATGGTAATAAGAGAGGGAATTTCAGAGGAGATCAGGATGATGATGTGGTTTAGGGCAAGCAATCCAGTGGATATAAAAAGGTAAGATACAAGACAAATATGACAATACTGGAAAGACTGTGTGAGTAACATGCAGATTGACCCTGAATTGTCAGTAACAGTGGATGACATCATCCAAGCAGTTGAAATGGACTCTGTGCGGAAATGTCAGAGCTGTACAGAAAAAAAAAAAAGGTGCCCAGAATTCAGAACAGGAAACTCAGTCGGTTGGGGGGCTTAGGATTTGATTTTTATTTCTAAGCCTCTTTTATGAAGGCATTAATTTCATTTATGGGGATTCTGCCCTTATGATCCAATCACTTCCCAAAGGCTCCGTCTCTTAATACCAAGATATTGGGGATTAAGTTTCCACATGAATTTTGAGGGGACACCAACATTCAGAACATTAACAGGGACTTCCATTTGGAGAGATTTTGAAGAGTAACACCCCTGGCCTTTCCTCCAGCCCAGATTTTCTCCTCTCCTATGGATAAAGAGTGACTTATCTGATTGGAAATTAGAGCTCCTTTCTTGCTGTTTTTATCATTAGATAAGCATTCTGGTCTACTCTTTATCATCCAGTAAATAGCCTGCCCCTGTGTAGATGGCCTGTGGCTGGCCAGCTTAGCCTCTCTGGGATTTAGATACTAATTTAGATACTCATACTAATAATAAAGGCCTGACTCTCTGCTCTTTGTTGTTCAGGGTAAAATCTTAGGAAACCCACTGTGTTTGCATATGAAAGCCAGGTTCTATAATCCACGCTACGCCTTCTGTCTCTGTCTCATTTGCTTCTGAAGTCTGAGGGAAAGATGGGTGTTATTTTGCACTGAATTACCACAAAGGATCAAATTGTTGAATCAGATGTAGAAGGACAGAGAGTTTATCCAGTCTCAAATTTTACCAACAGCTTCAAGTATGCAACCACTCAAGAAACATGGACAAAAAGAGAGTGATTGGGGATGTATTTTATGGCTTGCCAAGTCTTTCTTTGCTGCAAGAGAAATGCATTCTGACCCAGAGAAATAGAATGTTTGCAGATCACCTCAGCTAGTAGGGATTTTTAGGTTATGAAACAACTTTATTTCACAGCCAAATTGTTATAAGGCTTATATAACTGTTTCCAGGGAAACAGTTCAAAAATTCACAGATTCTAGGTTTGTCTCCTGTAGACAATGCCAAACCAGGGACATCCTATTAAGAACATTCTATAGATAAGAATGGTCTTCCCAGTAAATACCATTAGTTTATTTATCAGGAAGTGCCTCATCAGCATGTTTATAAAGATTACTTAGGTAACTTGCTTCTTTCTTTGGTATGTCTCTTGGTCATCAGGGTGAGAGAGAGAAAGAAAGATAAACCACAGACATTGCTTTAACTTCTTCCTCCCCAGACCCATTAAATTCCCACAGACTGGAATAGGGAAGTGTAGGAGTGAAAATAGACATAGGTCTGCTTCTAGCATTAAGCCAAATAACTGTTGTTACTTGATGTGAGTGGAAATAGTATAAGGAAAATATTGTCTTGGGAAAAAGAGGTCACCGGGACATTATAGAAGAGTTTAAGGGTGAATAAATGGAGATGCAATGACTAGTCAGAAAGCATGATTTAGTGAGTCTGAGCATTACTGTGGTAGCAATGACAATGGGTAGGAAGGAGTAAAACCCAAAGGTATTTTAAAGAAAGAAATGACAGAAATTGGTAACTTGAGCGTTAAGGATAGAAGAAAGATAAGACTAAAATGTTACCCTGGAATTTCTAGTGAGGAAGACAATATTTAAAATGCTAAAATTAAAATAAATGATGTATTTCCAGAGTAGGTCAAAGTCATTTAAAAAAAGGATAAACTGGGCCGGGTGCGGTGGCTCATGCCTGTAATCCCAGCACTTTGGGAGGCCGAGGCAGGTGGATCACCGGAGGTCTGGAGTTCAAGACCATCCTGACCAACATGGTGAAACCCTATCTCTACTAAAAATACAAAAATTAGCCGGGTGTGGTGGCGGCGCCTGTAATCCCAGCTACTCAGGAGGCTGAGGCAGGAGAATCACTTGAACCCGGGAGGCGGAGGTTGCAGTGAGCTGAAAAAGCACCACTGCACTCCAGCCTGGGTGACAGAATGAGACTCTGTCTC
>NW_016817730.1:57060-106696 GCF_001698545.2 Rhinopithecus bieti
GGGAGGGATTGCATTGGGAGTTATACCTGATATAAATGATGAATTGATGGGTGCTGACGAGATGATGGGTGCAGCACACCAACATGGCACAAGTATACATATGTAACAAACCTGCACGTTATGCACATGTACCCTAGAACTTAAAGTATAATAAAAAAAATTAAAAAAAATAAATAATTTAATGGTGATAGGTGCTGTGGAGAATAATATATAAATCAATGGAGTTTGACAGGACATGCTAATATGAGTTTGAGTGCTTGATAGCAATTTTAGATAAGTTGGTCAAGAAAAAAAGTCAATGAGAAGATAATTGAGCAAAAACAGGAAGCAAGTGGAAGAGTGATCCATGACAGTGCCTGCAGTAGGAGTACACCAAGTAAGGAGAACAACTGGCACAAAGGTGCTGATGTGGAAATGTTTCTATATAGCAGTTGCACTAGTGTGACATGGAGAGGAATAAATGAGAAAAGGAGTATTGGGAGATAAGGTAAGAAAAGTAGCAATGGGGCTGAAGCTATTCCAAGGATTTTGGTTTTTAAGCTGAGTGATAAGGGATACCTCTAAGGATGCTAGGCAATGGAATGACATGAATTGACTTACATTTTACTATGATCTATTTGGCTAACATGTAAAGAACATAAAAGGGAGGTGCTTTAGTCAGATTAGATGAATGACAGTTTTTTTTTTTTTTTGAAATGGAATTTCGATCTTGTCGCCCAGGCTGGAGTGCAATGGCACGATTTCAGCTTACTGCAACCTCCGCCTCCTGGGTTCAAGCGATTCTCCTGCCTCAGCCTCCCGAGTAGCTGGGACTACAGGCACCCACCACCACACTCGGCTACATTTTTGTATTTTTAGTGGAGATGAGGTTTCACTGCGTTGGTCAGGCTTGTCTCAAACTCCTGACCTCAGGTGTTCTGCCTGCCTCGGCCTCCCAAAGTGCTGGGATTACAGAGGTGAACCACTGCACCCAGCCAAATGACCATTTTTTTAGAAAACTTAAATCTCACTGGCTTAATGTAATAATCATTTTTTCTCTTATTTATATACCTAAATTAATGTGTTTGACAGAGAGGAATTCTGTTCCAAGTAGTTGTTGAGAGATTCAGCTTGTGGAGCTTGTGACTCCCTTAGAGTCTTAGCCCCCAGAGTGCCTACCGCCTCCTTCTACCTTTCTGCAGTCAGGGGAAGAGAAAAGGAAGGCACTTGAGAAGCAGTGGTTATTATTTTCACCAGTAACTCACAGGCAAGAACTCAGTCATATGCTGTACCTAACAGCAAAGGAAGCTGAGAAATGCTGTCTAAATCTGTGTTCAGGAGGAAAAGGAAATGAGTTTTGGAGAACACGTTATAGTCTCTGCCACAGGGAATAAGGACAGAAACAGAATGCTAGTTAGGAAGATGTTGCTTTATACAAAGAAGAGATGATGGCAGCAGGGCGCAGTGGCTCACGCCTGTAATCCCAGCACTTTGGGAGGCCGAGGCGGGCGGATCACGAGGTCAGGAGATCGAGACCATCCTGACTAACACGGTGAAACACCGTCTCTACTAAAAATACAAAACATTAGCCGGGTGTGGTGGTGGGTGCCTGTAGTCCCAGCCACTCGGGAGGCTGAGGCATGAGAATGGCATGAACCCAGGAGGCGGAACTTGCAGTGAGCTGAGATCGCGCCACTGCACTCCAGCTTGGGCAGCAGAGCAGGGAAAAAAAAATAAAAATAAAAAAAGAAATAATGGCAGCCTTGACCGCAGTGCCTGCATGGATATAAGGAGAATAATTTACTGGAAAATGTCCCAAACTATTTATTTTTTGATGGGAGTAGTAATATTAATAGGTGATAAATGAAAAATTATTTCAGAAATAAAATTCGATTAGGAAATGCTGGATTTCTCTACAAAATATTTCTTACAACATTTATTAGACTTGAGGATCTTTGTTATTTTGTTGTAAAAATATAAAAGTAATACGCAGTTAATAAAACCAGCAATTTTTTTAATAGACAGTATCACATAGCTAATATTCCAAAGACTGTTATTTGAGAAGACAAGTGAATTATTGGATAGAAGATAGGGTTTGGTTTTTGACACATACTTCCTCTGTGACTCTGGATGACTCTTTAATCTCTTTGAGATTTACTTTCCTTGATTCTAGAATGGACACACTACCTTTTAGATTGCTCACCCTACAGGGCTATGCAAAGCCAATAGAATGTACATATAAGCACTGTAAGCATAAATGAGTATTATTATAAGGCTTACTGTGGCAATGAAGGAGCAGAGCAAACTGAGATGCTTAGTTTTTGCCAGGAGGAGCCTGAATGTCAGCCGTCAAGGAGTCTTATCAGGTAGCATTATCTTGACAATGAACCAGTGGCCCTCAGCCCTTTGCCTCTGGAGTTGATCAAGCTGTATTTGCAGAGCCTAACTGTATCTGTCAACTTATAAACTACATTGAAATAAGAGTTTCTGTTGATTAATTTAAAGTTGTCTAGGGATAACTGTGCTCATGTTCCCTATTTATTATAACTTATTTTCAAAATGGGGATATTTGGGAATGCCAAGCAAAGACATTTGTTTAGTGAACACCAAAGATCAGAGAGCAAAACATCAGATTTTTGTGGAAGATATTCTCTTTAGGCCTTGGTGAGAACAGACTAACATCATTCCTCAGCTCTGCAGTGACCAAATCCTCTATAATTAATGTCTAGATGAACTCTCTATCATTGGACTGAGAGGATGCCCCTTTTGTAAATTACACAAACTGAGCAACTCTTTACGTGCAGACACTCTCGCTCCAAATTAGAGAGAGGACCAGTGATTTGATTTTCATTTAATAAATCATGGTCTGTTTCCACTTATGGTTCCTTGCAATTACCTCAGGTCTCTCAGAAATATTCAGTGGCCTAAATCACTCATTCACAGTTGATTAATCTCATCCACTGTGCAGATTTTAGCAGTTTAACCATCAGAGGAGTCTCGTTTCTAATATAAAAGACATTGAGTCAGTCTCACTCATTGTAACACCAACGAGGGAAAGACTCAGCTAAGGAAGAAATTGCAGTGGCTATGGTTGATGGCAAAGTTTATGAAATATAAGTATTCCATACTGAATAAAGAAGAAGTTTGGGATCAAAATACAATTATAGTGCAATCAGTAGCATATTTTTACTAGAAGAGTGGCTGATTTTGTATCCTGCCCTTTGTGGGATAATTGGATTGTCTTGGCTTTTTCGTTCCATCTATTCCACTTAATTTTGCTGAATATAAAACTCTAGCTTGATAGGTTTTCTTTTAATACTTTCAATAATTCACTTCGCTCTCTTGTTTATATGGTTTCTGACAAGAAATCTACGCTAATTCTTATTATTATTTCTCTGTAGATAAGGCATTATTTCCCCTATGGGTTCTTTCAAATATTTTTCTGTCTGGTTTTCTAAAGTTTAAATATGATGTACTTTTCCTACTTGGTATTCTCTGAGCTTCCTGAATATTTGGTTTAGTGTTTTATCTTAATTTGGGGGAAGTTCTAGCCATTATTTCTTCCAATGTTTTCCTACTCTGTTCTCTCTTACTCTTCCGGTATTCCAATTATGCATGTGTTATACCTTTTGATTGTTTCGTAGCTCCTCAATGTTCTGTTGTTTTGTTTGTTTGTTTTACTTGTTTGTTACTTTGCATTTTGAGTTGGGAAGTTTCTAATGACCAATATTTAGGCTCACTGATTTTGTCCTTTGCTGTGCCAAGACTACTAATGAGTCCATCAAAGGCATCTTCATTAGTGTTACATTTTTTAATTTTTATTTATGGTTTCTTAGAGATTTCATCTTTCTGCTTACATTATCCTTCTATTTTTGCATATTTTCTAGTTTTCCACTAGAGTCCTTAAAATATTATACACAGTTAATTTAAGTTCCCTGTCTGGTAACTGGTAATTCCAACATCTTCATTGTATCTGAGTTTGTTTGTTTGTTTGTTTTTTGAGATGGAGTTTTTCTCTTGTCGTCCAGGCTAGAGTGTAGTGGCATGATCCCAGCTCACTGCAACCTCTGCCTCCTAGGCTAAAGTGATTCTCCTTCCTCAGCCTCCCGAGTAGCTAGGATTACAGGGGCCCATTAGAATGCCTGGCTAATTTTTTTTTTTTTTGTATTTTTGGTAGAGACGGGGTTTTGCCATGTTGGGCAGGCTGGTCTTGAACTCCTGACCTCAGGTGATCCACCCACCTTGGCCTCCCAAAGTGCTGGAATTACAGGGGTGAGCCACCATTCCCAGCTGTTTTTTTTTTTTTTTCTTTTCCAACTATTAAGTTCAGGATGTGCAGATTTGTTACCATAGGTAAATGTGTGCCATGGTGGTTTGCTGCACAGATCATCCCATCACCCAGGTATTAAGCCCATCTTCCATTAGCTCTTCTTCCTGATCCTCTCACTCTTCCCACCCCCTGCCCTCCGACAGGTCCCAGTGTAGGTGTTGTTCCCCACAGTGTGTCCATGTGTTCTCATAATTTAGCTACCACTTGTAGGTAAGAACGTGCAGTATTTGGTTTTCTGTTCCTGTGTTAGTTTGCTAAGTATAATGTCCTCCAGCTCCATCCATGTCCCTGCAGGAGATATGATCTCATTCCTTTTTATGGCTGCATAGTATTCCATGGTGTATATGTACCACATTTTCTTTATCCACTCTTGATGGTTGTCTGTTCACTCTGTTGGTAGTTTATTTTGCAATGCAGAAGCTCTTCCATTTAATTACATTCCATTTGTCAATTTTTGCTTTTGTTGCAATTGCTTTTGATGTTTTTGTCATGATATCTTTACCTGTGCCTATGTTCTGAATGGTATCACCCGGATTTTCTTCTAGGGTTCGTATAGTTTTGGGTTTTACATTTAAGTCTTTTATCCATCTTGAGTTGATTTTTGTTGATGGTATAAGGAAGAGGTCCAGTTTCAATATTCTGCATATGGCTAGCCAATTTTCCCAGCACCATTTATTAAATAGGGAATGCTTTACCAATTGCTTGTTTTTGTCAGGTTTGTTAAAGATCACATGGTTGTAGGTGTGTGGTCTTATTTCTGGGTTCTCTGTTCTGTTTCATTGGTTATTGTGTCTCTTCATCCATTTTGGCAAGCAGACAGTCAAATTGCAAATCAACTCCCATTCATAATTGCCCCCTCCCCCCCAAAATACCCAGGAATACAGCTAACAAAGAAAGTGAAGGAGGGACGTCTTCAAGGAGAGATACAAGCCACTGCTCAAAAGATGTACTATTACCCTAGGTTATGGTAGCTCTGTTTTGGTTACTATAGCCCTATGGTATAGTTTGAGATTGCATAGTGTGATGCTTCCAGGTTTGTTCTTTTTGCTTATGATTGCCTTGGCTATTCAGGCCTTGGCAATTCATTGTTTCCACATGAATTTTAAGATTGCTTTTTCTAATTCTGTGAAAAATGTCATGGTAGTTTAAAGGGGATAGCATTGAATGAATCTATACATTGTTTTGGGGAGTATGACCATTTTCACAATATCAATTCTTCCTATCCGTGAGCACGGAATAATGTTTTTCCATTTGTCTGTGTTATCTGTGATTTTTTTGAGCAGTGGTTTGTAGTTCTCCTTGAAGATAAACACTTAGGTTGAGTTCATGTCTTTGTTACTGTGAATAATGCTGCAGTGAACATATGCGTGCACATGTCTTTATAATAGGATTATTTCTATTCTTGTGTGTATATACCCAGTAATGGGATTGCTGGGTTGAATAGTATTTCTGCCCCTAGGTCTTTGAGGAACCGCCACACTGTCTTCCGAATTAGTGGAACTAATTTACACTCCCACCAACAGTGTAAGAGTGTTCCTTTTTCTCACAACCTCACCAGCACCTTTTGGTTTTTGATTTTTTACCAATAGCCATTCTGACTGGTGTGAGATGGTATCTCATTGTGGTTTTAATTTACATTTCTATAATGATCAGTGGTGTTGAGCTTTTTTTCGTATGTTTGTTGGCTGCAGGTATGTCTGTTCACGTAAAGTGTTCATGTCCTTTGCCTACTTTTTAATGAGGTTGTTTTTTTTTTTCTTGTAAATTTAAGTTCCTTATAGATGCTAAATATTAGACCTTTGTCAGATGGATACACTGCAGAAATTTTCTCTCCTTCTATAGGTTCCACATTTTTTTGCTGTGACAGGAATGCTGGAAGGGGTTGAAATGGGAACAATTTTCTTCCTCCAGTTGGGATAAAGATCGGGGAAAGTGATTTTCCTTGGATAACAGACCTGAGTGTATTTCACAATGATTATTTCTTCATTTCTTCTGCCAGAGTTATGAAGGAATGTGTGTTCGTGTGTGTGTGTGTTTGTGTGTGTGTGTGTGTGTGTGTGAGAGAGAGAGAGAGAGAGAGAGTCTTCATGAGAACATCGTGGGGATTCTGAAAGGAAAGCAAACAAAAATGTAAAGGCCTCCCCCAAGACTATGGCCTCCAAGACTTTCTAGTTTCCAGTTTTTGGTTTCTAGTTAGTTTCCAAGCTAGTCCATACTTAACCTCCAGTACTTTATCAACATTGCCATTTATTGGTGTCCTCATCAATTTATGGTTCCAGTGGCTTCTGTTTCAGGTGAGACTTCTGTTGTGTTTCTCTTGTCTCCAGATTTAAGGGTGATTATTTGCCTTGTATCCTCAGTTCTCTGATAGGTTCAAGGAAAGTTCATGGTTTTTAGTTTGTTCAACTTTTTGTTATTTTAAGGATGGAGCAACTTGCAAGCTGTTGGCATATTAGAGTTAAAACCAGAAGTCCTTTATTCTGTGTTGTAGCCACTTTTATATTCCTTTTTTTGGGAATGAGTTTCTAGAGAAAGAAAGGAGTCCATTACTAAACCTGAAACTTACTAGATTTAGAAGTTCACATCACGCTGAGACTCACTCTGATTCTCTGTGAATGTAACATCTATCACTTCTCTGTCTCAGTTCTGGGGAAAGTCCAGCTTAGGTCTACTCTTGTGGCATACATGTATGCCCCGGGAATGATTTAGGTTACCTAACAGTTTTCATGCTTGATTGAGTGATGGGAGGAAATAATTGCAAGGACTGTAAAATGATATTGGCCATGAGCAGGACCCAGCAAGAAAAGAGATAAATGCTAGATGAAAACTGCCATTTACCAACAATTCTTACATCTAAAATTCAGTTCTTAGCTATTGGGTGTCAGTTTTTAGAAGTGAGAAACTAATATTCTCCTCTCCCCCACCAAACCAAGAGACAAAAGCATTGAGACATTTATTTATAGTCACTATAAAAAATAAAGATAAACTGAACAAAGATTAAGTATTTTTCCTTCTTCCAAAATAAAACTTTTATTATAAAATATGCTGCTAAATATGGACATGCTCTTTGAAAAAAATATCAGAAATCTTATGCTTGCAGTAGATTTATAGAATCAAGTTTTAGAATTGGAAAATATTTTGAAAGTGAGTGTCTTTTAATAACTTTTAAATAATTTTATCCAAGTTGCAATAAAGGGGTTGTATGCAAATACAGCCGAATGCTATGGGTTCTTCTTTCTCATTCTTATGTAGACTTGGGCATTTTTTTTGGTATGAACATGAATTTCTTTAGTTTTCAGTGGCATTTGTTATAAGCCAGACAATATGCCACTTATTTGTTTGAATTATTTTTAAACTTTTGAAAAGTAGCATATCCAATAAATTCCATAGTAATAAAATAAAATGATTGCTTTATACTACATATGATGTGACAATTGTTAATCTCCATCGCCTTTTTCAGTAGGTCTCAACCTTTTATTCATTATTGTCCCCTAAGGTGCCTTTCTACATATTTTGTTTTCTAATTACTCCCTCTCCCATAAAATTTTATTACTATTGCAGATATACTCCATATCTGCTTATGTACTGCAGCCCTTGGAAAGTCCAAAAACACTGTAATATCTCATAATTTACCCCTTTCCCATAAACCAATTTTCATCTCTTGAACATGCTATTATCCTAGTTGAGAATGCATGACCTATTTGATTAATAATAGTGGTTATCTTTTATCAATCACTAAACTGAATTGGTAGGTGCTGGTTCTAGAGTCACATTATTTAGTTTAGTATTCTAGAGCAACTCTTTACCAGATTTGTGATTGTGAATTATTTATTAAACTCAAAGTTCCTCAATTTTCTCAATTTAAAATAAAAATAATAGCACTCGAATGGGTGAAAGTAATACTGACAGTTGTAACAAAAACCCCAAATGAAGGATGTTTCAAATCCTATAGAAGAGTATTTCTCAGCAATGCAAATTCCATAAAGAATGTTACTGAGTGTCCGGTTAGCTCTAGTCCAGTTGCTGGCTTCTTCCACCATGTGATTCATCAACTGAAACTCAGATTTAGTTTCCCAGGTTGCACTGGGAGTTGGTATCCCACCATTAGTCAAGACAAGATAAGGGAGAATTACAAAATAACAAAGAACCTTTAGGAGCCAGTGTGGAAATGATACACATTAGTTCTATCCACATTCCCACCATTAGTCAAGACAAGATAAGGGAGAATTGCAAAATAATAAAGAACCTTTAGGGGCCAGTGTAGAAGTGATACACATTAGTTCTATCCACGTTTCACTTGCCAGAACTTAGGTCCAGCTAAGTAAAAGAGGGGAATGGGTAGGAAATATGTTCCATGTCTGTGTTTATGAAAGACAGGAGATGAATTTCATTAACAGCTAGCCAGTCTCTGCCATGGCAGTTGTTTCATAGCATTGTGGAGATTATTAAACTATTTGAAAGATATATAATGCCTAGAATTGTCTAGCACTGTAACTGGGATGTTTTGAGTATTATGGATGGCGCATAAAAAGTAAGTTTCGATACTGTCATTATACAGATGAAGGAATTGACAGGCGGAGATGCTCACCACTATCCTAATGAGGATGACTGGAGATGAAGGAATTGACATTTACAGAAATTAAGCACTTGTTCGATGTTACTGAGATAGAATTTTAATCCAGCTTAATACAAATTTAAAACCCATTTGTTTCTTCTCATTTCACTGTGCTTACTCCATTCAATAATTTAATTAGTTAATTTTGCTTTTTTTTTTTTTTTTTAAGATGGAGTCTCACTCTGTTGCCTGAGCTAGAGTGCAGTGGCACGATCTTGGCTCACTGCAGCTCCACCTCCTGGGTTCACACCATTCTCCTGCTTCAGCCTCCCAAGTAGCTGGGACAACAGGCACCCACCACCACGCCCGGCTAATTTTTGTATTTTTAGTAGAGGTGAGGTTTCACCATGTTAGACAGGATGGAATGGTTTCAATCTCCTGACCTCATGATCCTCCTGCCTCGACCTCCCAAAGTGCTGGAATTACAGGGGTGAGCCACCACGCCCAGCCCTACTTTTGCTTTTTAAAAGGCACTCTCATTCTGTTTTCCATGGCAACTCAAGGTTTCCTTAATAGAGTGAATAAATAATTATATCATTTTATAAAATGTTTTGGGATTATCATTGTAAATATAATGGTGATGACATTAATCCTTGAGATCTCAATTGCTGTAGGTTCAGATTTTTTTTTTTTTCCTATTTTTTGAGGTAGAGTCTCACTCTGTCACCCAGGCTGGACAAACCACATTCCATGTTCAAGTTATTCTCCCATTTCAGCCTCCCAAGTAGCTGGGATCACATGTGCCACCACCATGCCCGGCTAATTTTTGTATTTTTAGTAAAGACAGGGTTTCACCATGTTGGCCAGGCTGATCTCAAACTCCTGACCTGAGGTGATCCGCCTGCCTCAGCCTCCCAAAGTGCTGGGATTACAGGTTCAAATTTTAATAAGATGACAACTGCAGAAGTGTGTTTCACAGGGGAAATAAATAAAAATAGAGATCTTAATGCTAAAATAAGAAATAAATGTCTCTAAGCATATAGAAATTAATCTAATTGATATATGCATATATTTTTAAATGCTGTTTTTTTGTGTGGTTTTTTTTTTTTTTTTTTTTTTTTTTGATGGAGTTTCACTTTTGTTCCCCAAACTGCAGTGCAATGGCGAGATCTTGTCTCACTGCAACCTCTGCTTCCTGGGTTCAAGGGATTCTCCTGCCTCAGCCTCCCAAGTAGCTGGGATTATAGGTGTGCCCCTATAGTGGTGCCCTAGTTGGGCACCACCACGCCCAACTATTTTTTTTGTATTTTTAGTAGAAACGGGGTTTTACTGTGTTAGCCAGGCTGGCTCGAACTCCTGACCTCAGGTGATCTGCCCACCTGAGCCCCCCAAAGTGATGGGATTACAGGCATCAACCACTGCGCCCGGCCCAATACTGTTGATCTTTTCAACTAACTCACATTAGGAGCCCTATTAAGGGAGCCAACATTTTATCAGTTTCAAATGTATTCACTATGTCACTAAGATGATGTCCTGTTATTGATTTATTTTTATTAATTTTATTTCTATAGAAAATCTATGAATTGTGATTGCAGTTTTATAGCTGACAACTTTCTAGAAAAAATTATGATATACAACAAAACTTAACGAATATCAGCAAAAAGGGACTCTACACCCTCACAGTATTCTATTCACGTTTGCGCTTTCTTCCAGTTTTCTTTGTGCATACATGTTTGCGATTATAGCATACTTTCCTCTTTACATTTTTTGTTGTTTGCTGATATAATTCTGTATTTCTATGGAGTCTTCAAATTACCACTTTTAATGGCTTCAAAACATTCTCTATGCTGTTGTATAATTGGTCACATTTAACTGTTTAGTACCAAATTTTTTTCTCACTACTTTTTCTTACATGTATACTTTCTTCTTCTTCTTCTTTTTTTTTTTTTTTGAGATGGAGTTTTGCTCTGTCACTGAGGCTAGAGTGCAGTGGTGCGATATCGGCTCACTGAAACCTCTGCCTCCTGGGTTCAAGGGATTCTCCTGCCTCAGCCTCCCGAGTAGCTGGGACTACAGGCGCATGCCACCACACCGGCTAATTTTTTAGTTTTAGTAGAGACGGGGTTTCACCATGTTAGCCAGGATGGTCTCGATCTCCTGACCTTGTGATCCGCCCGCCTCGGCCTCCCAAAGTGCTGGGATTACAGGCGTGAGCCACCGCACCTGGCCTATACTTTCTTCTTAACATTAGTAAATGTGCGTTGTAGGTTGAGAAGTTATTTTCGATTTTTGTCAGCATGATATTTTGCCTCAACTGTGTCTCTTTTTCTGTCTATAGTTGCTACCTGTCAACTTTTAAAAAAATTTCTGCTCCTCTTTTAAGCCATAATTATCACTCATTCATTCATTGAGTTTCTTAAGTGTTTCTCCTCATTGTAAAGTTTTTCTCTTTCTAAACACTTTATAGTTTTCCAAAAACTTTAGCATTCAAATAATATCCTGGTTTTATTGCCTTACAGTGCAAGATAATTAGTATTGCACAGGTTGTTATTTTACTGACTGTAAATTGATTACATTCTCAAATCTCATTATTAAACATTTTGTAGAGCCATTATAGTTAAGTATAGTAGTCCCTCTTTATACACGGTGGATACATTTCAGACCCCCAGTGGATGCCTGAAATTGTAGATAGTACTGAACCCTATCCTATATATACTGTGTTTTCCCTAAACATACATACTTATGATAAAATTTAATTCATAAATTAGGCAAGGTAGGAGATTAACGACCAGTTATTCAGAAGATGAATAGAGCATATGAAAGTGATGACTGATAAACCTGTGAAAGATTTTCCACATTCCTTAAAATATAATGCCTTTAAGGATATAAAACTAACTTATTTCATAACAGTAGCTACATTACTATTCTTGGCATATGAAAAATTGAATGTTGGGAAGTACCACTAGAAAGTTTTAAAAATGAGAATGCATGGCAAATATATACCTTATAACTTATATCAGTACAGAGATGCCATAAAACATTAAAATTATCATTGCTTTCTGATATTAGTTTACTATTATTTTGTTATTGTCAGTTTAGCATAGTTAAAATATACTGTATGAAAATATGATAGTTATAATGCTGTTCACCAATTATTTCCAACACTCCATTTTTTTAACACATGATAGGATTGTACATTTTAGGGGCTTCATTTGGGGAGATAGGGCTTTAAGGCAGGTTCTGTCCAGTGAATTTGGAACAGACATGTCTTCTGGCCAGATTTCATTGCCAGTGTGACATTCTCAAGCTCATTTTCTTCTGCCACAAGTAGCTATGTTACAGAGAGTGACTGCTCTGCTCATATTGATCTCGATATACATATAGAATAAGCAAGAAATAAGTCTTTGTTTATTTTTATTTAAACAACTGTGATTTGGGGATTGTTAACACAGCAAAATCAATTATCTTCTGCTCATAACAGAAAATCAGTTTTGTTTTATTTGGGAAATTTGCTTATCTAATATTTGCTCATCTTATTTGTCCTAGTAGCAATTTATACCAAAATGGTTCATGAAGAGTTCTGATTTCAAATTATCTATTTCCCATGTAGCCTCAGTAGGATAATGTGGTTTGGTTAATTTGGTCCACTATTACTTGTACTTTGGCAGGTTAATTTTATGACTATTTATTTTATAATGTAGGTTTCATTGCTTTTATACAGTTAATTCAGAATTAAAATGTGTCTTTGCATAGTAATATTTCATTTACAGGATAAATGTTCATTGAATAAATTTTGAAATGCACATCTGTTACCTTTTAAAAAGTTCTTTCTTCCCTAAGTTTCATTTATTTTTTACCTTTATTAGATAGATATCCACAAGTTTATCAGGAATTCTTTAAAAATAATTCTTAATCTAGGCATGACTTATTTAATGGAGCATAGTTTGGCATATCATTTATGGAAAAATTTGTTTTGACACTAAATTACAATATTCCCTAATTTAAAAATCTCTGCTTCCCTCCCCCCACCCACCTCTGAGACAGAGTCTTGCTCTGTCACCCAGGCTGGAGTGTAATGGTGGGATCTCAGCTCACTGCAACCTCTGCCTCCCAGGTTCAAGTGACTCCCCTGCCTCAGCCTCCCGAGTAGCTGGGACCGCAGGCACGGGCCACAACGGCTGGCTAATTTTTTAGTAGAGGCAGGGTTTCACCATGTTGGCCAGGTTGGTCTCAAACACCTGACCTCAGGCTATCTGCCTGCCTTGACCTCCCAAAGTGCTGGAACCAAAGGCGTGAGCCACTGTGCCTGGTCAAAATCTCTGCATATTCTTTAAAAATATATATATAAATAGAACTTGTATTAGTATATTTGAATTTCAAATACATTTAGAAGCACTTAGTTTTTAGGGCAACAATACTATGAATTATTTTGGAAAGCCAAGATTTATTTTGTCCCTTTAT
This sequence comes from Rhinopithecus bieti, assembly GCF_001698545.2. Taxonomy (NCBI): domain Eukaryota; kingdom Metazoa; phylum Chordata; class Mammalia; order Primates; family Cercopithecidae; genus Rhinopithecus; species Rhinopithecus bieti. The sequence goes on from NW_016817730.1 coordinate 70,386, forward strand.
TCCTAAGAATAAGGATTTTATAAAATGACTCCTTTCCTTAGACTGAAAAATCATATTACATTACATATTACATATATACCTAAACATGAAATTAAATGTAATATCATGTTACATCAGAGATGTAACTGTAAGATAATTTATAATTATAAATTATTTTTAATAATTTCTCCTAAATTAGAGCTAAGAGTGGTAAAACAATCAGTATAATCTCTGTTCTGAGGTTTAAACATATGACTCCAGGAATACAAAATCTGAGGTAAACATTTTATTAGTTGAGTGAAGTTTCTGCAACAAATAAACTGTAAAGAAAGGTTGATGTCTTATGAAATGTGAAAGGTTGATGTCTTATGAAATGAGAGTGGACCAGAAAGGAACAGCTGCCCACTACCAAAAAGGTGAATGAAGGCTCTGCCTATAAAGAGGGCCATGTTTTCTTTTAAAAAGTCAATTTTAAGTCTTCCAGTAGATTGTGTTGTAGTTCAGGCTGTCATCATTTGCCTCCCTCTCATCATGCTTACTGAAATGAGCAAATGAATAAACTCAAGGGGGAAATCCTGTATCAGCAAGGCATCATATGCCACAGACTTCTACTAGCTATAGGGCATGTACACTGTTTAAAGTGAAAATAACAAGGGTAATTTACTAACTTCCTCAGTGAGAGGCTGTGGCAAAGTTAGTAAGAGGAAGAGAAAAGGTAACTGTTGGCTGAACACCCAAGAGTGTGGGGTAAAGATGGGACATGACAATGAAGCTGGGCTGTGGACAAAACAAAGACCAATCACTTGGAACCCATTTCACTATCATTTATTGACAGCATTCTAACCATCCCCATCGTTGACTGCTGAGGCAATAGAAAACACTTTCAAACAGATTAAAACAGAAATTAACTCTTCTTTCAACCTATGTTTCCTTAAAATATATCATGCCATAGTATGAGTTTTAAAAATTAGGGGAATTTTAGGGCTAAAACAGCAGGTACTGAGCATTAAGTTATTCAATGATTAATTTAATGCCTCATAACTTTAGTTAATGTGACAACTAAAAGAAATTAAAATATAATAAATGTTTCTTAAGGAGAAAGCTTATTAATCTTTATTAAAGATAAGGGTAAAGTAAAAATATATGATAAAAATCTGAATAAAAAATACTAGTTAAGCGCATATCTATAGGCACCACTTTAAACATTTTATATGTATACGTATATTTAATAATACATTATTATTGTTATTATTTCCATTTCACAAATAAAGTAAGTTAAGCACAGACAGATTGGGTGACATGCTGACTCCTATATGTTGGAAGTTGAATTAAATCCAATCAGTATTCTCCATCTCCTCAAGTCTGAGTATGTTCCATTGCCTTCAGAAACCAGAAGTAAATTCAATCATATCTGTTAGGATCATAATTGTAAATGAGTTAACCTTACCTGTCGAAAGGCTAAGGAAAAAAAAAGTAAACTGTTGACTAAAATAAAATGATACACAGAGATGATAAATTAAAGGTTAGTCAAAGTTATATTAATCAAGTACAGATAAAAGAAAGCAGAGATTATTATGTTGATTTCAGATTTTAAAAAATAATTCAAAGCAAACTAAAATTGAATGTTTCCAAGAATACCATTTTTATTGCAGTGTAAAATCCCTAAACATTAAATTAGTAATTTTATATATGTGCCAAATAGTTTGATAGGTATATTGTAAATTCTGTTTTATAAATTTAGATATTATATTATTAACTAAAATCATATTTGCAATTATCTCTACCTGTTGAATTAAACCTGTGTAATTTTGAGTTTTCCTCTTTTTTCCTTGAACTCTCTTGTCTAATATTTATAGAGTTACACTAGGTTTCTTTGGCTTCATATGTGCATAGTTACTATTTTTAATTCTTTTTTCAACCTTTCTGTGTAATTGTGTTGTAGAAATCTTTTGTAAGTGGCTTATAGCTTTGGTTTTTTAATCTAGTTCTCATTTGTTTTTAATTGGAGCATTAAATCAATTTGTAGTTCATGTAATACTAATGTGTTTGGGTTTAAATCTGCCATCTGGTTTTGTACTTGCTGTTCTGTGTTTAGTATTTTTTTACTCTCCTTTCTTGGTTTCCTTTTTATTATAAAAGCATTTTCAATTAAAAAATTTCCCTAAGAATTTTGGAACTTACAGATTGTTTACTAATTTTGGGGAGAGTACTCTACAGATTCTGTCTTATATACTGAAAGTTGAATATTAATAAGTTCATTTGTTTTCCCTTTCAAAAATACAAGGACATCAGTGTAGTCCATTTGCACCTCTTCTGACTGACATGTTATTATCGTATATTTTAATTTCATTCTGTTATGATATTAACAAGACATTATCTTATTGTTCTGTTCAATTACTTGTTTATAAATTTACTCACATATTTACCACATCCAATGAACACCTCACATAAAATTATAAATGCCTCTACATGTACACTCTTGATTCCTCTCTTATTTTGCTTATTTCTTTTTTTCTTTTTTTTGAGACAGAGTTTTGCTCTTGTTGCCCAGGCTGGAGTGCAATGGTGCTATCTTGGCTCACTGCAACCTCCGCCTCCCAGGTTCACCTGTCTCAGCTTCCGGAGTAGCTGGGATTACAGGTGCCCACCACCAAGCCCGGCTACTTTTTGTATTTTTTAGTAGAAACGGGGTTTCACCATGTTGGCCAGGCTGGTCCTGAATCCCTGACCTCAGGTGATCTGCCAGTTTTGGCCTCCCAAAGTGCTGGGATTACAGGCGTGAGCCATCGTGCCAGGCCGCTTATTTCGTAATTCTACATTTGCCAATATTTAACATGCTGTATTGCTGTTTTTAAAAAAATTATTTTAGTGTTTATTGTATCTCCTCTTCCAACTAAAATGTATGTTGTGAATACACTGACGTTCATGGATTTTTTCTTAGTGCTTAGAAAAATGCCTGGCCCCTACAGGAAGCACTACTTATATACTTATTGAGTGAAAGAATGAATTTATTCCTACAAGTTTTACGGTACATCCTGGGATCAACTTCCTTCTGTCTAAAGTATATCTTTTATGTTCCCTTTGTGAAGATTTGCTGATGTGCTCCCTTATTTTTTCCCTAGAAATATCTTGTTTCATTCTAAAAAATATTTTTTCAGCATACAGAAATGCTTTTATTATTCAATATTAAGACATTTATGATATTAATTCTCTGACATCTGGCTTCCATTATTGCTGTTGAGCAGTCAGCTGTCAGCCAAACTGTCCCTCCTTTGTGGTAAATTTGTCTGTCTTCTCGGGCTACTATTAAAAACTTCTTTTCACATTCTATACCCTTCATTTTCACAGTGTTGCATGTGTTGCACATTTCTTTTTTAATTAACTTTTTTTGGGGGGTTCATTAGATCTCTTGAAGCCATGGATTGTCTTCTGTCACTTCTAGAAAATTCTCAGCCATAGCATCTTCAAATACTTTTCTCTTTCCCATTTTCCCACTATTATTCTTTTAAACTTTAAATGTGTTAGAACTCAATCTGTTCTTCATGTATTTTAATTTTCTTGTTAGATTTTTCATCTCTGCTTCTGCTGATTCTCATTCCTGCTTTTTCTGCTTCGTGGTACCTTGCTTCTTGCATGCTTCGTTATATTTTACTCTGAGCATCTCTTTTTCCTTGGGAAATTATCCGTGGGAATATTTGAGGCTGGAATGAAGGTGTATTCATTCTTTCAGAGGATTTCCTTTTGCTGCCTCCCAAGGCACTCCCTGTCTGAGAGTAGTGTATGGAGGTTGCAGGATGTTTTTTCTGCTCAGTAGATATATATTTATATTTGGACAGCTCTGAACCAAAGCAGCTTTTTCTTTTTTTCAACTTCCTCGGATTGTCAGTGAAGTACGTGCACATATTTCTGGGTCGCATGTGCCCTCTGAGGATACAGTTCTATAATTGAGAATCTCCTCCTTGATTTTCCATGTTGGCTGGAAACTGGATTTTACTTTATTTCTCTCTTGCCACCCCACAGTCATCCCAGGCTTCCTGCCCAGGTTATCTGTCTGTGATCATGGAGCTTGAGCTCTCCAAGCTTGGCAGTTATCTAAGAATAAGGAATTCTGTCTTTACTCTTTTTTTGTCAGGTCTTTAGTGAGATATTTATACATGTAATCACAAAATAATACATTATCATTACCATGTTTTTAATACTTTTTAGGTAGAGACACCATCTGACAATGGAATCATCCATAGTATCTTTGTTTCATTGTTCTCTACAAATAATGATTTTAAATCAATGGGAAGAATTAGGAACTGTTTAATAATAAAATTCTGGGAGAAGTGGTTAATAATTAAGGGATGGAGGATGACTTTGGGAGAGAAGGAAAAAGACTGACAACTATGTGATTTGAATTTAATTCATTTCACACTGCAACTGGATACATAGTTTAGCATATGGTGGTTTAAATATCATACATATAAGGTGCCATTGGGTACACCTTGACCACTTCCATATTAACATTTCTGGTGAGTCACAAGAACATCTGAAATAAAGTTCTGGCATTTATAGATTTTCAAACAAAATACGTTTACTTTTATCCCATTTTGCCTGTTTTAAAGTTTTATACTCATTTATGGATTTTGGGTATTATATGACATAAGTTGATTTTCCTCATTTGAAGATCAAACATAAATTCACCTATACAACTTTTCTAAAACTATTATGGTTTCACTTTTTTAACCTCTATTTTTTAATTCATCAGGAGTTTAGTTTTGTGAATTAGCTTTTCTTTTTTTCTGAAAAGTTAATCAGTTACACAATGCAATTAATTAAATGCAGATGTCTATGATTTTAAAAAAACTATACTATGTATTAATTTGATCTATTTCTGATACATTCATATTTTAAATATATAGCTATTTCCTTTTTTTCTTTTGAGATGAAGTTTCATTTTTGTTGCCCAGGCTGGAGCGCAATGTCATGATTCTTGGCTCACTGCAACCTCTGCCTCTTGGGTTCAAGCAATTTTCCTGCCTCAGCCTCCCGAGTAGCTGGGATTACAGGTGCCTGCCACCATGCCCAACTAATTTTTGTATATTTAGTAGAGACGGGGTTTCACCATATTGACTAGGCTTGTCTTGAACTCCTGACCTCAGCTGATCCACCCGCCTTGACCTCCCAAAGTGCTGAGATTACAGGCGTGAGCCACTGCACCTGGCCCAACTATTTCATACTTATTAAATATCATTATTTTATATTTAAGTTAAACTTTTAAGAAAAATAGTATCATCTTCATTTTCCATAATCGTTATATTTAAAAATAGCTTTGAATTTTGCCTACATGTTTCACTTCCTTATCGGTATGTCTTTAGTATATGGTGATTTATTCAAATGCCATAATTATTAAAATATCTTATAATAATCAACTTTAAAAGAGACATCGATTTGATTTTGAAAATCATTTCTTGACCTTAAATACTAGAATGGAATAATAAAAGAGATTATCTGAGATGGTAAACTGAGTACATAAAATTTGATGGTACACTCTTAACACAGATTTTTCTATTGTTCACGTTTAATTTAAGAAAGGCGGTAGGTTTGATCTCTTTATGTCTTGATTTCTCAAATGATTGCTTCATGCTGTGATGCTAAGATCAGAATTACAGATCTTTCCTGGCTGAAATAAATGATCAACATTAATTGACGAAGTTCCTCATTGTTTAAGATGCTTTGACTTGTGGACGTCAGATGCAGGGAAACAGATTTACTGAAATTCTGACCCCTGACATATTTTTTGTCATAGACATATAGATATTACTTGAAACAAAATATGTATTTTTCATCATCTTTTATCTATTAAGACACTGAAGGCTTTTGGAATATTGTTTTTTATTTAAGTGCCATACATCTAAACCCGCCTGAAGTTGTGAGTTCTGCAGTTACTGACAGTTACACTCTCTGAAAAACTATGTTAATCCAGCCTTATGCCACATAACCACATTTTGGTCAATGATGAACCGCATATACTATAGTGTCCCATAAGATTATAACAGAGCTGAAAAATTCCTATCACCCAGTGACACTGTAGCCGTTATGATGTGTGAGTGCAAGGCAATACTCTGTGGTTGTGGTGATGCTGTGTAAACAAACCTACTGCACTGACAGTTGTATAAACGTATGGCACGGGCCGGGTGTGGTGGCTCATGCCTGTTATCCCAGCACTTTGGGAGGCTGAGGCAGGCAGATCACCTGAGGTCAGGAGTTCCAGACCAGCCTGGCCAACGTGGCAAAAACCCCGTCTCTACCAAAAATACAAAAATTAGCTGGGCATGGTGGTGGGTGCCTGTAGTCCCAGTTACTAGGGTGGCTGAGGCAGGAGAATCACTTGAACCTGGGAGGCAAAAGTTTCAGTGAGCCAAGATCGTACCACTGCACTCCAGCCTGGGCAACAGAGCAAGACTCCATCTCAAAAGAAAAGAAAAGAAAAGAAAAAGTATAGTATGTATGATTATGTACAGTATGTAATACCTGATAGTGATAATAAAAGACTGTTACTGATTTATGTATTTATTATATTTTATCATTATTTTAGAGTGTACTCTTTCTACTTATTAAAAAAAAATGTTAACTGTAAATCAGTCTCAGGTCCTTTAAGAAGTATTCCATAAGAAGGTATTGTAATAATAGGAGGTAACAGCCCCAGGCATGTTATTGCCCCCAAAGACTTTCCAGGAGGACAAGATGTAGATGTAGAAGACAGTGATATTGATGACCCTGACCTTGTGTAGGCCTAGGCTAAGTATGTGCTTCTGTCTTAGCTTTTAATAAAAAAGTTCAAGAAGTAAAAGATAACCATTTTTAAAAATACAAAAAACCTTATAAGAGAAATCCATAAAGAAAATAATCCTGGCTAACCCGGTGAAACCCCGTCTCTACTAAAAAATACAAAAACCTAGCCAGGTGAGGTGGCGGGCGCCTGTGGTCCCAGCTACTTGGGAGGCTGAGGCAGGAGAATGGCGTAAACCCAGGAGGCGGAGCTTGCAGTGAGCTGCGATCCGGCCACTGCACTCCAGCCTGGGCGACAGAGCGAAACTCCGTCTCAAAAAAAAAAAAAGAAAATAATCTGTATAGCTGAACATGTTTGTGTCTTAACCTAAGTGTTATTTCAAAAGAACAAAAGTTGTTTAAAATTTTATGAAGTAAAAATATAGAAAGCTAATTTATGACTTAATAAAATATTTTTTATAAATTTAGAGTAGCCTAAGTGTACAGTGTTATAAAGTCAATAGTAATGTACACTAGTGTCCTCGGCCTTCACATTTACTCACCACTCACTCACTTTCTTACCCAGATCAAATTGCAGTCTTGTAGGCACCATTCACAGTAAGTGCTCAATATGAGTATACCGTTCTTTTCTTTATATTGTATTTTTTGCATGAATTTTCTGTGTTCAGATACACACATACCATTATGTTACAATTGCTACAATATTCGGTATGGTAACACGCTGTACAGGTTTATAGGCTAGGCACAATAGGCTAGACCATATAGCCTAGGTGTGGGGTAGGCCCTGCTATCTGGGTTTGTATAAGTACACTCAATGATGTTAGAAGAAGGATACCATCTCAGAATACATTACTGTCTTTAAGGGATACATGACTATGATTTAGTATAAAGGATCATTTATTTGTCTGTAACATTTGAATCAGTTCATCTGATGATCAAAAGTCTTGCCACAATAAAACATATTTTGTCATTCAGAAGGATGCTATTGAGACAGCTGAACTTTCACCTTTGCTTTCTATATAATGCTTTCTCAATGTTCTATAGCAATTAATTTATTCAAGTTGGAAGATTATTGTTAATAATACACTTGTCTTTAAAAAAGTTATTGCCTTAATCCTTTTGGATTATTTAAAAATGTATCAATTCTTTTTTTCTTCCAGTATCCATTATAAACTTACAGCATAGTTCATGAATTTCAGGTTACAAAAAATAGACATAGAGTTGTTTTCCTCAAGAATATTTTATGAAATACTTGAAAAGGGACATATTCCTAAATGAAAAAATACTTCATTGTGCATGTTTCAGAAGCACTTTTATTCAAGTATGCTTAATGCATAGAACTGGAGTGAACATTTGTTCCTATTCTTTCAGATAAAACACAAATGGGGAGTATAACATGTCTTTAAAATATATAAGTAAATTTGGCATTATAAGTTTTATGTTCTTTTCTTGCTTAAGAGCTGATAGTCTCTTTTTATTAAGTTGAAAAAATATGAAGAACATACTAGGTTTATGTCATAGTTCTTGTTTAAACATAATTAGAATATGTTACAAAAAGTCAGTCCGTACTGAGGTTATTAATTGTATGGATATGTTTACTGTGTTATTTTATTATATAATTCTTAACATATAAATAAGAAAGGGAAATCTGAAGTAAGTATACGGAGCGTATATACATAATCTTGTGTAATTTACCCATATGTAGAAATCAATACATGTGAGTATAATCTATAACCACCTAGATGATCAATTAATTCTGTTTTTAGATGTGTCGAATATAAATAGAAAAAAAAAAATATTTCTTACATATGGGGCTCTAAGTAAAAACACAAGTTTTTTAGTTTGTATTTGTTATGAAAAAATGCTTTCATTTGCTTCGTTCTTTACTGTGTAGAAATGCCTCTCAGGCCAGGCATGGTGGCTCATTCCTGTAATCCCAGCAGCTTTGAGAGGCCTAGGCAGGGTTGATCACAAGGTCAGGAGATCGAGGACCATCGGGTGGCCACAAGGTGATACCCCGTCTCTACTAAAAATACCAAAATTAGCTGGACCATGGTGCAGGTCGCTGTAGTCACACGCTACCAGGAGGCTGAGCAGGAAAAGTCGCTTGAACCCCCCCCAGGAGGCAAGGTGCAGGAGCCGAGCGATATGCCACTGCACTCCAGCCTGGGGTTGACAGAGTGAGACTCTGTCTCAAAAAAACGAAAAACAAAAACAAAAAGTCAGAAAAAACTGTATTTTGCTCCATTTATTTCTACTTTTTTCTTTGCTATTATATTTAATTTAATGGCCATTTATATTTAATATAATAGTTATAGAAATTAATATTAAAACGATATTAATTAACATATAATATAGTTAGATATATAATATATTCAGATGCAATATATAATATAAATTCAGATAATAATAATGAATATAAAAGTATATACAAATAATAGTATATAATAACATATAATTCAGATATATAATATAAACTATATAAATATAAATATAAACATAAGCATATAATATATAATTATTTATTATATGTACATTATATATAATATATAATATATATATGTAAATTATATATATCAATATATTTATTTATAGTAATAATATATAAATATAAATTAAAATATATTTATATATATAAAAGTATATTTATTAATATATAAATATATTTATATTTAATGGCCATCATTTTATATTTTCTGTATTCTCCCGTTAACATATCCCGGCAGCATAAATGAAATTTGATGGTTTTCATTATCAGTTATCCAAACAAGCTTTCCTATCCCAGACCTGTGAATCTGTGCTAGGTGTGGTAGATTAGAAGCTTCGGGATCTTGTAAGGGGGACGTGACAAGGGCAGATAAGTGATGATCCTGATAGCACCCAGAGAAAAGCTGTGTTAAAACTCTGTCCTCCATATAGCTGAACTAGTGTCTAGTATCAGTTTATGGTTCTTCATTTGAAATGAGAATATGTTGTATACTATAGGTTAAATAAAACAAACTTATTAGATTTAAACTGCTTCACTTGAAGATCTTGGGTATTTAGCTGTAATTTTTAGTGAAAATATCCTAGTTTATTGAATCTTACCTAGATATTCTTTTATAAGTTTGATTTTATTGTGTTCTCCTTTCCTTTTGTCATTTTTTTACTTAGGCTGTAAATTTATTTTGAAGACTGAGTTTTCTCTTGACCAATTCTCTCCCTAAGTTCTCCGATTTTTTATATGCCTTATTATTATGTAGACACTCAATAAATGTGTTTTTATTTTGTAGCGGAATCCATGACTTATTATCAGTAAAACTCTGGTTGAGGGAGTTTTAATCTTATTTGCCACACATAAACCTATCTAGCCCTGTTGCATTGTATCCTGAGGCCCAACATTATTCAATATTTTGTGTATTTATAGTAAGCCAAGTGGAATACTTATTGTATCCTAGAAATAATAACTATGTCGACTAACAGGCATGAAAATAAGAATTAATTTTTACTTTGCAGGACAAGTATTCCAAGAAACCTGAGTTGTTAAGGTGGTAAACACAGAAAGCATTATACAAAGTATTTGTAAAGATTAACATTGCTACAGTTATGCAAGCACTTATTTTCCTTAACAAGATTAGTAATGCCAGCTGCCTGCATTCAAAGAGACAATTTAACTTCAATTTCAATATTACATGAAACAGTGTAAAATGACAATAAATTGAAATATGTATCACAATTTCAAATGAAGAAATTAAAGCATACCTTTATGTTACCTGCTGTGACTTTTATAAATGAATGAAATGGAATATATCAATTTTTATTATAGAAAGCTATTTGCACAAAATTAAAATAATATTTTATTACAATAAAGTTTTACTGATGTTTTACAAGTATTGAATTCTCTTTAATGGTATGTTCTCTTGTTGGCAAATTCCAACTGGTTAAAAATTCATGTTCCTTTATTTAGCCATTGGTCATAGTGGATGGTGAATTGAGTCACTTCCTCACCTCTCTCTATTCAACCTTTTGTGCTGCACAGGCTGTTTCCTAGGACCACTTGAAGCTTGAGTTCTGTTCATAATTTGGGTTCTGCCAATTAGATGCACTTAAGTAAAATTTGGAAGGTCAAAAGGAGTGTAGGCTATGTTTCTAAGGTTTTCCTACTGGCAGACACCTGATAGAATTATCTGATATCTGTAGAGTGTTTTACCAGAATAATGCTTCCCTTGATATGGGTTGCATCCTCATCATAACAGCTTCCTAATTATGGCCAACTTCTAGACCACAGATGATAACTCCTTGGGTCATCTAGTTCTTGGACCTGCACTGTTGTTCTGTTAAATGCAATTTAAAGTCTGTTTTCAGCCTTCAATATGATTCAGAAAGTTATTTAAGATTGCATAATGCATTTTTATGTTTATACTACAAAAATATATTTGGTCTCTGCATTTAATTGATATAATTAACAATAATGGATTTTAAATTTTATTTACTTCAATTGTTAATTTTTTTTACTAAAGAAAATATACTTATATGGTAAATGTTATAATTTTTTTTTAGCATAGTTGCTGCCTCTACATTTATTTTTAGGGCTGACATAGTTATTTAAAACCTGGTCATAACCTAGTTAAAATTTCTCTTCCACGTGTGGTTGCTTGCAATATAGCCTGCTTGTTCCTCATCTCACTAACCCTAAACTCAACATACCCCACAGCTGCTAACCACGAGAAAACCTAGTGTTCAATATTAGAATTATGCAAATCAGTTCTCCCTTCACACGTGTTTTCTTTAAACTAGCTAATCCACAACCTCTGAGGGCAAGCCTAAGTGGTAACACTCACAGGACTTAATAATGGTGTAGCCTCCCAGGTTCTCTCCATTGCTTCCTGCAAACTGGATGAGCTCCCTGCCACCTCCAGTCTTTCTGTCGGCCTCCTGTTGTCACCCCAACCTCTCTGGAATCTGTGAGTAATAAATATCTTCTGTTTTTTGCATTGTGGCTTCACTTCCTCTTTGTGTCTCCCCTGACACACACACACACACACACACACACACACACACACACACACACCTGAACCTAACCTTATATTCAGCCAGAGCTCTTTTGGATAGTGGCTGTCTTGACAAGAATAAACTGAATACAGATCACACAAAAGCTACAAGGGTGTCTGCTGTATAAACAAGTTTCCTGTGAAAGGACCACCTGGTCACAGTGAGATACTTAGGCATTAGGCCATCATCGGGATAAAGAAATATCCTCAAAAAGGCATGCTATAAACGCCCAGGCCCATTTTTTTTTTACTTTCCAGGTCAGAACAGGGCTGGAGCTTATGGCCACTCTTGAGAGAGACCACAAAACCAAACTGGAAACAATTCATAACAGATAAAATCAAAACTGTAAAGTAAACCAAAAAGGTAAAGGTGATCCTATAATTAAAGGTAGCAATTTATTGGCCCCACTACTCCCACCCCCAATTGCCATAGCTAGAAACAACCACTTTAAAATTTTTCTGGATTTTGTTATTTTGGTGGTTACTTCATATCTCTGAATAACACGAGTATTCCAACAATCATGATTTTCTCATGGGAGACATAGTCCACCAATTTTTCTGCTAGACTAGATAAGGACTTCACCCTCTTACCCTCCTTCCCAGCTCCTCTCCTCATAGCCACCCAATGTAGTTATATCACCATTTAACTTCTTCATTATGTTTTTAATTTAAATAATATGTATTTTTATCACCTTTTCATCACCTCTAGAAATAGGATTTTTGACTCCCCTCTTTGTAAGATATTATCACTGCTAATCTTCCCTGACCTCTCTCTCCTCTACATTCTTTCCTCCACTTCTGTGTTTCTTCTGTAGTTATAATAAATAGTACATTTTCTTTCTCCTGAAAACTTCTAAAATGTTAAAGGTTTTAAGCCGTATTTAAACATACTGAGATCTGATAATAAAGGCCTTACCGAATTACTCATGATTTTATCTTTTCTCATGGTCATTGAATGCTTGATCTTTCAAAAGTTTCACATTCACTGACATTCCTCTCTTGCCTTGGTTTTTTATTTACTGTTTTCTTACTCTTTTTCTCTGCTTTGTATTTTGTGAAGCACAAAAAGCTACACAATGCACTAAAACACAACTAATTATACTTCACATTAATGAGCAGGCTAATGGTTTTCCGGTGTGGTGGCAGAGTTTCCAAAACCTGGATTAGGAAGACTATAAATTTGTTTTTATTCAGTTAGCAGTAGAATAACTGTTAGGGAACAGTATACAGAGACTCCAGTTCCCTTTCCTAGCCAATGAATAAAAGCTTACAAACCACTGTCTTATGTTCATAGATTGTTTTCCCTAAATATTTTACATGTATTTATGTATATTGAAGTTCATTAGTCAATTCTGTGCTAACTCAAAAAATTATATTTTCCATATTTTTTTTTTTTTTTTTTTTTGGAGACGGAGTCTCGTTCTGTTGCCCAGGCTGGAGTGCAGTGGCACAATCTCGGCTCACTGCAAGCTCTCCCTCCCGGGTTCAAGTCATTCTCCTGCCTCAGCCTCCCAAATAGCTGGGACTATAGGCGCCAGCCACCACGCCTGGCTAATTTTTTGTATTTTTACTAGAGACAGGGTTTCACCTGGTTGGCCAGGATGATCTCGATCTCCTGACCTCATTATTCACCTGCCTCGGCCTCCCAGAGTGCTGGGATTACAGGTGTGAGCCACCGCTTCTGGCCTATTTTTTCAATCTTATGCTATTTAGCTTATTATTTTCTTTCTTATAAGTGCATAGGACAATTTGACACTGTTGAGATATCACTGAACTTTTTGTGGGATACCACCAGATTATTTATGATTCTATAAGATATTTCTCAGGCCAGGTCTTTTATAAAGCAATTTTAATGTATGTATGAATTATTATGTCATATAACTATTCTATAATTTTAGAATTATATATCCAGATGAAGACATTAGTTTCATGTAATACTTTCAGGCATACTGCAGGTAGGGAAGAGGCAGGAAACTAAACAGGTGGACCCGGAATCAGGTACCTCACATAGCTCTAGGACTAGTACTACAGAGAGTAATAGTAGTATAAGCAACACTGTACAGTGTGGATGTAATATGGCAGGAGGTTCTTCCAGGACAGGTGAAGATACTTGCAGATTGGTACCATCACTGCAAATGTAGATGGCATGAATGACTTGGACCTAACTAGGAACATGAAGACATATGTGGTCTTAGGAAAAAGGGTTGACAAAAGATGGCCAGATTATCAGGAATCTGGAGAATGCTCTACCTTCATAAGAATGATAAACCACAGTCAAGAAACAGTAGCATAATTCCAGTTGCATATTCAGGAAGCCATGATATAGGTTAGGAGCGAAGTCTGCAGCTCACTGGACACAGAGATATCTTGAGAGTTAATTCCAACCTAGTGTTTCTCAAAAGGTAATCTATTATAGCTCTCTGGAATCCTGGTCAAAAACTAAGATAATTAGGCCTGTTCCAATTTTTCGACTTCAGATCAAATGCAATAATCTCTGCGGACCTCCCTGAGTGATCCTTATGAATCTTAAAATTTGGGAACCACCTCTTTAGACATACCAGATACTAAGTTTAGCACAGAAAGACAAATTCTAGGCATTTTATTTCACTGGCTTACTATCCTTTACCAAAATATTGGGGCTAGTCTTCTTAATTCACTCTTGTCAACGTGGACAAAAGCCTGAAAAGACTGTGCCTGTAGTTTGAACGCATTTATATTTGCAGTGATACAGAGCTGGAAAATGAGAAAGATTTGCTCATTTTATTTATTTTCTATACTAGTTGAGTGTTAAAATAAAAACTCATTTTAGCTTCATCTTAGTCTTCTAATGTGCTTTTCATGACAAGTACTTTACAGATTATGTCTACTCAGTGTAGCTTCATAATCGATGTAAAACAATGCAGAAACATATTAAACATGACAGCTTATGAGATCTAACTTTGTAAACTTCATAAATATTAAAACAACTTTCATATTTTAAAGTAAATATGAAAGCTAATGTGGTCTTAGATTAGTCAAAATTAAATCTTAAATATAACATTGAAATAAAATTAAAGTATTACAGCCCAATGACTTGTTTCTTCTCATTCACCTGATGAATACAAGAAAGCCTGTTAGAGTAAAATCATCTGGGGTGTGCTCAGCTGCATTAAACTGTAGAGGCCTTAAGACATGTTAAGCAATGTGATTTTGATTTCACCTGCTGACTTTCTGAAGGCAGCTTATAATAAGAAACAGTTGAATAGTGATATCATGCTGTTGGCACTTGAGCTTTCTGCTGGAGGTTGCAATCTAATCTTTGCAAACCTGTAATTACTATTTCCTAAGTAATTCTAGGTTTTCATTATTGAATCTCAATATGTCTAAAAGGTACTGAGATGTAATATACAAAAAGGCATCGTGATCAAATGATAACAAACTCTTTGTGTCAGTAATACTCAGTAATACTCAGTTTCGATGCTTTTGATGTTATAATGACATGTTACTGGCAAGAATATTTGGTGCATTTGACAGGTTCAGTGTATTTTATTTTTTAGTGTTGTTGTTATAAAGTCTTTGAAATAAAAAGATGTTTTATTTCAGGGTTTACAATCCACGCATCACAGTTTAGAGAAGTGAAAGATAGTGACTTTTACTTTGAAATTTAAATGTTTGTCTCTGGTTATTCAAGTTAAGTATTTTAAAATAGTTTTTATTGATACCATGTTATATAGAAAATGTGAAGTCATAGCTGTCTGTGTAATGGAATATGGAAAACATTGTTTATTAAAAAAGTAAAATCCTGCTAGAGACATCATTTCTCCTTTGAAATATATAAATAGTATAAGTGATCCACTAAAGAAGTAAACATCTCAAACACAAAGTTTAATTCTTTATGTGAGAATATACCATACATTGTACTTTTTTTGTGAAAGAAAATCTACTCTTTATCATTTCATTTTAATGTGTCTCATGTATTATCCTAGGCACAAGGAACAGAATTGTAACAAGGACAGGGTTTGCTTTTGTAGAGCGTAGATTCTAATGGAGATGATTGAAAGTTAAAAAGCGGACAAAATTTCAAGCTGATAATAATGATGACTAAGATGATAGCTATCACAGTGGAGATGATAGACAGTGGACTTCAGTAGATACTAGAAAGAGATACACAACAGCACTGCATGAGATATGTAACTAATAGAGAGGAATCTGTAATAACTCAAGAAAATAAAGTTCTGTGACCAAATTATTCAGACATATATGATAAAATGTTATAAAAGAGTAGAAAAGAACATTTGCAGTCCCTGTGGCTGCATTTACCCATCTAAATCAGTATCTATATACCTATATGTCTAAAATCTCTATCTAATGAAGTAGTTTAAAAATCTTCCCAAGATTATACAACTACGTAAATGGCTGAGTTAGGACTAGATCTGCGGACCCCTGAGGCCAGCCTCAGATATCAGTAAGAGTGAACATAACAAATCAAAGAGTAGTGTCCTTCCACAGAGGAATTAAAATATTTAAACATAAGTAATTTCAGCAGTCCAATAGGTGTTTTTCAAAAGTCTATGGGCCAGGCACGATGGCTCATGCTTGTAATCCCAGCACTTTGGGAGGCCAAGGCGGGTGGGTCACTTGAGGTCAGGAGTTCAAGACCAGCCTGGCCAACATGGCAAAAACCCGTGTCTACTAAAAATACAAAAATTAGCCGGGTGTGGTGGCATCCTCCTATAGTCCCAATTACTCGGGAGGCTGAGGCAGGAGAATTGCTTGAACCTGGGAGGCAGAGGTTACAGTGAACCGAGATTGTGCCACTGCACTCCAGCCTAGGTGACAGGAAAAAAAAAAATCTAATTTATGCCCAGATAAATCTTTAGACTAATTGAGCAAGGCCTTTGTTTATATATCTTTGGGGTACCATAGGTTTGGATTTGTAGCTGTAGACTTGAACTTTTGCTTGTCTATAGCCACTGCATTACAAAAATGCAAATGCCAGACTTTTCCAAACTTGTTAATATGGGATCTCTAGGAGTGGGAACCCCCTAAATGGTTAATGTACACCAGGCCAATTAAAATTTAATGGCCTAGGTTATGTGTGGGTATGCATGTGTATTGATTTAAAAAGATACTCAAAAGACTTCTTATATGAAGAAAGTAAAGCTTCGACACTGAAATTAAATTATGTAATAACTTATATTCAGCTAATATCTCAATGATAGCTTTGAGGCAGTTGATAGTTGCTAGCTTCTTTTAAGAAGTGTTTTTGAATGTTTAGCATATGAAACTCTTATGGTGTTGTCTTTATAGAGCAAAGAGGGAATAAAGAAATGGAATGTAGAAAATCCTAAATATTCCACATACAAAAGCTTGCTAGAATTAATAAATGTATTCAGCAAAGTTGCAGGATACAAAATCAACATGCAAATATCAGTTTTGATTTCATATACTAACATAAATCCAAAATGGAAATTTTTAAAAATTGCATTAAAATAGCATCAAAAAATACATAGAAATATAAACTTAACAAGAGACTAAAGACTTGTTCTCTGAAAACTACAAACATTTCTAAAGAAAATAAAGATGGCAATAAATACACATACATTTTCATGAATTAGATGACTTAATATTGTTGTCCATAGTACTTAAAGCTATCCACAGGTTAAATACCATCCATATCAAAATGCTCACAGCTTTTTTTTTTTCTTAAGTAGAAAAAGCAATTCTAAAATTCATATGGAACTACAGAGAACCACAAAGAGCCCAAACAATCTTAAGAACAACTTGGAGGTCCCACACTTCCTGACTTCAAAGGATATTACAAAATTACAGTAGTTAAAACATTATGGAGAGATAATTATAGAAATATGGTGGAGTAGGAAGCACCAGGAATCTGTCTTCCCACCTAGACAACAACTGTACTGGCAGAATCTGTCTCATACATAACATTTTGGATCTTTGATGTCTACGAAAGGCTTGCAACTTCTAGGGGAAAGCTTGCATGGCAAATTATGATGAATTTTGGTTCATTTCAGCACTGAACCACAGTAGTAGCTACCCATTTCCCACAGTCACCCCTGTGGCAGACAGCTGTGCACGTGTTACTGGAGCAGTCTGCACAGAGCGTGCAGGAACCAGAGTGGGCAAAAAAGGACCTGTCCTCCAAATATTGGCAATCTTTGCTCTGATTGCTGATTGCTGTTTCTGGCCACAAAGATGGATGCAAAAAGGTGAGTGGTCATTGTTGCATCTCTATCTATTATTGCAAGCCCCTCCCTGCTGGCTGAAGTGACTTCCAGAAGATTAAAGGGCCAGTACCCTTCTCCTACTTTATTTTTCTGTTTTCCCCCCTTTGATAGCTAGATATTAAAAAGTTGGACATTCAAAGTAACTGCACATATGGTAAAAATTAGTAAATGACTAAGTTACTAAGTGTAAACTTAAGGACTGTCTTTTCTAAGCCTGTGCCTTGCCTTTCCTTTGACACAGGCTTAGAAAAGAGAGTCCTTAAGTTTACACTTCAGGCTGATTCTTGGCACAGAGATAGCTTACAACAGAATCCCCTTACAACAATATAAAAAGCAAAATCATTGACTGAAATAACACAACTGCAAACTCTAAGTAAGAGGGAGAATCTAATTTTTAGAGTTACTATGTTATTAGATCCAAAATCACAGTTCATACAAAAAAATCAGGAAACTATGTCTTGTCCAAAGGAAAAAAGGAAATCCCCAAAATGACTTGATGGTGGATCTGCTACAGAGGGGCTTTAAAATAATTGTGTTAAATGATCAAAGAACTACAGGAAGATGTAGAGAAAGTCAAGAAAATGATATGTGAACAAAATGAAAAAAATTCAATGGATACAAAACCTAACAAGTTAAAAAAAATTGGGAACTGAAAAGTACAACAACTTAAATAAAAAATTTGCTAGAGCACTTCAAAGGCAGATTTCAGCAAGCAAAGGAAACAGTCAGTAAACTTGATATGACAATGGAAATCAAGAAACAGAAGGAAAAAGAATTGAAAAAAGTAAACAGAATCTTAAGGGACCTGTGTGACACAAGGAGTCACAGGAGGAGAGGAGAAAGAAGAGAAAACCTGAAGAAACAATGGATAAAACCTTTCCAAATCTGATAAAAGACATTAATATAAACATTCAAGAAATCCAACAAAATTAAAGGATGATGAACTCAAAAAGACAAAAACTGAAATACATTATAATCAAAGCTTTAAAAGGTGAAGACAAAGACAGAATCTTAAAAGCAACAGGAAAACATCAATATATTACTTATAAGGAATAATCAGTAAGATTATCAGTATATTTCTCACCAGAAACGTTGCAGGCCAGAAGGCAGTGGGCTGAAATTCAAAGTGCTAAAGAAAAACAAAAACAAAAAACATTATCAAACAAGAATCTTATATCCAGCCAAACTATCCTTAAAGTGAGGGCAAAATTAAGACATTCCCAGGAAAACAACAGTTGGGAGAGTTTGTTACTATTAGACCTGACTTGGAAGAAATCCTCCTGCAGAGTGAAATGAGAAGACACTAGACAGTAACTTGAAGCTGTATAAAGAAATAAAGATCTTAATAAAGGAAAATACATGGAAAATTATAAAAGCTTGTATTATTGTAACAATGCATTTTAACTGCCCTTTTTGTGTTCTACATGCTTTAAGAGATATATATATATTTAAATTTGTCTAAAAGCTCATATCATGCTTTGTAACTCTAATTTTGTTTTGTACATAATTTAAGAGACTAATAAATTTAAAATACATGTTTATATTTTTGAACAATATATAAAGATATAATTTTGTGACATCAAAATTGAGGGGGTGGAGATGGAGCTTTTGAAGGAGCAGAGTTTTTATATATTATTGCAGTTATGGTGGTATAAATTTAAATTAGAATGTTATAAATGCAGGATCTAAAATATAATCTCTATGGTAACCACCAAGAAAATAGCTATATACAAGGAAATGAGAAAGGAATTTAAGCAAATCACTAAAGAAAATAAAATAGACAACTAAATATAAAAGATAGTAAAGCAGGAAATGTAGGGCAAACATCTATAAGCTGTAACAAATTCAAACAGTGGCTGGGCACAGTGACCTACACCTGTAATCCCAGCACTTTGGGAGGCCGAGGAGGGCAGATCATGAAGTCAGGAGATTGAAATCATCCTGGCTAACATCGTGAAACCCTGTATTTACTAAAAATACAAAAAATAGCTAGGTGTGGTGGCATGTGACTGTAATCCCAGCTACTCAGGAGGCTGAGGGAGGGGAATCACTTGAACCCAGGGGGCGGAGGCTCCAGTGAACTGAGATCACGCCATGGCACTCCAGCCTGGGTGACAGAGCAAGACCCTGTCTCAAAAAAAAAAAAATAATTCAAAAATAGTGAAATGATAGAAGTAGGTTCCTTCTTATCAGAAATTACTTATAAATTGATTAAATAGTCTAATCAAAAGATAGACTAGCAAAATAGATTTTTTAAAGAAAGATCTATGTGTATACAATCTATTTTACATCCAAAGATGCAAATAGATTGAAAGTAGAGGGACAGAAAAAGATTTCTCAGGCAAGTAACCAAACAAGAGCAGGGTAGCTTATACTGATAACAGACAAAATAGACTTTAATAAAAAAAGTTTACAAAAGGCAAAGAAGGACATTCTACATCAATAAAAGTTTTAATACAGTAAGAAGTTACAAGTATACACATTTATGAACCTAGTAATAGATCATTAAATTATATGAAGAAATAACTTACATAATTGAAGGGAAAGACACTCAGTTCCACAGTAATAGTTGAAGATGAATAAATCACTCTCAATAACGGCTAGAAAAAAAAAAAGATAAATAAGAAAATGCAAGACATTAAAAAAAAAAAATTAGACCTAACGCTATGCAACAACAGCATACATGGTACATTTTCCAAAATAGTCTCTATGTTGCTTTATAAATTAAGTCTCATTAGATTGAAAAGATAGTTATAGAAAGTATCTTCTCTGACCATAAGAAGATTGTCTTAGTTCATTTTTTGCTGTTATAACAAAATGCTACACACTGGATAATTTATATAAAAATGTTTTTTCTCACAGTTTTGGGGGATGGGAAATCCAGAAGCATGGTGCCAACATTTGGCAAGGGTTATCCTATGGCAGAAGGCATTAGATGGCAAGAAACAGAGAGAGAGGCATCAGGGGCTGAACTTTATAACTACCCCGCTACTTCAGTAATGACAGTAGTCGTGTTAGTCCTTATGGCAGGATTTATGGGAGGACTCTGCCCGTGTGACCCACTCACCCCTTATTAGGCTCCATCTCCCAACACTGTTGCATTGGAGATTAAGTTGTCAACATATGAATTTTAAGGGGACATATTCAAACCATAACAAGGATGAAGTTAGAAATCAATATAAATAAAACTGGAAAAAATTACAAAACTTTGGAAATTAAACAATACACTCTTAAGCAATGAATGTATCAAAGAGAAACTGTAAGGGAAATTAGAAAATACTTGGAAATGAAGGAAAATAACACAATATATCAAAACATGTGGGATAAGGAAACAGTGCTAAGGGGGAAATTTATAGCTATAAGTTCTTACATAAAGATCTCAAGTCGTCAGCCTAACTTTACAATGTAGGAAACTAGAAAAATAACAAATTAAAACTAAAGCTAGCAGAAGAAAAGAAATAATATAAATGTGACCAGAGATAAACAAGGTAGTGAATAGAGAAACAACAGAATATACTGATGAACCCAAGACTTGGTTCTTTAAAAAGATGAATAAAATTTACAAAACTTTAGCTACTAATAAAACATGAGAGAAAAGATTCAAGTCACAAAGTCAGAAATAGAAAAAGGGACATTAAGGCTGGGCACGGTGGCTCATGCCTGTAATCTCAGCACTTTGGGAGGCTGCGGCAGGTGGATCATGAGGTCAGGAGATGGAGACCATCCTGGCTAACATGGTGAAACCCTGTCTGTACTAAAAATACAAAAACAAAAAATTAAGCATGGTGGCGGGCACCTGTAGTCCCAGCTACTTAGGAGGCTGAGGCAGGAGAATGGCGTGAACCCAGGAGGCGGAGCTTGCAGTGAACCGAGATTGTGCCACTGTACTCCAGCCTGGGTGACAGAGCGAGACTCCGTCTCAAAACAAACAAATAAAAAATTACTACTGATTCATAGAAATAAACATGATTATAAGAAAGTGCTACAAGCAATTTTATGCTAACAAATTGGATAACTTAAATGAACAAATTCCTGTAAATACAAAACCTACCAAGACTAAATCATAAAGAAATGGAAAATAAGAAGAGACCTGTTGAGTAACCACTTATCTATTGTATTAATCAGGGTTCTCTTGACAAAGAAAAGTGGTGAACGTAATGGTGAATTCTGTCAAACATTTAAAGAAGAACTAGCACCAGTCCTTTTCAAACTTTTCTAAAAAGTTGAAGATGAGGGGGGATACCTTCAAATTCTGTGATGACAGTGATACAATGATATCTAATCCAGACACAAAAACTGTAAGAAAACTACAGACCAGCTGGGCATGGTGGCTCACGCCTGTAATCCCAGCACTTTGGGAGGCCCAGATGGGCAGATCACGAGGTCAGGAGATCAAGACCATCCTGGCTAACGCGGTGAAACCTTGTCTCTACTAAAAACACAAAAAATTACCCAGGCGTGGTGGCAGGCTCCTGTAGTCCCAGCTACTCAGGAGGGTGAGGAAGGAGAATGGCATGAACCCGGGAGGCAAAGTTTGCAATAAGCCTAGTTTGGGCCACTGCCCTCCAGCCTGGGTGACAGAGCGAGACTCCGTGTCAAAAAAATAAACCCTACAGACCAATATCTCTTATGAATATTGATGCAAAAATGCTAAAGAAAATACTAGAAAATGAATTGTGCAATATATTAATGTATGATAAGCCTTGATCAAGTGGGATTTATTCTTGGAATGCAAGGGTAACTCAACATACCAAAGTCAGTCAATGAAATACACCACATTAAGAGAACAAAGAAGAAAAAACACATATGACTATCTCAATTGCAGAAGAAAAAGTATTTGATAAAATGCTTAGTCAAAATTGTAAAGCCAAAAGGTAGACCAGTGGCTTCCAGGGACTAGGGGGAAGGGAGAATGGAGTTACTGTTTAAGGGGAATAGAGTTTCAGTTTTTTAAAAGAGTTATGAAGATGAATAATGGTCATGTGGTTGTACAGCATGAACACATTTAATAGCACTGAACTGTAAACTTAAAATAGGCTGATAAATTTTATGTTATGTTCATTTTACCACGATAAAATGAGAAAACAACAAAAAATAAACAGTATGGTACTAAACACAGCTATCTAAACCAAAGAAACAGAAAACAGACCTAGAAATAAACCCACACATAATACAATCAAATTATCTTCAACAAGAGGTCTAAGAACACACAATGGAGAACCAATAGTTGTTTCAACAAATGAATTTGGGAAAACTGGTTTCCCTCATGCAAAAGAATGAAATTGAACCCTTACCTTGCACCATACTCAAAAATCAACTCAAACAGTACTAAAAATTTTAACAAAAGACCTGAAACTATAAACCCTATTGAAAAAAACTTAGAGGAAAACTTTATAACATTTGTCTTGGCAATGATTGCTTGGATAAGGCACCAAAAGCATAGGCAACAAAGGTAGAGATAATAAGTGGAACTACACCAAACTAAAATGCTTCCGTACAACAAGGAAACAATCCAACAAAGTGAAAATGCAACCCATGGAATGGGAGAAAATATTTGTAAGTTGCGTATCTTAGAATGGGTAAATCTCTAAAATATGTAAAAAATCCTACAACTCAATAGTGAAAAAAAAAAAAAAACCCAAATAACCTTATTTAAAAATGGGTAGAGAACTTGACTAGATATTTCTCCAAAGACATAAAAATGTTCAACAGGTATATGTAAAGGTGCTCACCATCACTAATCACCAGGGAAATGCAAGTCAAAACCAGAAAATGTATCACCTCACACGTTAGGATGGCTGTTATCAAAATAACAGAAAATAAAAAGTATAAGGATGTAGAGAAATCTGAATCCCTTGAGCTGTGTTAGTGTGAATGTAAAATAGTGTAGCCTCAGTGGAAAACTATTTGGAGGTTCTTCAAAAAATCAAAGAACTATCATCTAATCCAGCAGTCCCACTTCTGGGTATTTAGCAATAAGAATTGAAATTAGGATATTGAAGAGATATTTGTATTCCGATGTTCATTGCAGCATTATTTATAATAGCTAAAAGTTGATTAGCTTCATGTCCATTAATTAATGAATGGATAAAGAAAATGTGGTATTTACACACAATGGAATAATATTCAGCCTTATATTCAGCCTTGAAGAAGAAGGAAATATTGAATATAATACAACATAGATGAACCTTAAGGACATTATGTTAAGTGAAATAAGCCAGTTATAGAAAGAAAAATACTGCATGATCTCACTTATATTAGGTATTCAAGTAGTCAAGCTCATAGAAGCAGAAAGTTGAATAGTGGTTTTCAGAGGCTGGGGAGAGTTGCTGTTCAATTGGTGTAGACTTTCAGTTATGCAAAATTAAAACGTTCTAGAGATTTGCTTTACAAAAATGTGTATGTGGTTAATACTATACTGTGTACTTAAAAATTTTAAAGGGTAGATCTCATTTTTTTTTTTTTACTACAATAAAATGTATTCTTGAAAATAAACACGTATATTCTCAACAGGATGTAGAAGGCATTCACTAATGCCTTTTTCTATCTCCATTCTTACATTCCTTCATTCGCAATATCACATGTGTGTGTGTTATTTACTTGTTTCTTCTATCTCAAATTCTTCCAACATACACTCATTCTTCTTCCTCCAACCTTGTTTTAAAAATACGCTGCTTTTAAAATTAAGACATATATAGGAAGTCACATTAACTTTAAATTAATTGCTTTGTTCCTAACATTGAAGTACTAGGGGTTCAGAGGTATGACTGTGCTGGAAGTTGATGCTTTTTTTTTTTTTTTTTTTGAGACTGAGTCTTGCTCTGTCACCCAGGCTGGTGTCCAGTAGCACGATCTCGGCTCACTGCAGCAAGCTCTACCTCCTGGATTCACGCCATTCTCCTGCCTCAGCCTCCCGAGTAGCTGGGACTACAGGCGTCCGCCACCATTCCTGGCTAATTTATTTTGTATTTTTAGTAGAGACGGGGTTTCACCGTGTTAGCCAGGATAGCTATGATCTCCTGACCTTGTGATCGGCCCATCTCAGCCTCCCAAAGTGCTGGGATTACAGGCGTGAGCCACTGCGCCCGGCCAGAAGTTGATGCTTTTGTACTTGGAAATGTTTAGGAGATAGAACAAACTTAAGGAGCTATGTAGATAGGTTTAAGACAATGGGATTAGGGAAACAGATCCAGATCCCAGTTGTTCAGTAAACAAGAACAGGCCAAAGTCAAACAAGAATGAATGTAACATTGGCCTGGAACTGACCTTGGACTGACAGGTAGGTTTAGGGGAACTTTTGCTTCCATGTACTGAGAGCTTTGTGGCTTTAAGGCTACATTTCAGTTTTACGGAAGAATATGCTGTGTCTAAGGAATTCCCTATTCAGGGCTCTAAATAAGAAACTGGCTTCCACATGGACTTTTATAAAATACCATGTATTGTATGATTCCACTTACTTGAAATCTCCAAAACAGAAAGTCCATAGAAATAGAAAGTAGTTCAGTGGTTACCCTCGGGTGAAGAACAGGAGAAAGGGAGTGACTGCTGGGAATACAGGTTTCTTTCTTAGGTGACACCAATGTTCTGGAGTTAGATAGTGGTCATGGTTGTGTGACTCTACTATAAAACACTGAATTTTACACTTCTAAATAGTGAATTCATTAAATTATATCTTAATAAAAATAAATCTAGTCATAGGTTGAGAACTCTATGCAGTGATCTCTGTCAGCAGCTCAGCTGAAATTAAAAAAGAGCTGAAATTTCAGGTGTCAGGGAGCTGATTAAAGCCACAGGTCGAAAATGAAAGTTAAGCCTTTAATCGCTTACTGCTATGCTGTAAGCATTATTAAAACCACAGAAATCCCTGACAGCCTAGATATGAGGGTGGTCTCACTGTCAAGAAAGCACCAAAAAAAAAAAAAAAAAGGCTCCAGCAATTTTATGAGTCTTAGAGTAGGAATGGGGAGCAGGAGAGGCTAGGAATGGAAAAGTGAAGTACCGGCTACTGAGTCAGAGTGGTGAAAACTGTCTTTGAGGTGTGCCACCCTTCACAGTGAAGAGATTTCAGCAGAGACACATGGGCTAGGTATGCAAATATGCAAAGAGAATAGCTAGCTAGAGAAGCCTGAATTCTGACCTGCAGTTTCCTTTCGACACTGTGATTTATTACCTGAGCACAAAGTCTGGGTTGGAGAGGGTAGCTTTCTCCTGCGAGGCCTGCCAGGAAAAGCTTTAGGAATTACCCATGGTCAGGCTTGAAAAATCATGGATAGGTTTTCAATCAGGAGCCAGACTCCTCAATCTCCATATCACCAGTTGTTTTTGTGGACATAGCCAGGCATACGTTTCTCATCCCTTACATTCATTGATTGGATTGCCATGTAGGTCATCACATCATTCTTCAAAGGAAAAGATTATCTTCATTATCTTCCAGGTGGAAAATTAATTCATACATTGTTGGGCTTGTCTTTACCATCAATGATTTAAGTGGTCTTAACATGTATTATATGTTCTATTATCCAAGTATTAATTTTCTATCATATAATTATCACTGAATATTTAATATATACCTATACCATGCAGTAGGGTATCATGTAATAAATGCTCTCCCTTTTAGAGTAAGGAAAGAAAATCAGTAATTTAGGTAGGA
This sequence comes from Rhinopithecus bieti, assembly GCF_001698545.2. Lineage (NCBI taxonomy): Eukaryota > Metazoa > Chordata > Mammalia > Primates > Cercopithecidae > Rhinopithecus > Rhinopithecus bieti. Next base: position 97,046 of record NW_016817730.1, read on the forward strand.
ATATTAGAAAGTAAATTAGGGTTGGGTGCAACAGCTCATGCCTGTAATCCTAGCACTTTGGGAAGCCAAAATGAGAGGATCACTTGAGCCCAGGAGTTCCAGATCAACCTAGGCAACATAGTGAGACCCCATCCCTACAAAAAATAGAAATAAATTAGCTAGGCAGTTGGGAGGTCACTTGAGCCTGGGAGGTGGAGGCTACAATGACCTCTGATTACATTACTGTGCTGCAGCCTAGGAAACGGAGTGAGATCTTATCTTTTTTTTTTAAAGAACAACATACTTCACATACAAAAAAAATCAGATAAAAGATAAGAATTTATGAATCCTTTAGATTACTAAAGGCAGAATTTTTAAGCTAAGATATTTTCAATGTTTTGCTTAGTTTCTCCACTGGAATAACTTAATGTAGTTAAAATTAATGTGACATTTATTGAGCAACCTATGAGCCTGCCACTGAGATGACTTTGAGTGATAAAATGGTACAGAAGTAGACAAGACGCAGTCTACTCTTTTAGAGTTTGTAGACTAGCAGGGTGTACAAATAAGCAATTATAATATAGTGTAACAAATATTCTGATAAGAGAAATGCAGTGTGTCAAAGTGCTGCAGTGGAACAGCTCTTAACTCAGTTTGGCAGTGGTGGGTAAGTTTGGCTGCTTTATAAGATCTTATCCCCAAATTATGTAAAAAAAAAAAAAAAAAAAAGAGGCAATAAGAAGGAAAGGGTATCTAGTGAAGAGGAAAGAACATGGGCACACACCCACAGGTAAATGTGTACTCTGGGGTCTAAACAGATTTTAATATGGTTTGAGCATAAAGTATTAGGAGTAAAGGACTGATGAGAGCAGGAGCTAGAAAAAAGAGGTAAGGATACAATAAAGGCAGACTTTCTAAGCCATATTAGAGGAAAAAATTGTCACTAAACAGGGCAATGACATAATCAAATTTACATTTCATAACGAGCCTTTCTGACACCAATGCCAAGAAAGGATTGAAGACGAGCAAGAGTGTCGACAGAAAAGTTATTCTGAAAGCTCTGTTGTAAATTCAGACAATATTGTAGAGTTCTGACTTAGGCTAGTAGACTTCACAAGACAGCATTATATATGAATACAAGCAAATCTTTAGAATTTAATATTTATGAGGACAGGTGACTGGGTATGGAAGGTGTGGAAAGAGATCTAAGTTTCTAATTTGGACAACTAGTTGGAAAATACTATTAGTTCCAAAATGGAACAAAGGGAAAAGAATAGGTCTGAGATGATGAAAATAAATTTTGAATATGTTGAATCTGCAATCTTGGTGAGAAATCCAAATAGAAATATCCAATCACATATCTGGGTGTGTTGCTCAAGAGAAAGATCTGAGTTGTGGCTATAAATATGTAAATCATCAGCTTATAAGGCATAAGACATGTATGTCAATAAATGTGGCCATGCAGGACAAGTATGTATCACAGAAGAATGCCTAGAACAATGCTCACCTGAACACAAACGCTTTAGAAAAGAGAATGGGGTAAGTCAGGAAGAGCCTGTAGAGAATACATAAGAAAAGGTCTGAGAGGTAAGAGGGAAACCAGAAAAGTGGTGTCAGGAAATCCAAGGAAAGAGATGGTTGGTTACAAGAAAGAATTAGTTGATGATATTATTAAAAGGGTGAGGTCAAGTGGGAAAAGGATTGGAAAGAAACTAGTTCACTTAGCATTAAGGAAGTATTGGTAGCCTAGGCAAGAGCACTTTCGCTAACATGCTTGCACTAAATCCAAACATCATGAGTTGAATGAGGAAGTGGGGTGGACAAAGTAAACTCTAAGTTAAACAAATGTTTGGGGATATGTTTATTAATTTTATATTACCAATTCTGTCTTGAGGAATTTCTCCTCCTTTTATATATCAGTGAGTTGTAGAGATCTCCTTCTGTTATAGCGAATATTTCAGTAGAAGTTGAAGGTGTCACATTCTTAGTTCATTTGCAGTAGAATATGGACTTGAAGACAGCCTTACTCAGACTTTGAATTGAGAGTTGATATAAAGAAGCAGTGCCAACAGCATATCTTTTCTGGCAGTGGCATTGGTGACAGCGTTATCAGATTAGGGGGTATATCAGAGTCAGAAGTCCAAGCTGTGGAATGCACTTCTCAGTACCAGTATCAGAAACAAGGGCAGGGGAATCCTCATCTACTAGTTACCTGGCATTTTGAACATAGTTCTGATTTTTATAAGTTATCTTAATTCCTGCTGTTTTCCCCAGCCTGGCTCTGCAGGATCCCTGGAAATTGCTCACTACCTAATATCTTTTAAATATATTTCTTTCTGTTTAATTAAAATTCAATTTCTATTGCTTCTACTAAAAAATTTTGACCGATACACAATACAACAAAATTCACAGATGTAAGTGTATAGTTTGATCACCTTTGATAAATTCATATATCCATCAAACCCCTATCAAGACATGGAACATTTCTATCAACTCACAAAGTGCTCCCAGTAAACCACTGCACCCTGAAGCAACTGGTATCTGATTTTTATTACCACAGATTAATTTTGCTGGCTCTAAAACTTCATATAAATAGAAGCACACAATGTGTACTGTTTTGTCCCTGGCTTCTTTAATTCAACATGAAGATTTGAAGATTTGTCCATGTTGTTGCTTATATTGATGCTCTGTGTATTTATTTATTTTACTGAATTTTATTTCAATATATGAATATATCTCAGTTTATTTATGTATGTTTATTGATAGGCACCTGGTTGTTTGTTTCCAGCTTGGGGCTATTAGGAATGAAAGTGCTATGAACTGTACAAGGTTTTGTGATTATTTATTTTTTCTTATTTTTTTTTGTTTTTATGGACATGTCATTTTTATTGGATAAATACCTAGAAGTGGAATTGCTAAGCATCATGATAGATGTATATTTAATGTTTTAAGAAATTAAGAAGCATTGTTTTCTAAGTTGTATAATTTTTTACTCTCATCAGCATGCCTTTTCATTTTCATCTTCTCAACACTGTAATTTTAGGATCAGATATATATATTTTTTAATTGTAAGTTCCGGGATACATGTGCAGGACATGCAGGTTTGTTACGTCGGGAAACATGTCCCATGGTGGTTTGCTGCACCTATCAAGCCATCACCTAGGTATTAAGCCCCACATGCATTAGCTTTTTATCCTGATACTCTCCCTCCCCTAACACTCCCTTGACAGGCTCCAGTGTGTGTTGTTCACCTCCCTGTGTTCATGTGTTCTCACTGTTCAGCTCCCACTTATAAGTGAGAACATGTGGTGTTTGGTTTTCTGTTCCTGTGTTAGTTTGCTGAGGGACAATAGCTTCAAACTCCTTCCATGTCCCTGCAATGGACATGGTCTAGTTCCTTTTTATGGCTTCATAGTATTCCACAGTGTATATGTACCACATTTTCTTTATCCAATCTATCATTGATGGGCATTTGGTTGATTCCATGTGTTTGCTATTTTGAATAGTGCTGCAGTGAACATATGCGTGCAAGTATCTTTATTAATAGAATGATTTATATTCCTTTGGGCATATACTCTGTAATGGGATAGCCAGGTCAAATGGTTTTTCTGGTTCTAGGTCTGTGAGGAGTCACCACTCTGTCTTCCATAATGGTTGAACTAATTTACATTCACTCCCACACTGTAAAAGCGTTCCTATTTCTCCATAGCCTCACCAGGATCTGTTGTTTTTTATTTTTAGTAATCACCATTCTGACTGACATGAAATGGTATCTAATGGTTGCTTTGTTTTGCATTTCTCTAACGATCAATGATGCTGAGGTTTTTTTTTTTTTTTTTCATATGTTTGCTCGCTGCATGAATGTCTTCTGAGAAGTGTCTATTCACGTCCTTTGTCCACTTTTAATGTTTTGTTTTCTTGTAAATTTGTTTAAGTTCCTTGTAGATTCTGAATATTAGACATTTGTCAGATGGATAGATTGCAAAGACTTTCTCCCATTCTGTAGGTTGCCTGTTCACTCTGATGATGGTTTCTTTTGCTGTGCAGAAACTCTTTAGTTTAATTAGAACCCATTTGTCAATTTTTGCTTTTGTTGCAATTGCTTTTGGTGTTTTCATCATAAAATCTTTGTCCATGCCTATATCCTGAATGGTATTGCCTAGATTTTCTAGGCAATTTAAGTCTTTAATCCATCTAGAGTTAATTTTTGTATGTGGTGTAAAGAAGGGGTCCAGCTTCAATTTTCTGTATATGGCTAGTCAGTTTTTCCAGCACCATTTATCAAATAGGGAATCATTTCACCATTGCTTGTTCTCATCAGGTTTGTTGAAGATCAGATGGTCATGGATGTGCAGTGTTATTTCTGGTATTTCTATTGTGTTTTATTGAATTATGTGTCTGTTTTGGTACCAGTACCATGTTGTTTTGGTTACTGTAGCCTTGTAATATAGTTTGAAGTCAGGTAGTGTAATGCCTCCAGCTTTGTTCTTTTTGCTTAGGATTATCTTGGATATACAGGCTCTTTTTTGGTTTCATATGAGTTTTAAAGTTTTTGTTTGTTTGTTTGTTTTCTAATTCTGTGAGGAATGTCAGTGGTAGTTTAATGGGAATAGCATTGGATCTATAAATTACTTTGGGCACTTTGACCATTTTCAAAACATTGATTCTTCCTATCTGAGCATGGAATGTTTTTCCATTTGTTTTCTCTTATTTCCTTGAGCAGTGGTTTGTACTTTTTGAAGAGGTCCTTCACTTTCCTTGTTATCTGTATTCCTAGGTATTTTATTCTCTTTGTAGCAATTGTGAATGGGAGTTCATTCATTATTCGGCTCTCTGCTTGTCTATTGTTGGTGTAGAGGAATGCTTCTGATTTTTGCACATTGATTGTGTACCCTGAGACCATCCTGAACATCCCGGATCCTGACTAATCTCAGAAACAAAGCAGGGTTGGGCTGGTTAGTACTTAAATGGAAGCAGATATTTTTTTACTTTTTTTCTTTAGTGGGTTGTACATTTTGTATCCTATGAAGCAAATAATCTTCTAACGTAAGACCACACATATTTTTCCTGTGTTTTTGCCTAGAAGTTTCTTAATTTTAGCTTTTATGTTTAGGTTTATATGCCCCCATTTTAAGCTCGTTTCTGTGTATAGCATGAGACAGAGTTGGATTTTGGTTAGGATTGAGTTGAACTTATATATCAATTTGAGGAAAATTGACATCTAGCAATATTGTCTTCTAATGTATGAACATGATATATGTTTGTGATTTTGAGGTATTCTCTACTTCCTTTTACCATAATTTTATAATTTCACTGTAATGGTTTTGTACATCTTTCATTAAATTGGTCCCTAATAATTTTTTGAGATGCTTTTATATACAGTATGTTCTATTTTACTTTTTCAATTGTTGGTAGTACATAAAAATATACTTAACTTTGTATATTGACTTTGCATAGATTTGTGCTAAATTTTTCATTAAGTCTAACAGATTGGGAGTGATTCTGTAGAGCTTTCTATGTATATGATGTTACCATCTGCAAATTTAAACAGATCTACTTCTTTATTTTAAAGCTTTATGACTTATTTTTTGTTGTCTTATTTCCCTGGCTAACCTTCAAGAACTCTTTTAAATACAAATGATAAGAGTGAACATCCCTGCTTTGTCCCTGATCCTCAGTTAGGAGTGAGATATTCAAAACCTACCATTAATTATAATGTAAACTGTGTATTCTTTGCTGAAATTTTCAAGCATGTATTATGTAGAATTATGTAAAATACTTTTTTCTGTTTCTCTTGTAGTAACCATATTAACGTGAATATTAACGTGAAATCTTTTTTTAATATTTTAATTAGATAAATTGAATAGATTTTCACATTTAAAACTAATCTTGCATTACTAGGATATTCTCATTTGGTCATTATGTATTTCTTATATATTGCCAGACTTAATTTGGAAACATTTTGCTAAACGTTTTTGTGTTGATGTTCATATATGTGTGTTTTCTTTTCTTGTAGTGTCTTCGGTTTCAGTATCAAGACTATGCTATATTTATAACATGAGTAGGAAGAATTTCCTTCTCTATATCATGAAATAATTTGTATTATTGCTATCACTTCATTCTGAAATGTGTGATATAATTAATCATTGAAGTCATCTAGGCCTGGCATTTTCTTTTGGGGGTTTTTTAATTAGTATATTGACGTTTAGTTAACATGAAGCAAAATTCACTTTTTCAGTGAATTTAATGAGTTTTGACAACCACAGTTAGAATATAAGAACATGTTGATATCTCTAAATGTTTGATTGGTGTTCTTGGCAGTCAGTGCCCTTCCACATAGCTTCATGTCTGGAAACCACTGCATAGAATTAAGTTTGGTTTATCTAAATATAATTTTTCATTTTCCCAAATGTGATAGGGGAATCACACAGTATGTAGCTGTTTGTGTCTAGCGTCTATCACTTCGCATAATTCTTTTGAGATTTGTTCATGTCGTTGTGTATATAATACTTTATTATTATTGTTGAGTGAAAACCCATTCCAAATTGCTCATACGATTGGTACTTGATGGATATTTACTTTGTTCTAGTTGGGGGCTATTACGAATAAAGCTAATGCAAACATTTGTCTAAAATGTCTTCTTATGAACATGCATTTTCATTTTATTTGTGTTTTATATACCTCAGAGTGTGATTTGCTATGTCATATAGTAAGTGTATGTTTGACTCTATAATAAACTGCTCAACTGTTTTCTGATATGGCTATATAATTTGGCAATTCCACTAGCAATATGTGAGACTTCCAGTTACTCAGTATCTTTACCAGGAAATGGTAATGTCAGCCTTTAAAAAATAATTCTAACCATTGTGAGCATGTGTAGTGGTATCTTATTTTTGTTTTTATTAGCATTTTCCTAATGACTAATGATGTTGATCATTTTTGGTGATTTTTTTGCATATATATTTTTTGGTTCAGTGTCTCTTTTGACCTTTATTGAGCTGTTTGCCTTTTATTAGGTGTACTTATTCTTTATATTTTTTGGATACAAATCTTTTAGCAGGTATGTGTTTCAAAAGTATTTTCTCCTGCCTCTGGATTGTTTTTACACTTTTTTTTTTTTTGAGATGGAGTCTCGCTCTGTCTCCCGGACTGGAGTGCAGTGGCGCGATCTCGGCTAACTGCAAGCTCTGCCTCCCGGGTTCACGCCATTCTCCTGCCTCAGCCTCCTGAGTAGCTGGGACTACAGGCCACCACCACCATGCCCGGCTAATTTTTTTTGTATTTTTAGTAGACACAGGTTTTCACCTTGTCAGACAAGATGGTCTCGATCTCCTGACTTCATGATCCACCTGCCTCAGCCTCCCAAAGTGCTGGGATTATGGGCATGAGCCACCTCCCCAGCCCTGTTTTTATACTTTTTAAACAGTACATTTTGAAGAGAAGTCTGTAATTTTGACAAATTCAAGATTATCAATGCTTTTCTTAAATTTGTGTTTTGGGTTTCTGCCTAAAATAATTTGCCTCATTTAAGTCACAAAGTTCTTCTTTTCTATTTTCTGCAATCACTTTTTATAATTTTTGATTTTATATTTAGATATATAATCTATTTTATGCAAATTTTAATCTGATATGAGCTATGGGTCAAGGTATATACACATTTGGATTTTTTATTTTCTTGAATAATTTTCTTTTCACAATCATATGTAAAATTTTTCTTTATCCCCGGTAATACTATGTGTTCTCAAATCAGTTTTATGTGTTGTCACTATAATTACATAGACTTGAAAAATTTATTATGGTATATCTCCTTTTGTCTTTCTCCTTATGTTTCAGTTTTGATAATTTCTGTGATTCATTTTTAAATTCATTGATTCTTTCTGTACTATGTTCAGTCTTATAAGTTTGTTAACTTCTTTATTTCTTATATTAGATTTTATTTCTAGTATTTTATTGGACTGCTTTCTATAGGCTCTTTCACTCTACCAAAACATTTCACATTTTTTCATGCATATGGTTTTTCACTAAATCCTTTAACATATTAATCACAATTATTTTAAAGTCTTTGATAACTTTGATATATGCATCATATCTTGATACCATTCCGTTTATCCCTTTCAGAGTTCTTTTATCATTTTAAAATTTAGTGTCTTATAATTTCATTTTGAATGATGGACATCATGTCTTAGTTTTAGGCAGTTCCTATGGAATTCTGTTTTATAGATGAGATTTTCTCAGCATTTGTGAGTTTTTCCCCATAAGTCATTCACATCCTCCCTGAATCTGAGGAAAGTCATTTAGGAGAGATTTTTTGTGCTCTTTCAAGGGAAGATGACTTTAAAAGAAATTGACACATAAGAAAAGATCATATTTATGGCATATAGAGTGATATTTCATTACATGTATACAATGTGTAATTATCAGTTCATGTAACTAGCATATCCATCACCTTCCCTGCATCAGATGACATTTGCTCATGGCATAAAGGTAGTGTATCCTTTCCTGGGAATGGTTTTTCTTTTTGTTTTAATTTGGAAATTTCTTTCTTTTCTTTCTTTCCTTTCCTTTTTTTGACAGAGTCTTGCTCTGTCACCCAGGCTGGAGTGTGCAGTGGCATGATCTCGGCTCACTGCAAACTCCGCCTCTTGTTTTCAAGCAACTCTCTATCTCAGCCTCCTGAGTAGCTGGGATTACAGGTGCCTGTCACCATGCCCGGCTAATTTTTGTATTTTTAGTAGAGACAGAGTTTCACCATCTTGGCCAGGCTGGTCTTGATCTCCTGACCTTGTGATCCACCTGCCTTAGCCTCCCAAAGTACTGTAATTATAGGCATGAGCCACCAAGCCTGGCCTAATTTGGAAATTTCTATTGACCTCTCTTCAAGATACTATTGTCTATCTGGTCCCTAAATAAACCGACCAAAAGAATTTCTTATATTCATTATAGTACATTATATTTCTACCATTTCCTTTTAGCTTGTTTTAGCATTCATTGCTCTATTAGAATCCTCTATCTGTTCACTCCTATTTTCTATGCCTATTGTTTACTGAAATGTGTGGTAAATGGTATAATACATTTATCATAACTATTTTGATGTCCTGGTTAGATAATTCTAATATCTCGGATATCTTTTGGTCTCTTTATCTTGACTATTTTTCTTTTAGCTATTGGTTATGTGTCAGTTTCTTAGGGCTGCTGTAACAAATTACCATACACTGGGTGGATTAAAGCAACAGAAATTTATTTTCTCTCAGTTATGTACGTTAGAAGTTTAAAATCAAGGTGTTGACAGGGGCATAATCCTTATAAAAACTGTATGGGAATTCTTTCTTGTCTTTTCTAGCTTCTTCCAGTTTGCTTATCATCTTTTGTGTTTTCTGTCTTGTGGATGCATCACTCCAGTCCTTAATCTTCACATGGCATTTTTCCTGTGTCTGCATGTGGTCATCTTCTTGCAAGGACATCAGTCATATTGATTTAGGGGTCTACCCTATTTCCTGTAATCTCATCTTAAGCAATTTTATATGCAATGGTGTTATTTCCAAATAAGTTCATATTCTGAGTTAATGGGGGTTAGGATTTCAACATATTCTTTACAGGGGACACAATTCAGTTCATAAAGTTCTAGTTTCTTGTTTCTTCTCTGGTACCATCACTTTTAAAAATAAATTACCA
>NW_016817730.1:107240-115817 GCF_001698545.2 Rhinopithecus bieti
AAAAAAAAAAAAAAAAAAAAAAAAAAAAAAAAATACCAGATATTTGTGTAAAGAAACAGTAAACACTGAAGTCAATAATACCTGTGCCCTGAATAGGTGGCTCAATTTCTTTGAGGCCAGTAGTTTGGCAGGCTAAGTCAACCTATATTTTATCTGGACCTAATTTTGCTGAGGCTTTAGTTAGATTCACTTCTCAGGCTTCAAATGGTTTAAAAGCAGAATCACAAAGTTTTCCTTAGTATGTGCATGAAGTTATGAATGCTGGAGGGTTTTCTCATGTCTCTTGGTCAGCTCCCATTCTTCCGCAGGCCCCATGTACCTGTGTCTCAGGATGAATCTGTCTCAGCACTACTGTATTGTTTCTAAATTTTCTCATGACGACTTGTCAAAAAGAGTTTGTTAGTGCGCTCAGATTCTCAGAGTACAACTGTTTTCTTCTAGCCAGAATTTATGACGACTTGCTCCTTTTCCTGCTGCTCTGCCAAAGATGAAAGGATCCTGAGTCTCTTCTAGATTGAATGCCTTACATTTCAGATTTTATTTTAAAAATTTTCTTTGCATCCTCAGCTCTCTGCTGGGCTTTATAAATCATAATTGTATATACCATTTTGTATTTCTTTGTACTTGAAGTGCTCTTGCAACTTTTCTAAATCACTTTATTATAGTATAATTAACATATAAAATACTTGTTTAATGTATACAACTAAGTTTGAAGATATGCATATAGCTGTGAAATCATTACTACATTCTATTGTATAAACATATCTATCACCTACAAAAGTTTTCTCTCACCTAATTTGTTATTATCTCTTTTGTGATAAGAACACTTAACATTGATCTATCTACCCTCTTAACAAGTTTCCAAGTACACAGTACAGTATTGCTATCTATTGGCACTATGCTGTATAGTAGATCCTCAGGACTTATGCATCTTATGTAACTGAAACACTGTACACTTTGACTAATGCCTCACTATTTTCCCATTCCCTTAGCCCCTCCTACTTACCATTCTTCTCTCTGCTATAATGAGTTGGACTATTTTAGATTCTTCATATAAGTGTTATAACATAGTATTTGTTCTTCTTGCAACTTTCTACATCTTTATAAGTAGAAATCACTGATATCCTTTTTAAAGGTCTTTTGATAATTCTCCTTTACTTTATATTTATTAAGTGGCAGCTGCATTTCTTGGTTTATATTTGTGTATACTGTTACAGCTAAGAAATACAAGATACAAACTCTCAAATTTATTGAGCTGGAGATTGTTAGTAAACCCCTAATAAATTAGCTCCAAATAACTATGATTGCTTTCTCTCTGAGGGCTGTGTATTTGCCACATTGGCATAAATGTAAACTAGATAAAGAAAGCATTATAAACTATTTTGTGTGATTTATATATAAATCAAGGTCTCGGTAGGCAAAATAACCCCTTCCCGCCATCCCAAAATATCTACATCCCAATCACTGGAATTTATGTTACCTCATATGGCAAAAGGAACTTTGTGACAGTGATTGTTAGGTCCCCGATTTGTAGAAATTATCCTGGATTATGTTGGTGGACCTAGTCTAATTGAGAGGTGACAACATGTTAGCAGCCCTCCCTCTTGGGGCCTCCTTGGCCCTGGCGTCCACTCTGGCGGTGCTTGAGGAGCCCTTCAGCCCCCCACGGCACTGTGGGAGCCCCTCTCTGGGTTGGCCAAGGTCGGAGCTGGCTCCCTCTGCTTGTGGGGAGGTGTGGAGGGAGAGGCGCAGGCGGAAACCAGGGCTGCACGCGGCACTGGCGGACCAGCGGGAGTTCGGGTGGGAGTGGGCTCAGTGGGCCCTGCACTTGGAGTAGCAGGCTGGCACTGCCAGCCCCAGGCAGTGAGGGGCTTAGCACCAGGGCCACCAGCTGTGGACGGTGCTCCAGGTCCCCCAGCAGTGCCGGCCCAGGGCGTTGCCACTGAATTCTCACAGGGCCTCAGCTGCCTCCCTGTGGGCAGGGTTCGGGACCTACAGACCACCATGCCCTAGCCTCCTCCTCTACCTGGTGGTGGGCTCCTGTGTGGCCTGAGCCTCCCCGCCGGGCGCCACCCCCTGTTCTTTGGCGCCGGGTCCCATTGACTGTCCAAGGGCTGAGGAGTGCCTGCACATGGCAGGGGACTGGCAGGCAGCTCCGCCTGTGGCCCTGGTGCAGGATCCACTAGGTTAAGCCAGATGGGCTCCTGAGTCTAGTGGGGACTTTGAGAACCTTCATGTCTAGCTAAGGGATTGCAAATACACCAATCAGCACCCTGTGTCTAGCTCAAGGTTTGTAAATACACCAATCAGTACTCTGTATCTGGCTAACCTAGTGGGGACTTGGAGAACTTTTCCATCTAGCACTCTGTGTCTAGCTAAAGGATTGTAAAAGCACAGATCAGCACTCTGTGTCTAGCTAAAGGTTTGTAAATGCATCAGTCAGTGCTCTGTGCTAGCTAATCTAGTGGAGACTTGGAGAACTTTTATGTCTAGCTAGAGGATTGTAAATGCACCAATCAGCACTCTGTGTCTAGCTCAGGGATTATAAATACACCAATCAGCACCCTGTCAAAATGGTCCTATCAGCTCTCTGTAAAATGGACCAATCAGCAGGATGTGGGTGGGGCCAGATAAGGGAATAAAAGCAGGCTGCTGGAGCCAACCAGTGGAAGCCTCTTCCAGTCCCCTTCCATGGTGTGGAAGCTTTGTTCTTTTGTTCTTTGCAATAAATCTCACTGCTGCTCACTCTCTGGGTCCATGCCATCTTTATGAGCTATAACACTCACCACAAAGGTCTGCAGCTGCACTCCTGAGGCCAGCAAGACCATGAACCCACCAGGATAAATGAACAACTCCAGAGAGGAGGAATGAACAACTCTAGACGTGCTGCCTTAAGAGCTGTAACACTCACCGGGGAGGTCTGCAGCCTCACTCCTGAAGCCAGCCAGACCACAAACCCACCAGAAGGAAGAAACTCCGAACATGTCCGAATGTCAGAAAGAGCAAACTCCAGACCCAGCATCTTTAAGAACTGTGACACTCACCGCGAGGGTCCGTGGCTTCATTCTTGAAGTCAGTGAGACCAAGAACCCACCAATTCTGGACACATAATCATAGGAGCCCTTAAAAGCAGATAAATTTATTCTGGCTTCTGTTCATGGGAGATGTGATTGCAGGAGTCGGAGAGACACAACATTGCTGGCTTTGAGGATCGGGAGAAGGCTATAAGCCAAGGAATGGGGGTGATCACTAGAAGCTGGAAACAGCAAGGAAATGGATTCTCCACCAGAGCACTCAGAAAAAAATGAAGCTCTTCTGGGTCCTTGATTTAAGTTCAGTGAGACCCATGTCTGACTGCTAATCTATAGAAAGTGGAAGATAACAAATCTGTGTTGTTTGAAACCAAATTTGTGCTAATTTGCTACAGCAGCAATAAAAAACTAGTAAAAGCCTACAACAACAGCAACAAAAAATTCTGAATATCAATTTGTAAAAATTGTGAGGGTGAAATTTTAAAAGGAATTTTTTTCTTATTGCATGTTTAGTTTGCTAGGTTAGTTTAACAAGAAATAAAATACAAAGCTGGAAAAGACATTAACTTTATAGACATTACTTTTAAAGATGAGCATAGAGAATTAAATTTGGTTTCAAATTTAAAGATCACAAGAAAAGGAGATCTCATAATGTCTTACCAGCATTCTATAGCCCCCCAGGGCTCGAGCATTATTCTTGATGTGACACATACATGTTCTTAATAGCATTAACATAATTTTAGCAAAAAAATCATAAGGAAATGTTGATGGGTTTATAATAGAGGAAAAAAGGTAAATAGGGTTATGTAAGATTTAAAAAAGGAACAAAAGTAACTGAGTTTTTGAAATACTGTACATTATCCTTAGTTACTAAAATGTCGTAAGTTTGTTTGTTGCTTCACTATTGAGAATATTATACTGTTTCCGTTTTCATATACATCATTTGAAAATATTTCCTAAAGAAACTATTGTTTTTCCTACTTAAATTCAACTATTCTGAAAATATATTAATACTAACCCCAAATATTCTGGTCATTCTTCAACAAGTGGCCAGGTAGGAATAATTTTTTTGTTTGTTTGTTTGAGGCAGAGTCTCATTCTGTCATCCAGGCTGGAGTGCAGTGGTGCAATCTCTGCTTACTGCAGCCTCCACCTCCCAGGTTCACGAGATTCTTCCACCTAAGCTTCCTGAGTAACTGAGATTACAGGCACGTACCACCACGCCCAACTAATTTTTGTATTTTTAGTAGAGACAGGGTTTCACCATGTTGGCCAGGCTGGTCTTGAACTCTTGACCTCAAGTGATCTTGCTGTTTCGGCCTCCCAAAGTGCTGGGATTACAGGCTTGGGCCACTGTGCCTGGCCTGTAAGAACAAGTTAATTGCACTCCAATTGTGTCTAATTCAATTGCACTCCAAGTTTTCTACAGGTAATCCAATTATACTCTAAAATGGCATCTTCCTGAGGAGCAAAGAATTAGGATCCTTGAAAAACTAGCTCTTTTAGTTTTGCTCTTGAGTTTATAATACATTTCTTTGGGAAGGTGCTAGATAATAAATTTCTGTATATGTAAAAATACTGTATGTATAAGCTGTCCAATCCAGAAAATCTAAATATACAGAATGGATGTTATACTGTTTAATATTAAAGTGTTTGATTTTTTTTTTCTTTTCTTTTTTTTTGAGACAGAGTCTTGCTCTGTCTCCCAGGCTGGAGTGCAGTGGCCAGATCTCAGCTCACTGCAAGCTTCGCCTCCCGGGTTTACGCCATTCTCCTGCCTCACCCTCCCAAATAGCTGGGACTACAGGCGCTGCCACCACACCCGGCTAGTTTTTTGTATTTATTTTTAGTAGAGACGGGGTTTCACCAGGTTAGTCAGGGTGGTCTGGATCTCCTGACCTCGTGATCCACCTGTCTCAGCCTCCCAAAGTGCTGGAATTACATAAAGTGTTTGACTCTTAAATATCCTGATACTAGATGAGAATTATATAAGTTCATGCACTATCCATCACATGATGACTGTCATTTCCACAAGGTTGCTTAACATCTCTAATTAGTCTATCTGATTTCTTAGTTTAACATATATACTTAACTATAAAAGTTAAAATAAGAAAGTCATAGCTAGACGTTTTTGACACGATTTTGAGAATTGACACCTGAAAACCTGCTACTGAGGATAAAAGAAAGGGGAACACACTTAAAAAACAGACTTAATTACTAGAGTCAAAAAATCTTTGATTCTTTATAATAGGGGCAAAAATTTTTATACCTTTCACTTTCCCAGGGCAGTATGCAGTATGCTTTATTACTATCTCAACCCTAGTGCTTTCATCTCTATTATATCTTCATCCATCTTTTCCAATAACTCTATTCTAGGCTTTGTCATAACTCTCAATACCCAATCCTCTGACCGTAAGTCAAGAGCTTGCCAACTCTGATACTCTTGGTACACATTTTCTTTTTTTCCATGGTATATTATATTTCTCTCCCTTCTGTTCTGTCCCTACTTGGCTAAATCCATCAGTCATCATTTCAACCAACCTCTGCCACTATCTCTAGTTCTTTGGCTCCATTGATCTATTTGCATTAATGTAGCTGTTTACCAAGTCACCTTCTCTTATGCAACTGGAAAGCCTTGAGTTAACATTAATTAATTGTTTTCAGTTTCATATCTGCAGTGATTCTCAGCAAGCCTTCTTTGGCCCCTTAATTATTTACACTTTCTTCATACTAGCAATTTCAAAGCAAAGTGTTCCAACTCTATTCCTTTTGTGATATGTTCATTTCTGCCCTCTTCTATATTTTGGTTTTGTTATTCATGGTCAAATATGGCTGTCATTCACAGCTAAAGTGACATCTGCTTTGTTAATATCCAGAAAGAGGGAGAGGCAACCTCTCCTCCAACTATAAAATAAAATATCATTCCCTGAATAGGGTCATCTGGTGCCCTAGGATCAGTAGTAGTCATGAGATATTGAGATGATTGACTTATATCTGGAGCCTGAACCAGTCATTGGTAAGAGAACGGGATTACCATGATTAACTTAGCCTACCCAGGATTCTTACCTGGAGCTCTTGGTAGGGATAATATCTCCTGAATCATAATGATGATGCAAGGGAAGTCTGAATACTTAAAAATTGAAACGTTTTATTTTATCCCAGTAAGGAAGAAAGTGGAATACTTGATACGCCACCAGTGGTGTCTATTACATGAAGAAACAAAGGGAATGAAGTAAACATAGTGCATAAAAATGACCTCACAGAAAAGTACAGATCCAGATCCTATAAATACTCAAATTAATTCCTAATTTATTGCTTAAAATAGCTACTAGGCATGCTGATTCCTGTTTCTTTATTCACCCTGTCAGAGGGACTTTGAATAAAATGGTACTAGATTATTAATTCTGGGGACTAGTTGTGTACTTTATGCTCTCTCAAAGCAGTGTTTAGATCTGGTCTTGCTTTGGCTGGTCTTCAGCCAGCTCTGGGGTCTGGCCTCATCCCTCACTCCACCCTCCCAACCTTTTAGTGAGTGGTACTTTTACCATCTGAAAAGGTAGAAGAGGTACCTTTACTATCACATGGCATCACATTTGCCACGTGATGTCTCTATCAAATTCAAATTAACCTACCCTTAAGGGAACCTGTTCCACTTTCTTTAGTCTTTCTGATTCCAGGTTTCTTCCTATTTTTCTCTGACTTGTGTGAAATATATACACTTTCCTTATATTTCCATGCAACTTCTCCTCTTGGGGAGTTGTACCTTTTTCTCTTATTATTCCTATTTTCTGGACTTAATGTTTTTTTAACCATATGGAATCTGATGATAGTTTCAAATAGAACCTTCCTATATGTGCTAGTTTACTAAAGCAGATCGAAACAGTTTTTTCTTTCTTTTTCGGGGGGTGGGATGGGGTGGGCGTGCTGGTGAATCTCAACTGTCTTGGGGAATTCCTTTTGACTTTGGACTTAAGAACTGAGGGAAAGCATTTAGCTCTTTGTGTATTTGCAAAGGAGAATAATTTATGTACTATTACCTTTGTTTCCTTCTTATTTTCCCAACTTTGAGAACTCTATTTTGTTTCCTGAAACTGACTGTACGCTTTTTTGCCAGAGAAATCATCTTATACCTTGGTTATCTATAATTTCACAATGATAAAATCTAAAACAGAAAATAGCACACACATAATAATAAAGGGTGGTTTGGTCACAATCAATTTCTAATAGTATACATTACTGCTGTCTATATGTCATATTCCATATGATAGTATTGGTAGTCCACAGAAAACTAGATATTTGCTTTACCTGAAGGCCAATGTCAAATCATTGTCAGAAAAAGCTCTGAAAAATAATATAGGCTTTTACAAAATTGCTTTTGAAGTGGTGGCAACAGAGTAACATTACAGACGTAATATAATACTCAGCAACACTCCTTTAAGGTCTTCCTTGGTTGAGCATGTCTTCCTCTTGGTTCCTCCATTCCTCAAGCCTTCCATCTTCATAGTTCCTACCTCCCTTTTTTGGGGTGGCTGCCTTTGCCTTCTGAGAAGCAATCTGTTAGTGTTTGTCTAAGTCTTCTCCCTTATGGAGAGAGAAAAAATATGAGAACTTATATATAATATTTTGTCCACATCACCCAATGAGAAATAATTTGCTTTTATAGAAGGCATAATAGATATATTACCTTGATAAAATAAAAGAAAAGCGGCAAAATTCGATGTCCTCTCCCAATCCCCCAGGTTTCTTCCTGCCTTCTTTATGCTTTCATGTCCAGCCCTGCTATGTAGAGGGCTCATTCTCCTCACCCCTCCCCTGCCCATACTTTCCCCATGGAAGGAAAGAATACCTTCCTTTCTACCTTACAAATGACTTAAACGTCTTTAGTCCTGCTCACAACAGTATTTAAATTCAAACAGAAAGAAATATTTTACATTAAGGATAAAAATATTTAATTTGGGACTTTTACATATCCATTCTGTACCTAGGGAAGGACTCTGCACTGGGTAAATTTTCTAGAACTTCTGAAATCACATTATGTGGACAACTTCGTATTTGCAGTTTGGTCATGAAGAAGACTGCTCTTGAATGTGTTCATTGCAGAGCTTTTTCCTTCTGTGATTGTCTTTTGGAGCATCAAAGTCAAAAAACCAAGGAATGATAAAACTTAATCAAAATTTAAATTACTGTTTAAGATCTCCAAAATCCTTTTGGAAAATAATTTCATAGTACATTTTATAACTAGAGCAAAAAGAGCTAACAGAGGCATGTTTTCTGTAACAATAACTACCTCCTCTGTGTTTTCACCTCTTTAGAGGCTAATAACACTGTGAAATTGATGGAAAGCTTCCTGCTTACTGAATCATAGCACCTCCACTTACATTAGCGTAATATGTGCCAAAAATGAAATACTATCTCATTTCAAAGTTTGGATTTATTTTATTACTTATAGTTGATATTTCTTGTACTCTAAACTGTAATAGTCCTCTTTAGGTTTTTTTTTTTTTTTTTTTTTTTTTTTTTTTTTTTTTTTTTTAAATATAAAAAA
>NW_016817730.1:117786-119862 GCF_001698545.2 Rhinopithecus bieti
AAACGAAGGTAAGAAACAGAGGGATGGAAAGATGAAGGGAAGGAGGAATGTTCTTCCTCCCATGATGGGTAATTAATAAAAACATTGATACTAAACAATGATGTAAAAGATTATATGGAAACAAGGAAATCTCAAAAAGAAGCCAAATATTTATATACTGGTATGGTACCTAATGGACGAGCATTTAAGAAGAATTAGATAGTTATAATAGTCGTATGGATATATAGTACCAAATGTAACAACTTAACAACATGATTACATCAGCAACTTTCAATGAAGTATTTGCTTCAAAAGTTCTTTGATCCCTTTCAAAAATAAATTACGTAGCCGTTATTCAATAAAGATAATCAAGGTAGGTGGAACTGAAGGTTGAAATTACAGGAATCTATATTGGTTATAATACAGAATTTTTGAAAGCTTCATAACAACCCATAGAAATAGTTATGGTAGGTTTTACCACATTTTACAGATGAGAAACTGAAGGTCAGGGAATTCACTGATAAAAGTATGAGAGAGAGCTGGCAGTGGGAATTGACTCATACTGTAACTTTAGTGAAATTCTCACTATGCCATACTTTTATATTTTGCCGAGAGATGTTCTAAAAGTAAGAATTAAATATTCTCATGTTTGTAATTTTTCTCAAGCAAACTTTCATTATCTCGTTTAACTCTGGGTGCTTCTGCTGTAAAAGAGTGCTAAGAACTATGGGAGCTCCATGGTAGAATTATATGCTGTTTGTTCTCTAAGAGATTCCAATCTAATGGAAAGAAAAGAGAAGCACATGTCCTGAAGTTCTTACACCTCCATTGTACTGTAAATTTGTGCCTGCAACTCTTGAACAACTTTGTTGTTATTATTTTTTGTAGCTAATGTCCCTACTTTTATGCTCCCTTGAAATTTTTTGTATGGTGCCATTTATGATATCCACATGTATTAAGATTGTTTGTAATTGTGTTTCAAAATTAGTTTCAATCATGTCTTGGACTTGTGGAATGTGAAGATTAGCTCCTATTCATCCTAGTTCTATAAGGCCAAGTGTAGCGCTTGCCACACAGTAAATGTGTGTTTGATATATATTTATTATTAGAAAGGTCCACACCTCTCATATAAAATTCAAGCAATATGGAAGTATATAATGTAAACAGTTAAACTTTACATCTCTTTTACCCACTCCTACTGCTCTCAGGTAACCATTGTTAGCATTTTGAATCAGAACTACCTAGACTTTTTCACATGGACAAATACGATGTGATGTTTGAATTAATAAGTTAAATTCACAAGGTGTGTTGAGAATGAAAAATATATAAGCTGAAGACATATATGATTAAAATATTTTATGATTTTAAACTATTTCAACTGTGTTCTGTAGAAAGAAAACAATTCAACAGGATGATGATCTTGAAAGTTTGATAGTTGTATAGATTATCAATAGTATTTTACATGTTACACCAAAAATATTCATTTAATATTAACATTCTAATCTATCAGGACAGCACAGTAGATTTTAGTTTTCATCATTATCAGTCATCACTTTATTTTCACATACATTGGAATATTATTGGTCACACTTTTACTCTAATAAGAGCTGATATTTCTATTTATTAGGTTCTAAACTGGTGATTTATAAGGTATTTCTGCTTTGCACAGTATTTCCATTCAGTCATAGAAATAATTCTTGGTCCTCTGAGTTAACATTTTGATAGTACATAATTAATAAATGAACATTATGAACTTTATATCTATATTTACTATTCTTCAAAAGAATTTCAGCCGGGCATGGTGGCTCATGCCTGTAATCCCAGCACTTTGGGAGGCTGAGGCGGGAGGATCACAAAGTCAAGAGATTGAGACCATCCTGACCAACATGGTGAAACCCCGTCTCTACTAAAAATACAGGAATTAGCTGGGCATGGTGGCACATGCCTATAATCCCAGCTACTCAGGAGGCTGAGGTAGGGGAATCACTTGAACCCGGGAGGCGGAGTTTACAGTGAGCTGAGATCACACCATTGCACTCCAGCCTGAACGACAAGAGCAAAACTCCATCTCAAAAAAAAAAAAAAAAAGTACTCAGT
>NW_016817730.1:120016-138101 GCF_001698545.2 Rhinopithecus bieti
TATAGAGAGAGAGAGAGAGAGAGAGAGAGAGAGAGAGAGAGAGAGAGAGCAATTCAAATGTCCTTTCTTGTTTTCTTTATTTCTATTTCACTAAAGTGCTTGCCTATTAATAGTCTTGATTAAGGATATAATATTTACTCTATTTCTCAGATTTAAGGAGGAAATATTTCCTCCTCATTCTCTATACTACTTAGTGATTGTAATTTTTCTCAAGGAAACATTCATTGTCCCATTTAACACTTGTGCTTCTGTCGTAAAAGAGTGCTAAGAATTGTGGGAGCTCCATGGTATGATTATATGCCGTTTGCTCTCAGAGAGCTTGTTAGGATTTTGGAGTTTAAGTGGTGACTTTGACCTAAAGACTGAACATCAAATTACAAAATGTTATTATGCTTTAGTGAGTATTAGAGAAAAAAATGGTACATTATAGAGAATTAATGAATTATGATGGAATTAAATGGATTTTAGCTAGTCATACAGAAACTGTGCAGTTAAAACATGGATTTTCTGTTTTGTAAAACAAGTTATAATTATGTACTATCTTTTAAAATTTTGGAATATAAATAAACCAAACTATTACCATGTAATTTAATTAAACTTGGTATGACAAACACTTTGTGGCCTCAGATAGAAGATGACATAGAGCTATGCAAACTGTGTATTCATAAAGCATGGCAAAAAAGCTCTAAGAATAATGGTTGACTAAGAGCTTAACATATGTCCAATAATGTGATTCAGCATAGATTAATGGGAAATAAATATATTGAAATAATATATTTGATATTTAAAAACTGATTTGAGCTAGGTTCTAATTATCTTATTGTGCCTTAATTTAATAGTATATAAAAACTGGGAATAATACAATAAATTTATTGAGGGATTTGCAACGTGTAGTAGTTAATAGAGTTAAAACAATTCTAATAATTTCATGTGGAAAATAAAATGATATAAGTGGTATGGAAACAAATGAAGATTATTTATTAGTAAAATCGATTACCAACATTTTTGGGTGAAAGATCTAAGAAAATTTATATAATCAATATTAAGTATAATGCCTCATATCTAAGTTGAGTACTAGTAGTTGAATAGCATTAGGAAAAATAGCTAATATATGCTGGGCTTAATACTGAGGTGATGGGTTGACAGGTGCAGCAAACCACCATGACACACGTTTACCTATGTAACAAATCTGCACATCCTGCACATGCACCCCAGAACTTAAAATAATAATAAAAAATATTTAAAAAATACAAGACTTCATACTCTTCTGAGGATAAGTAGAAGTTGATGAGTGATAATAGTATTGATGCTTTTTATATGCTTTTGAATCTATAAGATAGAAGTAAATAGACCAAGAGCTACTATTTACTGAATTTTCACCTTATTCTAGGTAATTTTCATATATTAGCTTCTTTCATGCCTTGGATTTAGATGTGTGTGAGAAACTGAATGAAATATAATGTAGCTACAATACCAAATTCAAGATAAATTTGGTGAGGTGAGCTTGGAGAAGAGAAGGCTGTAGATTTTGGATAGTCATGTAAGTCATGTGCCCTTTATTTTATGGGCAGTGGGAAAGCATTGTGGGTTGTAAGTATCAAATTACATTATAAGATAAAATATAATTATATGATTTTTTAATTATATAAACAATTCAGATTTGTTTTATTATTAAATTGGAAAGCATCTTAAAATTTTAACAGTAACCTCATGATAGTTAAGTGGAAAAGGAATAGAAATGTATACATTGTTTTTAGGAGTGGCAGTTGATACAATAGTTTTTGGATGGCAATATTATGCTGTGAAATAAAATTTTAAAATCACATGCTCTTTTATGAAGGAATACAACTTCTAGGAATTAACAATCTGGATACTATCATAAAAGTTTATCATGAAAACTGTATATTTGAAGATGTCCAAAAATCCTAGAAGAGCATGTCACTACTTGAGAAGGACTAACGTATGTGTACAAATAATGAGAAAGAATCGTAAGAGCTGGTGTAGCTGATAGGACAATTGGCACTCTTACGCACTGTTGGATTGAATCATTGTTATATTCGCACAGAATATTTTAAACTTTATGAAGGATTTAGGTTTGACTCAGCAGTTTTAATTACTCATTCTAAGAAATTTATTGGATTCAAATCCAAAGATTTAAGTACAAATGTGCTATCGTAATGTTGTTTATAATAGCAACTAAGAATTAAATAGATTATAATACATTAAACAGCTGGATTTTATATAGTCTATAATAAATATTTATAGAAGTAAATGGTAATACCCTATAAAAAAGAAATAAGCTATACAATCACGTTTATACAAATCCCATATAAATAAGTCATATATACATATGTATATAAATATAAACATTATGAAAACCTACACCAACCTATTGGCAATGGTAACCCTGTGATGATGGAATTTCAGGTGTTGTTATTGTTTTTGTGGTAGTGTTTATCTCTACTTCCTATTCTTTCTACACAAGATTCTTTGTTATTTATTTAATTAGAAACACTAAAAAAAATTCTTTACATAAATTCTAGACCTCATAGCCAATATCCACAGTGTTTTTCTTTTTAGGAGACTCATAAATTCTTCCCCTAGAGGAACCTGATATGCTAAATTTCACAGGAAGGCCTTAGAATAAAATTCATCACTGGGACCTTTGGTATAGGCTGACTTAATCCCTTTGTTCAAAACTTGCTTCAAATATTGCCTAGAATATGCTCAATTATTAATGAATGTTGAAAGGAATATGACAACATCTAAACCCATCTCTCAGCTCTTATATTTGTTTTTGTTTGTTTGCTTGTTTTATGGATGTGACAGATTGACAATATACTTGTGTGACCTCTTTATGAGTGAATGATAACTCTCAAATTATTGTGCAATTTCTATAGGTAGAATCTTTCCATTTATATTAATTCTAAGTAGTATAATTCCTTCTCTCTATTTTATAGTATCATTTGCTTTATAAAGAAAGATGAAAACAGGAGTCTGAACGTTTTCCTGTTTTCTCTGTCACTGAAAGAAGAATGTCAGTATACTTAAAGATAAGCAGTTGAATGCAAATACCTTGGAAGAACCATTTTAATCATCATAATTGTACTGAAGAACTTAAAAATACATGTATGGAATTGAAAATTGATTAAAATTCTTTCGATAAGTGTACTCATTTATTTGATTACTTTAAAGTTGGAAGTAAAACCATCCTTTCTGTAGGCTTTACTATTTCACTTTGGGTTAATAACTTAGTAAATGAATACCATTTTGACATTTAGTGTGGGTCTTGATATTTTATCATCATTTTAATAAATTTGACTTCAGTCATTTATGTGGCTTATCATTGAGATTTTCCAATATCCTATTCCAATAAGAATGACTAATCAACAGCATTTAATAGGTAAAATTGCAATGCTGAGAATGATCATTGCCTTTATATTCAGATGTCTCTGAGAGTATGTCTGGCATCTTTCCTGAAAAATACACACAAGGTGATTATTTTGTTGGAGACATTGTTTGAAGACCATCTTATGTGTTATCTTTTGTTTGACAAGCAGCTTGAAAAGACAAACCACTCCAGCACAACATTCAACATTTGACAGTTCTGCTCGGCAATAACCTTATTCATTCACATGATGTAATAGTTATTTTGGTTACACAGGAACTCTCCCTGGTTTTCTCATATCTCCATTATACTTTGTCCATAAGCTCTCTGGTGCTAGAATTTCCAAATAGATTGATTTTTCAACTAAAATTGAATGTATCTACTTATCCACCATCAAACCCAAAATATACTCATCTATTTTGCCTCAAATTCTTTTAAAGTAGGGAAGTTATAAATAATTTGTAAATCCCTAATGTCTCCAATTTTGATAATGATATTATCATCAATGTATTTTGAGTCAAAACTGTGGTATTTTATTCTTCACTTTTCTAGATCTTTCTTAACCATTTATATTAATTAAAATCTGCCCTTCAAAAATGATCTCTCATCTTTTTTGTCCGCTCAATATTATTCAACTTGATTATTGCTATTTTAGTTACCTTCTAATTCCACGACGTCATTCACTCCCTTGTTCTTCCCCCAAGGGAATACTCTTATTCTATGGCCAAAATTATTCTTATATCATGAATTTTATTATTAAGCATCAGTGATGATTTATCACTGCCTATAAAATAAGATGGAATTTTTTTGGCATTCAAGATTCTCCATGATAGTTTCCAAAATTATCTTTTCAGCTTTATAATTTCACTTTTATATACTTTTGACTCCTCACCCCCAACTCTCAACTCTCAACACTTATTGTAGGTTCAAGTCCAGTGGATCATTTATCATTCTCTGAACACTTTCTTTGTAAAGAACTGCCCTCACTAGCTTCACTGTTCTCCATAACTCAGACTGTTATAATCAAAATATATTTTGGTTTAATATTATATCCTTCAAGAAGGTTTAATGGATTATTTTTCCTTTTTTTGTTAATTTCTACTTCTTCTGTACTATATTTTCATTAATATATTTAAAATATTAATATTAGTCTTTTATTTTGACAGTTATTATAATGTTTGTATTGGTCTGTTTTATTTTGTGGGTGAAAAAGCACCAATTATATACAATGTGAGCATACCAGTACTGTGTGTATATGTACATATGCATCCACAGTCATCTATGTGCACAGTGTAGGTGTGTGTGCATGTGTGTATATTCATAGAGGTAGAATAATGAAAGTGGCTTAAGACGTAAGAGGTAATCTTTGCTGTATAATGATTTTGTCATGGGCCAATTCTGATTATTTCACATCAGTTGAAGATGCACATCAAGATGTCTGGAATAACTTTCTTCTGCCTGTTCTGACCTTTGTTGTCTCACTTTAACTCATCATCCAGCTGCTGCCTGAGTATTTTGCTTTAATCTATTCTCTACTCAGCCAAATTAGAAATACTATTTTAGATGAAAATAGCACATAAGTATCCACTGAGAAATCCCTGGTGGTTTAATTATCACTGATTTTTTTTTAGAAGCAATTTGCAATGGTCTCCAATTATGGTTAATTTAGCAATGAGTTTTCAGTGGTGTGGACATAGTAATAAGTGTTAAAATATTAAACATGCCTTCGTTTTGATTGCCAAGTCTCTTTTAGAGCAAAACTAATATAGGAGTCCTTACAGTCAAGGCTTCTTTACAAATCCAAACCTGAAATATGTGTGTGTGTGTTTTTTTAACCTTGCAGTGAAAAAATAAATTCCTCATTAAAGAGAACTAAAATTTGAAAAGAAAGCATAAATCCTATGCATATACCCCTTATTTTGAATGATGAGACATTTTGGTAAAAGTGAAGAGCAAATAATGTCACTTATATTTAGTATATCTTTATTTATATATATATATATATATACACACACAAAGAAAATAATTTTAAGGAATAAAATGGCACATCAGATTTAACTCCTGACTAGATAATATTTAGGTAAGACTACTTGACAACAGCTTAAAGGATACACAAAATAAGAGCATTAAACCATGTAAAAGGGATTAGACTAGTGTTCTCAGTAATGGTCAGAGTTGCATAAATCTGAAACTTGAATGGGAGAAGAAATGGGTGCATTCTAATCCTAAACATGAAAAATGTTCTTTCTCAAATATGCGTTAAATACTTTAAATAAAAAAGTACTTATAATATTCATATAGGTTTTCTAAAATCTATTATTCCAAAACATAAGTCAAGCATGGTTAAGACAGGCCCTTATCATTTAATAGAAAGGATTAGGAGTGAGTATAAAAATGTTTCAAGTCACATTTCCCAAAGTTTGTTCTGTGGAAAGTAAGTCCTACAAGGTACTTAATGGAAAAAGGTGTTCATGAATAAATGTTTTAACAATTTTGTACATATTATGTCATCCTATATTGAAGTTAAAACATTCATTAACATATTAAAGACTGAGTATTTCGCAACACATTGGAAGCCAACTTTCCTCAAAATTATTTCAGAACAAGATAGCTTCTCAAGCCAAATGTGTCTTTCTTTTTCTCAAAACACCAAGCCAGTATTCATCAAGACAATTTCTCAGAAATGTTGTTTAAAAGTATTACCAATTAAAAACAAAGCAAAACTTTACAGGTTTGTTAGTTACAGAAAACAGAATTGAAGTAAGAACTACTTTGCAATGGCCCATAGTATTAAGTACATAAAATAAAAGTGCCAAGGAATCCCATAGCTTTTGCTGATGGAAGCAAATTGCACTCACTGTACTGACTATGCAGTATTCCATTTGACCTCATTGAAGTTGTTTTCTCATAGATAAAGGAGCAACAATTGTGCCTCCCTCAATGTGTTGAAAGGATCATATACAGCTATTTGTTTCAACAGCCCTAAAGTGCTACAAAATTTTCAACTTACATTAGCCTCACACTGCCTAATAAGCTTGATTTTTCATGTCAGTTCGGTTTCCCCAGTCTGAAATGACTATTGTAAACATGTTCCCCTCTCACTTCTCTGAGGACACTCTAGCAGCATTGTTCATCAAACAGCATTGCTTCCTACTTTTCAGAGAAAATGAGTATTTTTTTTTTTTCTTTTTTTGGAGACTGAGTCTCACTCTCTCGCCCAGGCTGGAGTGCAGTGGCTTGATCCTGGCTCACTGCAACCTCTGCCTCCTGGCTTCAAGCTATTCTCCTGCCTCAGCCCCCCGAGTAGCTGGTATTACAGGCATGTGCCACCATGCCCGGCTAATTTTGTATATTTAGTAGAGACAGTGTTTCACTGTGTTAGCCAAGCTAATCTTGAACTCCTGACCTCTGGTGATTCACCTGCCTCAGCCTCCCAAAAGTGCTGGGATTACAGGCGTGAGTCACTGTGCCCAGACAAAAATGAGAATCTTCTGGGAGTCCTCAGTGTCCAGCTGCCACATCTCTAAAACTGGCCGGCATCTTGCCAGTGCTTCTCATCTGAGTGAAATGTTGGTATTCTTTCTTTAATCCCAGGAGGTCTGAATCCCACCTCTCCAGCATTCTAAGATCTTTAAGTAATTTTTCCTTCTTTACCTAGTATTTTCTTTTTTCTTCTTTTGAGACGAAATCTGACTCTTGTCCCCCAGGCTGGAGTACAATGGCATGATCTTGGCTCACTGCAACCTCTGCCTCCTGGGTTCAAGCGATTCTCCTGCCTCAGCCTCCTGAGTAGCTGGGATTACAGGCGCCTGCTACCGCGCCTGGCTAATTTTTGTTATTTTTAGTAGAGACAGGGTTTCACCATGTTGGCCAGGCTAGTCTCGAACTCCTGACCTCAGGTGATCCACCCTCCTCGGCCTCCCAAAGTGCTGGGATTACAGACGTGAGCCACCGTAGCCGGCCTTATCTAGTATTTTCATTGAGTTTTTCTCCTTTAGATTCTTACTGTCAATATTTTGTTATTCCTATCAAACTAAGATAAACGATACCCAAAAACATACAAAACAACAAAATACGCAAACCTTTATTCTGTACCGTTCAGCTACCATCATACCTCTTTCATTCAAAGTGAAAAAATTTTAAAAGAGTTGTAGGTACGTGCCACTCCTTCTGCTTACCTTCCAACTACTCTGAATAAATAAATTGCCAATCTGATTTCTGCACATACAAGGTACTCTCAAATTTAGTTTTAAATAGCTAGTTACCAGTTTGTTTGTATGTGAGAACTTTAATATCATTTGAAAATACTTAGGAAAACTGACTTCAAGTGTCTACTTTTCTGTAAATTAGTAACATATATAGTCTACCTACATCTATTGTAAGCACTAGTAATAATTCAAAATGGAATTATCTAAAAGATGTTAAATGAATGAAGTAAGATTTATTCCCGAAATCAGAATCTCAGAGACAAGGTAATGTTCATGTTGCCTTTTTAAAATGCTGATTTCTTCACTCTGTGGTCCAGTTTGGATATTCCAGAAGTCATAAAGTATAACATCTTAATACCTCCAAATATCCATTATCTACCTATATAATTTATTAATGGGCTATGCATAAATGAGACACTTCTCAGTGGATTATGAATATATGTTGCTTCTCAGATGTCTTAGGTTGATTTCTTTTTTAGATAACCACTACCTTTGAATTTAACCAGGTCTGTTGTTCACAAACATCATAAAATTCTTAAATCTTACATTCAAATCCAAATTTTAGAAACATTTCAACCTTTTACAAAGTATAATAAAGACTGCTCACTGCATCAATGAAATGTATTTTAAAGTCAAGATGTATTAAATTAAAGTTCAAACTTTGTCCTTAACCTGTTTGCTTTTAGAACTCTCTTAATATCAGAGAGTAATTCTCCTGTTGTATTCTAAAAAGACTCACTGAATTTGAAATACAAATTATTTTAACAACAGTGACAAAAAAGTCAACATTTTTAGCAGTTTGTTCTGTAGTTCATTCAAGAAGTGAGTTTTTATTGGACATAACTTATATGCACATTGTACAGTTTTAATATGTAAATGACAGTTTAAATCCTAACAGTAGCCTAATTTCATAAGTAGTATTGTGAAACAAAGTATCTAGGCTCTCTGCAAATATTAAGGGCTACTAAGAATAGATTCCTTTTCTGCATGTTCCCTTTCTTGGTCTTTTTGGGTACTTTGCTTTGACTGTTTCTTTTCCCTTATGTTGATTATATCATTTGTTTTAAGCTTTTCTTCCCAAAATACTTACCTCCAAAGACAGATATTGAGATGGGGGCAAAAAATTTATTGGACTGGTAGCTAAAGAACAAACTATAGTTTAGAGAATATACTTGATATCTCACAAGTAAGATAGGTAAATTTTATTTAGTAACTTTTTATTTAGTAACTTTTAAAGCATTATCACTTTGATCTTAATGATAACTCTTTGAAAAATACACTAAAACTACTCCCTGCATCCAACAAATGAGAAAACAAATTTGGATAACATAAACATCTAAGATTGCAGTTGATAAGAAACATAGAATTGGAACACAGATCTGTCTTAAATTTCATGCTCTGATTTTCCTGAAATTACTAAATGGCATGAATCTAAAGCTTCAGGTTGTCTAAAATTTATTTAAATTTGGCTTTAGAATGTTAATTTATTCTCTACTGGACCACTGTTAAAATTAATATGCATTCTCTGAGCATGTAGCAAGTGATGGTAAAAGACTCTGAAGATAATGTGAGCCTGTGAGAATAAAAACCTGTGCAGACTTTTAAAAATTATTGATAAGCCCCATTTCAATATGTCATTACAGATAATTGAGAGTGCATATTCAAAGTACAGGAAAGTTCTGTTCAATGTGGTAGTTGTGAGATAAACTCTGTAAATCTTACTAGTAATGAGATTTTATGTTTAGCAATGATTAAGAATTGTTATTGGCAAATTTTGGTAAAGAAATTATTTTCATGATATGTTTGTATCCATAGGTTAGTATTATATATAAGCTATTTACACAGTACTCAGTATGTGAAATTATAATGTGACTGACCAATACACAAAACTGATACTAATACCGCTAGTCATTTCTACACTTTTATGCTTTCGCATCAGAGGCAAACTAAATCCTTATGCTTTCAACATTTTTCTGCTTAGAATTAATATATCCATCATACACAAAACATTCTGCCTTCAAAAAATACACCAAACCTTTAGAAATTACAGACAATTTATTCTTGTTCATATTTCTGACACTTGGTGATATGGTCTGGATCTTTGTCCCCACCCAAATCTCATGATCAATTGTAATCCTCAGTGTTGGAGGTGGGACCTGGTGGGAGGTGACTGGATCATGAAGGTGTATCTTTCATGAATGGTTTAGCACCATCTCCTCAGTGCTGTTCTCATGATGGTGAGTTCTCATGAGATCTGGTTGTTTAAAAGTGTGTAGCGTCTTTCCCCTCTGTCTTGCTCCTACTGTAGCCACATAAAATGTGCCTGCTTTTCCTTCACCTTCCACAGTGATTTTAAGTTTCCTGGGGTCTCCGCAGAAGCACAAGCCACTATGCTTTCTGTACAGCCTAGAGAACTGTGAACCAATTAACCTCTTTTCATTATAAATTACCCAGCCTTAGGTGTTTCTTTATAGCAGTGCAAGAATGGACTAATACACTTTGTATTCCAGATTATGAATTGTGTTTTGAAGGACAAAAGTCACATAATTTTAACAATTTTGTAGTGTATGATATATCTTAATAAAACATTTAATCTATTCACCTCTCCCTAAAATGGTTAAAAATTTTTATTACAAATCTTTTATCGGATTCTCAAATATTTTAGGAGCTTTATTCATATATTATGGTAATTTAATTTCCTTAAATTTGCCCATTTTAATTCTACAATGTAAGAATTTTTAGTAAGTTTACAGAATTGTGCAACTATTACCTCAACCTAATTTTACTATATTGCCATTACCCTCCAAAAAAACGCCATATCTATTCTTACTCTCAACCCTAGGAAGCATCTAATCTACTTTCTTTCTCTCTATATTTGTCTATTCTGGACATTTGATGTAAATAATATGTGTTTTTTCTGTCTGAGTTATTTCATTGAGCATAATGTCTTCAAAGTTCATTCATGTTGTAACATATATCAATACTTTATTTCTTTTTAGGACTGAACAATATTCCATTCTATGGATATACAGTCATGTGCCACATAACACTTTGGTAAAGGACAGACTGTATGTAAGATGATGATCCCATAACACTATAATAGAGCTGAAAAATTTCCATTGACTAGTGATATCATAGCTGTCTTTAAGTTGTAGCACAATGCATTACTCATGTGTTAGTGGTGATGCTGGTGTCAACAAACCTGCTGCACTTCTAATCATGAAAAAGTATAGCACATAAAATTATGTGCAATGCATAACACTTGATAACTTGATAATGTTACTGGTTTATATATTTACTGTATTATTTATTATTATTTTAAGTGTACTTCTACTTATTTAAAAAAAGTTAACTGTAAAATAGTCCCTGGCAGATCCTTCAGGAGGAATTCCAGAAGAAGATATGGTTATTATGGGTGATGACAGCTGCATGCATGTTATTTCTCCTAAAGATCTTTTAGTGAGACAAGATGTGGCTGTGGAAGAAAGCGATATTGATGATCCTGACACGCTGTGTAGGCCTGAGCTAATGTGTATGTCTTAAGTTTTTAACAAAAAAATTAAAATTAAAAAATAATTAAAATAGAAGCAACTTTATAGAATAAGAATATAAGGAAAACATTTTTGTACAGCTGTACAATGTATGTTTTCAGCTAAGTGTTAATACAAGACATTCATAAAGGTAAAAAATTAAATAGTTTGTAAAGTAAACATGTTACAGTAAGCTAAGGTTAATTTATGGAACAAAGATTTTAAAAAGAAAATTTAGTTTAGCCTAAGTATCTAGTATTTATAAAGTCTACAGTAATGTACAGTAGTGTACAGTAGTGTCCTAGGCCTTCACATCCACCACTGACTCACTGTCTCACCCAGGGCAACTTATAGTTCTGTAGTTTTCGTTCACAGTTAGTGCTGAGAAAAGGTGTATCATTTTTATCTTAATGCTGGATTTTTAGCATTACTTTTCTATGTTAAGAAATAAAGTACTCATATACTTAATAAAGTTAGATATGTTTAGATACACAAATACCATTGTGTTACAATGCCTACAGTATTCAAGACAATAGCATATTGTACATATTTGTAGCCTAGAAGCAATAGGCTAGACCATACAACCTAGGTGTGTAGTAAGCTATACCATCGAGGTTTGTGTGAGTACACTCTATAGATATACACACAGTGACAAAATTGCCTGAGGACACGTTTCTCAGATCATATTCCCATCATTAAACAATGAATGGCTGTGTACTACATTTTGTTTATTCATTCAC
Organism: Rhinopithecus bieti; assembly: GCF_001698545.2. Lineage (NCBI taxonomy): Eukaryota > Metazoa > Chordata > Mammalia > Primates > Cercopithecidae > Rhinopithecus > Rhinopithecus bieti. The sequence continues at coordinate 131,883 of NW_016817730.1, forward strand.
TAATTGATGAGGAATTGGGCTTTTCCCACTTTGGGGGCATTGCGAATAAGCTGCTGTGAGCATTTATGTACAAGTCTTTGTGTGGATATCTGCTTTCATTTCTCTTGGGTAGATAACTAGGAGTAGAGCTGCAATGTTATAGGGTGACTCTGTGTTTACCATATGAGAAACTGGCAGACAGTTTTCAAAGTGCCTATAGCATTTTGCTTTCCTTTCAGCAATGTATGAGTGTTCCAACTTCTCTCATTCTCATCAGCATTTGCTGTCTTTCTTTTGATTATATTTCAATAGATGTGAACTGCATATGGCATTTTGGCCATTACTTGCGTTCCCCTAAGGACTACGCTTGAGTACCTTGTCATGTGCTTATTGCCCACTCATATATCTTCTTTGGAAAAATGTTCAATTCTCTTGACCATTTGTTGAATTATTTACTCTTTTGTTATTGACTTGTAAGTGTTATTTATATATTTTAGATATAAATCCCTTATCAGACTTATGACTTGCAAATACTTTCTCCCATTCTGTGGCATTTTTTGTTGGTTTGTCTGTTTTGAGAAAAAATCTCACTCTGTTGCCCAGGCTGGAATGCAGTGGCACAATCTTGGCTCACTACAACCTCTGCCTCCCAGGTTCAAGTGATTCTCCTGCCTCAGCCTCGCTAGTAGCTGGGATTACAGGTGCCCATCACCACACCTGGCTAATTTTTGTATTTTTTTTTGTAGAGACGGGGGTTTCATCATGATGGGCAGGCTGGTCTTGAACTTCTGACCTCAAGTGATCCTCCCACCTTGGCCTACCAAAATGTTGGGATTACAGATGTGAGCCACTGCCCCCGGCCTCCGTGGAATGTTTTGTAGCATAAAACTTTTAGCCAGGCACGGTAGCTCACGCATGTAATCCCAGCACTTTGGGAGGCCGAGGCAGGCAGATCATGAGGTCAGGAGATCGAGACCATCCTGGCTAACACAGTGAAACCCTGTCTCTACTTAAAATACAAAAAAATTAGCACCTGTAATCCCAGCTACTCGGGAGGCTGAGGCAGGAGAATGGCGTGAACCCGGGAGGCAGAGCTTGCAGTGAGCCGAGATCGCTCCACTGCACTCCAGTCCGGGCGACAAAGCGAGACTCTGTCTCAAAAAAAAAAAAAAACTTAAATTCTGATGAAGCCTAGCATATTGTTTATTTATCACTTGTACTTTTAGAACAATCTAATAAATCATGGAGTGACCCAAGATTATGAAAATTTACTCCAATGTTTTCCATTTTATAGCCTTACCTCTTATGTTTAGGGCTGTGATCCATTTTTATTTAATTTTCCTGTATGCTGTGAAATAAAGGTATGCATTTATATTTTTACAATGGATGCCCAATTGTCTCAGCACCATTTCTTAAAAGACTATTCCTTTCCTATTAAAATTTCCTAGCATATTTGTTAAAAAATCAATAGATCATAAATGTAAGGGTTTATTACTGGGTTCTTAATTATATTCCATTGATTTATATGTCTGTCATCATGCCAGTACCATGTTGCTTACTGTAGGTTTGTAATAAGTTTTGAAATGGGGAAATGTAATTCCTCCACATTTGTTATTTTTAAGGTTGCTTTGGCCATTTGGCATCTTTGTATTTACGTAGACATTTTAGGATCAGCTTGTAAATTTTTGCAAAAACAAAAAAGCAGAGATTTTGATAGAGATTCCACTGAATCTATAGACCAATTTGTAGAGTATTGCCATCTTAACAATATTAAGTCTTCTGATACATGAACATAGGATGCTATTCCATACAGGTCTTGTTTAATTTCTTTCAACAATGTTTTATAGTTTCAAGTATAAATTTTTCACTTATTAAATTTATTCCTAAATATTTTATTCTTCTTGAATCTATTGTGGATGGAATTATTTTCCTAATTTCATTTTCAGTCTGTTCATTGCTAATGTATAAAAATGCAATTCATTTTTACATGTTGATTTTAATCCTATGACATTGCAGAATCAAGTATTTTATAAGAGTATTAGAAAACCCAACCTAAATACATAATGATAACAATACAGAAAACTTAGGGGAAAATCTGTGAGCCAACCATCCTGTTAAAATAATTCTGACATTCTAATGTAATTTTTTTATTTTAAAAATTTATGCACAATTTTGTAGGATACATTTATAACACAATACAATGTGCCTTCTATTTTCACATTTACAATTGTATTTTTTGTGTTTTTCTTTAACAGTTTTATAGAAAATATAAATGATTACTTGTCAGAGACGTAAACTTGTTATAGGCCTTACCAGAATCCATAATTGAGAATATCAAGCCAAATTGTTTTATATAAGAGTGTTTAAGAATAAATATATGGGTTCTGGGGTCAGAAATATGGAAGTCAATATCAACAGGAAACATATAACTACTATATCAACAACAGAAACAGCCATGCTCTTGTGAATAGTGCTACAATAAACATACATGTGCATGTGTCTACCCAAATGCCCGTCAATGATAGACTGGATTGAAAAAAAAAACAAAAAACAAAAAACCTGTTTTCAGCTCTTACATTGTTTTACTCTCTTTTAAAAGTTCTTTAGTTCACCTATGGCTCTCTTAAATTATGATGTTGACAGAATACTTTGACCTGTACAAAGTATAGGAGACTATTGACCTCCTTGTTCTGGAGAATCATTATTTTATTTGCTGCAACCTTAGCTTCTATGCAGCAAAATTACAGTCTTGGTTAATACTCATTTTGTGACCATCTAATATCCTGGTTTTTATACCTCATTAAATGTTGTTAAATCATGCTTCTCCCATATTTCTTGTGTACTTTTCTTCATCTTGTCTCTCTATGTTTCCCTCCCTCTTTCCTTCCCTCCTTCCCTCCCTCCCTACCTTCCTCGCTGTCTTCCTCCCTCCCTCCTTCCCTCCCTTTCTCCCTTTCTTCCTTTCTTCTTTTCTTCCTTTTTTTTTTTTTGTCTCACTCTTTTGTCCAGGCTGGAGTGTGGTGGCACAATCATAGCTCACTGTAACCTCAAACTCCTGGGCTTGAGCGATCCTCCCACCTTAGCCTCCTGAGCATCTAGGACTGTATGTGCACACCAGCATGTTCGTTTTTTTTTTTTTTTTTTTAATTTTTATATAGATAGGGATTCACTAAGTTGCCCAGGCTGGCATTTATTCTTCCTATGTTTTATTGTGTTGACTTTATCCCACAGTAGTGTATTCTTTAAAAAGATCTCCTGCCTTTATATAAACTAAAATTAAATAATGAAAATAGTCTTGGAAGCAAACCAGCCTACAGGTATAGTACATCCAAAAATTTCTAAATCTCATAACAAATTCGTAGTGGTGCTTTGTATAAACATAACGTCCCAATTCTGCTTGAACTGTTACTATACTTCCACATAACACAGTAGAGTAAGCTGTGCCAATATTATGTTATGCTTTCTACCAAGTGTCATGTGTTTTGCAGCAACAGAAGAGATTTTAGTCAATTCAAAAAGCAATGAAACTCAAGAACTTTACCATTATATTTCTAATTTTATTCTCCCATTGATGCTATAATTTTGAAATTTTGATATCCCAGCATTATCACCAATAGCATAAAAACAATAATGCCACTACTGCAAGTAATAAAAATGTATTATTGAAATATATATGGATTAAAATAAATGTGCAACATTTGTAAGTCTTTACATGTCTTCAGATCTTTTCTGGCAGACCTGGAAAATAGTTATTGTCAAATCAACAATGAAAACAATAATAAACTATTAACTAGAGTGAGGAAGAAGCTTGGCGTGTGTGTGTGTGTTTGTGTGTATGTGTGTGTGTGCATGTGTGCACGTGTGTTTTGGGGGAATAAATACTTTCTCTAGTTCCTAATTTATGATTCTACTAATCAGATGTCTTCAAAACAATAATGTATTCCTTGGCAATACAAATCTGAAAGCTGTCAGTAAATTCTGTCATTTATTTCCATTGTTTTCACCATGTACTAAAAGTTAAAAAGAACAAGACTATACTTTAGGAGATTGACAGATTGTCCAGGCATATGTCACATTAGTTCCACAGTCAAATATATATTTTGCAAATCATAAGGTATATAGTCTCTTCAGGACTACACAGTGAGGCACAGATCTTTACACACTGTCCAAACAAATGTCTTCCAAGCCAAGCAGACCTATGTGCTAAGGTTAAATTTCAAAAAGAGTACGGTAAAGAGAATAAGCCATGATAGGAGATCACAGGAGAAAATGGAGGTTGACAGATGAAGCATAATGGGGTGCTTCTGAGACTCTGAGATGGAACCTTGAGAATGCTGAATTTTCAATCTCAAACTCATTTACTTATGGTCATAAGCCACTGAATTTACCTGTCAATGTGAGAAGGAATGAAAGTATTCCAAGTTTGGAAAAATAACTAAGTCTCTGACAATTGTTGTGGGAACCAACTATATACTGTGAATAAGAATTAGTTTATTTGATAAGTTTGAGTTTGCTCTTTTCATTTATAAAATCAGGATGGAACACTTTATAAATGCCAAGTCACATTGTTATAAGTTATATATAAGACATAGGCATTTACTTAATCATAGTGTCATTTGAGGCAAATTACCTACAATATTTGCAGGTCACCATCACAAATAATGCCTGAAAAGAACGTGAGAAAAGCCCACTTTTTTGTTTGAATTTATTTTCTGTTACAAGGAAAAGCTTGAGATTATACAGTTGTTTTTGACTTACTTGAGATGGTTTTGAAGAAATGGACTTGTTGATGAGAGATGATAAGGGGAGGAATGTTTTAGTTCTTGCCATGTCTGTCTCTGATTATCTCCTCTGTGGTCAGAAGATAGGGACTGGGGCAAAGACGGCAATCTGGCCAAAGAGGAAATGTGATGGTGTTAGAGACTCATTACCCTTCTTTACCATTTTGCCTGTAACCAGCCCCTCCATCTGATTAACAGAATTTCTGAGAAAGTAAATGTTTACTTAAAACCCAAATGACTGATGTCATTTTATATATATATATATATAGTAAGACACTGAACTCCAAGTTTTTACATATATTATATAAATGTATATTACATATATAATATATGTATTACGTATTATATATATATAAACTTGGAGTTCACTGTCTTATGATCTGATTGTAGAACCCAATAATTTTCTGAGATAGCCAACTATTTTTTCCATAGACAATGTGAGAAAGAACAGTTTCTTTTGAGAAAAGTTAAAAAAAGTACCTAGCCTAAATTTGAAGACAAAGACCATAATAAATGCTTTTAATATTGTACCAAATGAACCAACATCTGATTCCCTAAGAGGAATAACATTAAGAGTATTGATGATTTTAAAAAAGGAACAAAGGTGTTAAGAAGAATAAAATATATAAACTGTGTGATTACTCAGAGTTTAATTTGTACATTTTTATGTGGTGAATTATTCAAACTCTAACTTCTCTCTCTCTCTCTTTTTAAATCTTAATGTATTCCTTTCACCACTTGTTATCACCTCCACAAAAAAAAAATACACTAAAATTGCAAAATAGAAGAAAACATAGAAATTATCAGGGGCTGAAGTTACTATACAAAAAGATAAAAATAATTCTGGCACCTAGAGTAACTGAATAGGTAGTTATTTGTCTCATCTGGATTATACTTCAGAGCAGTGTAAATAGGAATCTTTTTGATTTTTGTTGTTGTTGTTGTTTAACCTGTATCTGTCTATGAAGTGGATATATCATTATAATATCTGTGTGAGTAGAAATAAGTGAATAACAGAAAATTTGAGTAAGCCAGGTAATTCCAGGAAATGTATATATCCTACAAGTAGGACAATGGACAGATAACCTTTAATAGTCAATTATAGACACAAGATAGAAAGTCCCCTGGAATATGGCAAGATGACAGATTGGACATAAGTTGTAAAAGGCAGAGATCTCCCTATTCCTTGAGAGTCCATAACTCAAGATAACTCTACTAAAATGTAATGAGAGAGAGTAATGAGGCATCATAAATAAAGGAGTAAGACAAAACATCTTATGACAAAGATTTGATGTTCTTTATCCTAAGGGGGGAAAATACAGAGGTGAGAAAGGAGTGAGAGACAGATTTTACCTTGGAATTGTGTCATAAGCTAGACTTCCCATTGTCTTTCTGTCTTTTCTGAGAGACTATAAACTCAAAAGTCAAAGCCTCCAGATAGATTTTCTTAAAAGAAAAG
>NW_016817730.1:138330-147882 GCF_001698545.2 Rhinopithecus bieti
AAAAAAAAAAAAAAAAAAAAACATGAGAAAACGAGGAAAACAAAGCAAAACATATGGTAGTTCCAGGGCTCCCAACCCAGAGCCATGAGGTGTTCACTAGGTTCTTACCTCCAATTTTTGTCTTCTAGCACCACAAAGTTACTGAAAATTTTACTCTGTTTTTCATTGGCTTTCTATTTAACTTTTTTTTAAATGTAGTATGTATGTATTGTATGTATTTAGAGGCAGGATCTCTCTCTGTCACCCAGGCTGGAGCACAGTGGTGCCGTCCTAGCTCACTGCAACCTCAAACTCCTGGGCTGCAGGGATCCTCCCACCTCAGCACATACAAAAATAAACAAACAAATCAGCCAGCCTTCATGGCACAGGCCTTGAGTCCCTAACATTTTAGCTTTGATCCTCTGTATCTCAGAATTAGAAAATTCCTTGAGGGGAGATCCATTGCTAAATACTGAGCTCATATCCCTGGGCCTTTCCTCTTTCAGAATCTTCAACACTTAATTTTTAGTTTCTTTGGCAGTCTTGAATTACAATTTATATGATATAAATGTTTGTTGATGACCTATTATAGATCAAGTAGTAAGCCAGGTACTACAGGAAAATTGGGCACAAAAAACAGATGAGGTCTTGGCTGTCATACAATTTAAGATCTACTAGAGGACTCAGACACAGTCAAGTAACTACCCAAACAAAAAAACAACTCGAATGAGTGGAAGGAAGTACATGGTGCCACAAACCCAGGTATTAGGTGATTTTAACTTGGTTGGGGAGGTAGGGAGAATTATTAGGAAATAATTCTTTATCTCTGACTAAGGATGGGTAAGGGGTAAGTAAGGAAGGAGGGCTAATAAAGAACGTTATAAGGGCCAGGCGTGGTGGCTCACGCCTGTAATCCCAGCACTTTGGGAGGCCGAGGCAGGCAGATCACAAGGTCAGGAGATCGAGACCATCCTGGCTAACATAAAATGGGGAGACAGCTACAAACTAGCTGTGGGACTTCAATCATACTTGCTTTCTTCCGCACTAGTATAAGAATAACATAAAAAAGGAAGGGGGAGGCTGAGGCGGGCAGATCACGAGGTCAGGAGATCAAGACCATCCTGGTTAACACGGTGAAACCCCATCTCTACTAAAAGTACAAACAATTAGCCGGGCGTGGTGGCAGGTGCCTGTAGTCCCAGCTACCCGGGAGGCTGAGGCAGGAGAATGGCGGGAACCCGGGAGGCGGAGCTTGCAGTGAGCCGAGATCGCGCCACTGCACTCCAGCCTGGGCGACAGAGTGAGACTCCGTCTCAACTAACTAAGATTGAGACAGCAAGCCCAGAGGCAAAAGCCCTGTGCAGGATGGTGAAAATAAGAAACCGAGAGAAGACCGATGTGCCTGAGAGGAGAGAGCTCTGGGAAATGTGACACGTGACGAGGTCAGATAGGATGCTGGAGGCCAATTCATGTCGTGCCTCTTAAGCCAAACTAAGAAGCGTTATCTTCATCCTTAGAGCAACGGAAGCCATTGAAAGACTTTAAGGAGGGAAGAACATAATGAGAATGGCTTATTGGAAATTTTAGCTGACTGTAATGTAGCTAATGGTCTGTAGCTCATTAAATATTATAATACCAATGTTACTGTTGAGGTATAAATGTCAAAGAGATTTCAGATGTATTTATGGCCACAGAGCTAATAAGTGATGGAGTCGGAACTCAAGCTCAGAATTCTTCCTGGCCTGGGGCTTCTCCCTTTAATCAGAGTTGTCTGATATGCAAGAGGAAGAGTACACATAGAAATGGCTTCCAGGTAAACACCAGTAGTTCGATTTGATTGTCAGATGACACCAAGAAAGGAAAGGCCAGTCTTGGAATCTATATTTTCAAACTGGAAGAAAAAGAGAGAAAGACCAGATTGGTGGAGAAACTGATGTGGCATGTGAGGAATAGAATACTAGCTATGTCTACCCTAAAGGAGAGAATATGCGGGCAGCAAAAGCATGGCAACTGTCTTCAAATAGTGAAGAATATGAATTTATTTGACAGGGCTTCAGAGAACCAACCAAGGCCAATAGAGGTAAGATACAGGGAAGTCCCAGAACACCATCTGAGGATGGGTGTTGTAGAAACTGTAGCAGATTTTTCCTATTACTGAAATTATATAAGCAGAGCTGGATAACCACTTATTAGTAATACGTAGAAAATATTCATCTTTTAGGAAGAGAAATCTTCTGATTCTGAGAGCCCTTCCAGCTCCTCCATTCTGTGATTCTCTGATATATAATTACATATAATCTTTCAAATTTATTAAATAAAAGATCCCAAATATAAAAATACAGTAAAATGTCTATGATGCAAATAAACTTGCTCAGAGTTCAAACTATTTTACATTTTAAACTATTTTATATAGCAATGGTTGTTATAATGCCTAAGGCATGATAAAAAGCCAAGTTGTAGGCAATGTAGCAAATTATAAATACCAGGATGTATAATAAAACATCAATCCCTTTAAAAGCTTACTTTAGATATATTGATAGTTAATTCTTGAAAATTAGACATGTTGGAAATTGCTTTCTATGTGGCATATATGGAGAAAATTATTATTAGGTTTTATGTATAACTTGATTGTTGATATAAAATTGATGGTTTCTTTGTCAGCATGCGACATTATTACTGTGCTCAGCACACATATATCAATGTTCCAATAAATTATAGAGAGCATCATCCCACTAAAACAAAACAAAACACCTGTAAATATTTAAGTTTTCAAGTGAAAGATGATACTTGCAATATGGGAGGTTATTTTAGAATTGCTCAGTGAGGCCTGGTTTACAGCCAGGATAACAATTCTGAATATACTTTTGATTCTGCCACCAGATGGCAGAAGTAGCCATTACTTAGGCAGAAGTTTACAGTTAAAGTACTTTAATATATTTTACATTATTAGATTAAACCAAAACAAACAACTTGTATGCTTGTAATAGCATGTAACATGTTTGGTAATGGTGAAGATGGAAAATATTAGCTTAAAGGAGATTTTGGAATTAAATTAATCATAATGTTTATGTATCCCCTGAGACTAGTATTTTTCTTTAATAAAAAATGTCTCACAAGGAATTCCCACTGATATGTTTTAATGAATGCAGTAAATATCTTAATTAATTCTTTATACATTAATAATTCCTCTATCTTCCTAAAGGTAGTCATTGGACTCAATATTGGGGTAAATTTAAAAGCATTATGCACATGCTGAGTACAAACCAAAGATGAAAGATATTATATAGTTACTGAGTTAAGACATGGATGATTTTTAAAAAGATTACAAATGTTACAAACAAAATACAACCTCATGTACCTAATACAAAATTATTTGTCATTAGTAAGTTAAAAAATAAAATTAATTTGTCTAGTCTCTAGGCATTTTTTAAAAGTCAATCCAAAGGGATACATGTGTTTCTTTACTAAACAGTAAATGCCATGACTAATTAATGAGTGTTTTCAAAGATCAAGGATACATTAGCTGTTTTCCATATCAATTCACATTTTTGTTGTTGTTTTGTTCAGTCCTTTAAAAAAAATCTATTTCCTTACATCTCACTGATTCTTTAACCTTCTACATCTGACTTATCCTAACTATGACAAAGAAAATAGTTGTATTCAGTGAATCTGACTCTTCTTTACCAACTGACAGACTATTTTGGTCCTAAACTCTCAGTATAATGTGACAAAGATTACTATGTTTTTCTTCTTAAAACAGGGTCTTTCCTTGACTCATTTGATTCTACACTCCTTCATATTTTTCTTTGCACTGCTATTTAGTCTATTTGGAGGGGGAGATTCTGGTCCTCTACTCCACCTGCAGGTGTCAGAAATCATAGGACCACTTGTTTTTGTTTTTGTTTTCCCTCAACATTTCCCTATATAGTTTCATTCATTCTGTCACCTCCCAATGCCATCTCTATGATGAAGCCTCCCAAGTGCTTATCCCAGCCCACTTCTCTCTACTGACCTCTAGACTTGTACATCCAACTGCCTCCTTGAACAAAGTCTCTTTTATTCTAGTACATTCCCTGTCTTCATGGCATTGACTTGATGAATGGGCTAGGCACAATGTTTTACCTTCTAGCAAAAGTGTCAAAAATGTACTCAAGTAAAAACCACACTACCTATTTTCTTATCAAGTGAGAAAAAGTAATTGTACAAGAGAACGGCCGAACTATCATCGTTTTCATCCAGAAGCAAGATATTTATAAAGGGTTTTGAAAACTTCTGCTTAGGGCAGTAATAATTATATAGTTAAGGTATGCCTTAATTTACAGAGTGGACATATTAAGACTAAAGATAAACTTGAGCTAAAGTGTATTAATTCATAATGCATTAATTCATAGAGTTCTTTGCAGTGAGGGTTCTTGGTTTACACTGGTTGTTTTATACTGAAAGACGTGTCAACTTGAATATGGGTGTGATGTATATTTTATATTTATTATTTCACCTAGCTAGTGCCTTGGTACCAAATAGTCTGCCCAAATGAAAACAAGATGCAGTACAGACTCACTTTAAATTAGAATCAAGAAACATGGAAAGAATGAGACACTACACAATGAGACCTGCCCATGTAAAGTTATGGATTAAGTTACTGAAGAGGCCATGAGTAAAGCCACGTATGAGTGAGGCTGTTCCTATGAGGAAGAATAGTGTTAAAATTAGTACCTACTATGTGCTGAGTATTGTTCTGAGCACTTGTTTGCAGGTAAACAACAACATATACCAAGAAAGGGGCATGTTTATAAGTAAACAACTTCAAAATTTTGTGGAAGAACATTTTAGGCAGCATAAACAACAAATGCAAAGGTCCTAAGGCAGAAACTAAAAAAGGAAAGAACAGCCACTTGTTTGCAAGCAAACAAGAACATTTACTAGGGAACACACGTTAAAGAGGAAAGAACGGTATAGCTATAGTTTAGTGAGTGAGAGGTGATCAGAGACCAGGGGATAGGAGGATGAGCTCAATTTCTAAATCAAAGCCAGTAAAGATTTTTAAGAAGGAGGTTCATGTGATATGATATATAACTACTTTGGCTGTTGTATGGACCGTGGGTTGCAAGCCTAAGGCTAGGAGGATATCTCAGTGGGAAACAAAAGAGAGCGATATATATTTTTTTGCCTCAGATAGGGCAAATAGGAGAGATTATGAGTAAGTCGAGTAGATGACAGGATCCATGTAGTACTGTTTTGCCTTTGTTTATATTTTTTAGGACTGAGGTATCTTACATGTATATGTAGGCTAAACTAAAGGAGAATTAGATAAGGAGAATTAAAGAAGCAGAGATAGTAGAGTAAATACACAGAAAAGTGTCTAATGATGTAAGATCCTTGTTGAGTTGTCAACAATTACATTTAAGAAGTGCTGGCTCTTGTCAGTCCCCATGTTCTACTGGAGATGTCTCAAGTTGGGCTAGAAATTGGAAAAAATAATTCACAGCATAGATTAATGGTAGAGTTTTATTGAAAAAAGGAGAATCTGACATGGCTGGGATCAGCAAGACAAAGATGTAAAAGGACCCCTTGACTCATTATCATTCTACAGAGCAGCATGCCAGGAGCAGGGCGTCTGCTGGACATGCATGTTTTCATTTTAGTGAAAGAATACCTCATCTCTGTGTGTCTCTCTATTAACAGAGCAAGCATGAGAAGTGGCCTTGACAGTAAAGGAAATACATTGGCTTTAATGCATCAGGAAATCTGGATTTTGTGTGCTTGCCAATTGTTAGGAATTCTCTGAAGAAGCTAGATATTCTCCATCTAAGGAAATAGGAATCTGAAAGGTCTGAGAGATTCTCTGATCCACCGTGGCAAAGAGTGGAAGCCTTTGGTTCTGTGGAAAGGTGGACTTGGGCATGTACTGCAAGTTGGAAAAAGGAAAAACTCACCCAGGTCCTAGCAAGCTCATTGTCCGTGCAACCCACAGGAAACATAAGGTCATTTTTAGATATTTCTGCTAATAAAACAACAGCTCTACATGAAAAGAGAGGTACTACATCCAATACTAGAGAAAATAATTATATAACAGTGAAGGTATTTGTGGTGGGAAGGTGGCAGGAAAAGAGGAATGTAAATAACTGATGTTCTCAATCTCCCAGTGAAAACAGGCAGCAAGGTTACTTGCTGAGAATAGGAGAGGTTGTGTGGGGATATAGTGGCAATTTAAAATTACAATTAAAAAAATGAGAGAAGTTAAGAAAAAGTGAAAAGATTGATGAACAATTCCAAGGGCCCACATGATGCATTTTTATTTAGGGGGAGACATGGTTTATCAATGTTAATGGTATTGACATGCATGTGTTTATATGTGGATGTACATGTTTTCCTTTAATAATATTAACTGTGTTTCCAGAAATCAGGTAGGAGGCTATAGAATTGATTTATATTTGGAATTTTTCTAGTTGTATGTGGTAGAAGGATGGGATTCGTGGTATTAATAATTGAGGAAGTTGGTGAGAGGTTAGTTTAGATGATAAACCACACACCATGGTGCCCACACATCGTACAAAAAGGATAGAAGTCCTAAGGGGGCTGACATGTCAAGAGGAAAGGATTCATCAAAAGGGTAATGTTCTCTCTGTTTAAGAAGTTCCATGGATCATAAGAGTAAGAGGTAAGGATAGTTAGAGGCTTTTGTCAGACTGTGGACTGCTGGTATTTATATTGTTCTAAGTAGAGCCATTTAAGGTGAGAAATACAATATAACATTATTTTGTTGCCAAAGTAGACTGAGAATAGCACGGACATTAAGAAGGTCCAGGATTTTCTGGTTTAAGTGTATTGGATGATTCATTTACATGAATCCTGAAGCCTTCTAATATTATCATGGGAGTTCTGATGGAAAGAAAGAATGTGAGGTCTCCCACATTTTGGCAAGTTTAACTAATTTATTGAAAATTCAAATGATTGTAGTGGCAAGGAAGTAGACACATAAAACATTATGGCATGAGCCTTCAGAGAAGATAAGACATTATAAGAGATGACAGTTATCCAGGAGAATGCAGTCACCCCTCTACCACCACATCCAAGTGGTACAAATGTGAGGACAGGTGTCACCTCCTTAAAGAAAGAAAAATCTGCTCAGCTAATACATAAGAAGAGAATTTGAAGATATAGAGGACAATTCAGAAGAGTTTGAGGGAAGGAGGTCAATATAGCAGGAGGAACAAGCAGCAAAGTGTATCAAAAGAGTGAGAGACCTGGGGAAAGACTGGTCTTTAGTTTTGTGATACAGAAGTGCTAGGGTGGGGAGCAGAACTAACTGTACCTAGCTAAAATGTTCTGATATTGGTCTAAGTTATTTGATTGCAGAACTGGCTGAGGGTTTCAGGTAATATCTGGCTGTGTTAAAATGTGTAGGTGATAACATTTCAAAGTTGTGGCAGTTGCCTGTTTTGCAGAAAGACCATTCTGATTTGGAACAGTTAATAGGCTCCTGGTGAAGCCAGGACTACTGTGAGGATTGTGGTGTAGCTATTTGATCCTTCTGGGTTGTGTGAAATGTGGAAAACAAGGGTGCAGTAGTGATGAAGGGAGGGTCTCCTGGAAAACTTGTTTTCATATTGACTTGTATTAAATTTTAAAAGGAAGCAATAGTTAATATATACACTTTTACAAATAATTAAAACATACATTCATATTCAGTTTTACACTTCTGCTTATTTTAAACAAAGATTCTCTCTTGGTTTAACAGTAAGAACATTAAGGTTTGTGTCTAATATAGCTCTTGAAAATACAAAATCTCTTTCATTTATTAATGACTATAATTAAGGTACACGTTTGCTAAGACCAATAATTAGGTTCCATAATAAACATACCATAGTAATCGTTAGCTGTGACACAAAACATGACAAGATGAGGGTTTGCTTCCCTTTCTCTTTCCCTCCAGTTTATAGTCTCTCTAATAAAACTCTTAAATCTTCTGTGTCTGTGCATGTGTGTGTTTTGCACCTAATATGGAAGATTGGTGTGCCGGCAGGATGGTGAGGAGAACCAATGGTCTCGTTTGATGAAATTGGGAGCTTCCCTCTTCTTTTGTTTTTCTTCTCTATTCCTTACCATGTTTATTCTATACCCCTGTACATTTCACTGCCAATAGATAAGGCAATGAGACAAAAAATACAACAGAGACTAGCCAGAAAGAGAATAAGGAGCACTGTCCCAACTGTCTGCTGAGAAAGAAATGCAGTCTTCCCAGCTACGGCATTCCATCAGATTAGTGGTTGAGAACTGAAATTATTTTCACAGGTATAATTTATACATTTTCTTTATGATCCTAACATAAAATCAGCACTGTGGGTAAGACTGCTGAGAGAGAGAGCTTCAATACGGTAAGAAAAGGAAAGGCAAGCAGTGAGGGGTCAATCCTGAAAACTGCACCAAGGTGGCTGGATGACACGGGTACACTCAGCTGTAGGCAACCTGAGGGAGTTCAGGCAAGCAGAGAACACAGAAAGAGATAATACATAATCACATTTTCAGGGGTAGGGAAGGTTCAACAAGAGCTAAAATGGGCCTAGCAACAGGAGTTAGAAGCACAGTAAAGAGGAGATGGAGAACAGAGATGGGGAGATTCAGGCTGCCAGGAAGATAGTTTTCTGTTGTTACGGGAACCTGATCAGTGGACTCTGGTCTTACAGAAAACTGTTAGGACAAAGCAGAATCACAGAATGAGAGGAATTTAGGTGCTTGAAATCATGTCAAGGTAAAGTACCAGGGAAAAAGAGAAGGACCAAGATACTGTGGAATAAGTATATAATAACTTAAGAAGAACTGGGACTCAGGAGTAGAGCAAAGTTTTAAGGCCCATATTATACGGAATTGCTTTTGCAAATGAAACCAGAGCTTGGCTGAGGAAGCTATTTGTCTCTGACCTGATGCAGGTCTAAGTTAGCAGTTGGAGGCTAAGAGACTCAGCTTTAGGTTAATCAGGAAAGATAAGGACAGGAAATCTAATAGGTTATTACAACCAAAATATCTTTTTAAAAAGTGATTAGAATTGAGTTTGAAATAAAGGTGATAGGATGATTACGTGTAGCAGATGTGTGTTTATTTGTGGGAAGAGGGTGCAGGGCAGTGCATTAGTTCATGAGAGAAGAGACTGCAACTTACAGTGTGTTTTGGCTCCAGAACATGCCAGGATTTTTTTTCTCTCCTGGTATCTGAAACATTTGGTATTCAAATGATTTTAATTCTGTTTAACTTAATAGCTAACTTTGGGTTTATTCATTCATTCATACAACAAATATTTATCTTTTTTTTGTTTTATTACGTGTAACTAGGCAAGTTCTATCATCTCTAGGAAACTGGGATGAGTACTTTAAACATGTTTTGTTTCTTTGCTTTGATGCATTGTTTCATATGTTATCTTTTTTTTTTTTTTTTTTTTGAGTTTCAGATAACCTGAAAGAAGGTTATGAGATTTGTATGTGAAAAAATCAAGAATAGGATTTTTAAAAGATTGAGAAACAGCCTTCAATTCATAGTCTAAATGTGGGTAAGAAAAGAAATGAAGGTTATAAAATTGAC